>NC_133204.1:10313280-10480780 GCF_958299795.1 Porites lutea
AACGCAGCGCTGAGTTGATTTGACCTTCCAGTACAAGCTTAGCAAAAACCTTAGATCTATCGGGCGGTTCCGACGCCTTGAGTTTTCCGATACGACCTTGAATAATTCTACCTTCGCGTAATAACTTATTAATTTCACCTTGCCTCCAAAGTATTAGGCGCTTAGACAAGACATCTTGATGATCTTTTGCCTTAGACTTCGGGCTTGGCTTTTGGAGCCCTACAGCGAGGAGCACAAAAGCTGCTTTCAGGGATATGTGCTGATTGTCGGAACCACTATTCCAGTCATTAATATGCAAAGTCACTTGATCAATAAAATCTCTTCCTATTTTCCCATACGGTACAAGAAAAACGTTTTTTCTCCAGGTTGCGATCTCGTTGTAAGCATCTGTTATGACTGACGTCGATATAACAATTGCATTACCATCGCTTCGTTTCCCCCAGTTGATCATAGATGGCTTGTAAATGGTATTATACTCTGGAAGGCATCCCGGGCTGTTTAAATGGTTTTCACTTTGCTCTTTCTGCTCTACGTCTCCTGGGATTTGAGGAGTACTAGCTATATGTAAATCTTGGTTTGATGAGGCTAACAGATTAGCATATTGTGATTCACTCCCTGTTTCTTCAAGAACAGAGAAATCTGTATTTATGGGAAAAGAAGAAAAGGTCGAAAAGCCTCTCGAGTTTGCTTCGATTTGAGCGTCCGTAGACACGATTCTTTGAGCGAGAACTCTTGGATTTGCGTCCGTCTGTGTCTCCCACGATAGGTTTTCTGAGCTCTCTTCTAGCGTTTTCTCAAGTCTAGCTGCTTGATCTCGTAAGTTCTGGTTTGAGAGTCCGAGATCTCCATATCCTTTCGCATCCCAGAGCTCACTCATAATTCTGATATAGCCTTTTTTTCTCCCATTACCATCCAGCGGTGGTTGTTCCAATAGTGTCATAGCCACGGCCTCGCGTTTGCAGCTTAGAAGATCGGCATTCATTTGTTCCGTCCATTTGCGTCTAGGTTTTAATTTTCTTCGGTCAGTCATTCTTATAAATAATAATGCTGGCGATAATCGGAAACTTTTGGCTATAAACAATTCCAAAAAAAAGCTGGTTTAAACATTTTAAGAAATTATCCTTGCCTCCGAGAAAACGTGACCGTACCGTACCGTGACTCAACTATTATAAATAGAATTGCCGTTTCACTTGTTTCTTCTGATTTCCAGTTACGGCGACGAAACGCCATTGTGGTGATCCAGATAGCGAACAGTAGAAACGTGTTCATTATGGGGGTCACAATAAATTCCATTATGTTGGTGTAAAAGCTTTTATTGCTTTGCGTAGGACTCTGTATTATTTCTTTACAAGACATCAAAATAATTTTCTCTGTCTTACAGAATTTATAATCTCATCAATTACTTACTCTATTCACCCTTTTTATTATTATTATTATTATTATTATTAATTATTATTTTTTTTTTTTTTACTTCAGGGGTGGATAAGAGAGGTTTGAACATTTCTTGATAAGTGTATAAATCCCTTTTTCGTTTAGCCTTGATACAAGGCTCCTCAATGCCTTCTCGTGTTATTTACATTTTACTTTTAATTCGCACCGTGCTTAACCCAATCACTCACAGGAGAAACCAACGTGAGAAGTAGACAAAACTGATTCCAAATTTCGTTTCATAAAACCCTGAAAAACAAATAGTACTATGTACAAGTACTGTCACAGAGGTTTCATTTAAATACCGTAGCATTTTGTCAACAGACTTGAAAGGTACGGGTTGTTTACATGGAGGGAGGAAGATCTTAGAAGGAACAACTTTTCGTTGGATTAAGGTGCTGAAATTTCGGTCCGTTTAGTTAACAGTCTGAACGCGCCGCCATTTTTGTGTGTTTTGTTCCTAGCACTAGGATCTTCCTAGTGAAGGCAGTTTATATGGTGCTAGGATCTTCCTGGTACCAGGATCTTCCTACCTCTCAGCTAGGAATATCCTAGCACTAGGAACAAGTACAACTTTTTGCATGTAAACTGAATACAGAAACTATGGCACTCGGATGATCCGCCTACTAGGATCTTCCTGGTGCTAGGATCTTCCTCCCTCCACGTAAACAGTCTCTTAGATTGAACCACCATATACTAAGACTTTATCATTAACTCTTGAGTGAAAGGGTTAAGCAAACTCACCAAACACAATCGTGAGTCCAATCTGCGTTCAGGATCGACTGACCGCAAATTGTTTTAAAGCTTTTACGAAACTCTTTTTTTTTTTCCCTCCCCTCCCTCATTTAGCCGCCAGGGCTCTCCTTATTATCACCCATATAATATATACTTATTGACTCCTATTCTAATGATTAAATTTAAAACAATGGCAATGGAAGTTGCTATTACGTCATTTTTCCATAAAAAAATAATTCATGAAGAAAACACGTACGGAATCATAGCCTGAGAAAACAACCGACATTCCGCCACACCACCACTTGTTTTCCCGCGAAATAACGTCTGAGAAACGAGCGCAGAAATTCCATACTGATGACGCGCACTAACCAGATCTGGGTAGTGCTTCTGATTGGTTAAAGCACTGAAATTTTCAGCCATTCAGAAGCGCTACCCAGATCTACGTAGTGTCGCTTCATCAGTATGGAATTCTGCGCTCGTTTCTCAGACGTCATTTCGCGGGAAAACCAATGGTGGCATGGCGGAATGTCGGCTGTTTTCTCAGGCTAACGAATTCGGTGAATGTAGTCATGGTGATACGTGTCTTTAAATTAAAGGAACATGATTGAGTTTTTAGCTTTAATTTTTTGGCCAGAATAATGGAAAACCTTTTTTGGGAACAATGTAGAGATCGGAAGGAAAGTTTCTTACAATGATTTCTTTCATATGAATTTATGAAGACAGTTTTAGTAGTACAAGATTCGCTGTGGAAAGCCAATAGACAAAATTGCTATTAAAAGAAACCCAACTTTCGTCCTGTGTTACATAAAAGAATTCAAGAAAGCCTGGCTTTTATCAACCGGGATTTGACAAGTATAATTGAGTGTGTCTCCAAATCTCTAAGTATTGTAAGAGGTGAAGAGGTTTTGAAAACAAATGTTGAAACGGCTAGTTATGCCACACTGAAAAAAATGGCGGGTGTTAAGGACGTTTGGTGTTACGAGATTGGGAACACTGGAACTTAGCTGACTTGTAATTAAAGTATCTACTCTATTTGCAATAGAACAATATCTAAAAACCTAAAATCTCACCTTTTGCTAACTTTACATTGCAAGTTGCTACGACTTCGCTGTTATCAATGGATAAACATAACACCAATTCAATAAACCTGGCCAAGCTAGTCGAACGAAACCGAACCAAAAATCATTCGAATCCAATCGATTGGATTGTTGTTCGATTGGTTCTGTAATCGAACATAATCTAACTGTAACTTTTCAGTGAGTTTGATTACCAAACTCAACCGAACCAATCGAACTCAATCGACGCGATTAGTTCGATTTTGTTCGGCAGAAAGACAAAACGCATCCAGTTTCAATTGAATCGGAAAGACCTCAGTATGTCGATTATAGTTCGACTGGGTTCGATTTCCGAACGTTCGATTAGCTAGGCCGGAAATAAAGTAACTCCCCTTAACTGGAATAAATATGTTTTGGTTCAAATCACGTGCACATCACGGTTTTATATGCCAGGAAGTAGGGGATGCCACATGGCGATAGGTCTTCGCAGCGAGGCTAACATGTGATTCCAGTGTGCAAACCCACTTCCGGTTACTTGCTGTCCAAGAAACACGTGACCGACCATTTGATCAGAACCCTGGGAATGTTTGTTCACTACGAGAACCTTGAATGTAACTTTGGACAGCGTTTCCGAGGTAACCTTGAATGTGAATGCTTCATTGTAAACTGGGTTAACAGTCTTTTTTTGCATGGCTGTTCGCTTTCTTCCCAGTCTTGTTTTGTTTAACGTGAGAAATACCTTAACTGTTGGGCCTGTAAAAGAGAAAAAATAGTCGTGCTATAGAGAAGAGAAAAGTCGACGTCAAAAAAACTAAATTGGTGAAATTATGGGATTGGTTGGCATATCCAGAAATATATACCAAGATAAAAAATATCCACTTGCTAAAATCAGCCGGTTGTTACGTTGAAGTCTTATGCAATACAGCACCACATATTTATTGTCAAATAGATCCCTGATTACTGCAAAACTTACCCCATAATCCAGATTTGGAGTCAATCTTTAGGTTTCTTGCCTTCAGAACTACGATCGTCAGTCGCTGGGTGGTGGGGAAGTAGTTTAATGAAAGGAGCAGCTCGCCAACGTACTCATGACTTGGTAACTGGGCAAAAAATGAATACAAACAATCTAGTTTAGATCGTCATCGTGGAGCTCTCCATACGATAGCGGGTCTATTGTTTTTACTCACCTGGCCAGCATCGAAGCGCACAAACACAACAATAACTTTTACCAACCCTTCCCACAGTAAAGATCGTTCTTCCACAGGCGCGCTCCTGTGAGTCAACGAGAGTGTTACCCTTAATTGTAGGCATTTTCTCAGATTCCGCGTTTGCTCTGAACACGTTACCGCCATGTTGAAATCGCCACCAAAGATAGCTCTTGCCTGCCAAACATAAGCCTGCTCTTCAGGCCACGCGAGTGAAGCTATCGACGTCAGTTTATACGATTTGCAGGACACTTATTGATTTTTTCTTATCTATAGTACTCAGATCTCACTCTGCTGTCCATTGGTCGTTGCAGATCTGATATTAACTATTTAGATCTTTTTTTTTTACCTTTTGTTCGCCGGCGATGTCGTACCATCTGGGTTGCGGTTCACCAAAATCAACCTCGCTCAGTGAAAGTTCCACTTGGCCAATCACATGCGAGTTTGAATACGAATCCAGTTCGATCAGTCGAATGGAAAAAGAAAGTGTATCAATTGGGTTCCCGTCCAGCGAAAACAACACCTCTTCGTTCCACTGTGGTTCAAACGTCATTTTTTGCTTTTCAATTTCTCTTTCTCCCAAAGTCTTCCCTCCTTTACAGAGCTGAATAACAGGATGGACGTACGCTGTCTGTATGTTCGTTTTGCAAATGATGCCCTTCGCCTGAACAAGACCAATAATTAGAACGTCTTCATCCTTACTGTATTCAAGCAAGAACTGAAGTTTACCGAAGTCCCCGGGCGTTTCAACAATGTACGGTTCCTCACCACTGGAAATGCTGTCATAGTCCGCGACAGATCCGTTTTCATACGTTTGATAAGTAATTCCCCCTGGCCATTTGCCCTTCTGATTAATAACGTAAGTCTCTTGAGAAGGGCTGCGCCTTCGATGCAATCTGCGGTATCGCCACCATACCCAACAGCACTT
This sequence comes from Porites lutea, assembly GCF_958299795.1. NCBI lineage: Eukaryota > Metazoa > Cnidaria > Anthozoa > Scleractinia > Poritidae > Porites > Porites lutea. The sequence goes on from NC_133204.1 coordinate 10,318,632, forward strand.
GCACAGCACGGCTAACAACGCGGCAGCTAGAGCCGATGCTACACCGACCACTACTGCTAAGACCAAAGATAATTTCACGGCCACTGAAAAAAAAAAGGAAAAGATTAAGTAAGCCAAATAAATAAAATGGACTGGACTGCCATGACACTGCTTTAAGTACCTGTTTCATACATACCAGGGGCACCCATCGACGGTTTCTCCTAGATACATTGAAAACCCTTTTTAGGGTCTCCAGAGTACGTTTAGGCCCATAGAAATGTATTCTAAGCAGCGCTATAAAATTTGTACCTGTTCGGTCATCCTAAACGAACTTGAGTATTATCGAAATTACAAGGGCTTATTATTTTTCCGAAAACTTTAGAGGCAGTTTAAGGTGACTCGACCCAGTTTTTTTTAGGAGGTACCATCCTACTTTGAAGCTCTCTGGTATCCCCACCTTTACTTTTATCGTAAGTATAACACATAGAATGGATAACATATAGATCAATCTACAATATAACATAAAAGTTTTGGCGATCGGAGTAAATGTCACGTGGTTATAATGCCACGCCCCTTTAAGGTCTGAGTCGAAAATCTGCTGTTGCCAGCATTTTTTTCGTGAAAATATCTCGGCTACACATAGTGCGCATTAGTGCCTTGCGCTGAACAGAGTTTCACCAAAATCGCAAAGACCCAATTCGAGAAATTCAGCGGTTTCCAAATTTAGGTCATAATTTATGCGAAAATGATAAGCAAACTTTACACGGATTATATCTGATAAACTATGAGATTCATCTCTGTATTTTGGGCATCCTTATAACAGATGGGTCCTTGCAAGTCAGCAAAACGCTTTAGGGCCTTGTAAATGCGCGCGATTTCGAGCAAAGCAAGCATATAGAAATTATAGTTTTCGCTATTTGTTGACGTTTGTCGGCGTTTAAGAGTCAATCTCACGAAAAAAGCATTTTCTTAAAAATTCGTAGTTTTTTTTCCTTCAAATTTTTTCATGGCCACAATTGATTAACTAACTACCCGGACTCTGAATTTCATGGTCATTGAAAAACTATGACATTACCTTCTATAAGCCCAAACTTGAGTAAACATTGAAGATTTTTAGCGTTTTGGCTGAGTTTGTGCTTTGGGAGTTGTCTATAGAGTACTAAAGTGTGACGTCATAAAAATGAAATTTTCTGAAATTATGGGATTTGTCAGGATATTCTGAAAGAACAATGTCTAAGAGGCCTACTTGCCAAAAATGAGCATTTGGGGGCAAATTGTCTCGGAGATCGTAGCCCAGTTATGCTTACAAAACTCCATACAAACCCTTCTAAATTTATTTTGGGTCGACCCAAAAAAAATTTAGAAGGGTTTGTATGGAGTTTTCTGAGTATAACTGGGCTACGATCTCCGAGACAATTTGCCCCCAAATGCTCATTTTTGGCAAGTAGGCCTCTTGGACATTGTTCTTTCAGAATATCCTGACAAATCCCATAATTTCAGAAATTTCACTTTTATGACGTCATCACTTTAGTACTCTATTGTTTCTAGTCTGTCATTATACAGCATTCTTGTTCAGCACGCGTGCAATGACCACGCTTGGCTGACTTCCGAATGCTCACCGAGATATGATAATTTAGTATAAAAAAATAGAAGGGATTCCCGTCACGAGTTGGTTTAATTATTGGCTTGTATTAAACCTATGAAAAAATGATATTTTTTTAATAGTAAGTAGATTTAGTGTGTAGCACTTCTTGATTTTTTTGCAAAGGTACAAGAAGCACGAGAATTGATTAAAAATTGTGAGTTAAACCTCTATGTATCACGCGATGGCCTGTCTCACTGTACCAAAATTATCATATTCGGAAGTCAGCCAAGCGCGGTCATCACATTTACGCAGTATGTCTACTCCTTAGTTAGCTGCCTCTTAATTTGACAGTCCATGTGGTTAAGGATAAATAACGCCTTTGAGTCGTATAAAAGATACAATTCACCGTTCTTGGGTAATTCAATACTTATTTACTTCCTGTTATTGCCGGGTAAAATTCATTCTAGGATATATTAACTTATCTTCCACTAACGTGTGTTTTGACTAAAAGCGGCTATTTTGTCTTTCGAATAGAAGAGAACATTTTTACTGATCGAGTTTCCATTCCTCATAAGTAAACTAAAGTTCGAACTAAAGCGTAGAAGGACTGATTTTCAGAGGGATCCACATCAGACCTTGCATGTCATGCACACTCTAAAAATCCCCTTGCTCTGACTGACAAGGTAAACGTAGTACGTTATTGTTGAGCCGTCGCAAACCAAAATATAATGATTTATCTATTGTAAAAAATTTAAGAAGCAATGATGTTTCACTGTCTTGAACGTACGTTAATTTTAGTTTAAGAATGTCAGTTCAGGGAGCGGCGGAAAAGTTTGAACGTTCTGCTTGTTCATTTGAACGCACTATTTGCCTTTTGCTTTCGCGCAAACGTCTCGCATGGCGAACGTCGAGATTAATGATTTTGTAACTCCTTTTAAACATTCTTCACGGTTTAATCTAGATTTTACTACCATTAAAATCTCGAAAAAGCTTTTATTCTACACGATACATGTTTTTGTTTTACCAAAAAATACTGCCGGCCGAACGGATATAACAAAAAATGTAATCAAAATTTCATTTCATTTCCTTAACTTTACCAAGGCAGTTACGATCTATCTATTTCTATCGATTTGAGCTATTTATTTAGTATCACTTTCTGGTACAAGTTCACCTGTTTTCGCTTATTTTTCCTTAGAATGGAAGAAAGTTAAGCTTTCGTATAAAGGATAACAACTCTTCTTTATAATAATTCACTTATAAATGACAGCTGAGTCTCAGACATTATTACTGAAGATAGGAAGATAGTTTTCTTCTAGAAAAGAGAAAATATGCCCGTCAATCGTACTTTAATATGTCGTTAAAGGAGAACATACGTCACTTCAAATCAAGATTTGTTATCTTATTACGTTGCAACTTCGGCTTACTTAACGAGGAACACGAAAAGAGAAAATATGCCCGTCAATCGCACTTTAATATGTCATTAAAGGAGAACATACGTCACTTCAAATCAAGATTTGTTATCTTACTACGTCGCAACTGCGGCTTACTTAATGAGGAACACGATTGACCGAACGTTTCACTATTTTACCCATCGTTTCGTAAAGTAATAAAGTGCAACGCCCTCTTTGGTTTTGTTGATGATATATTTTCCCTTAAAAGACTCTCTGTGGATGATTATTTCAGTATCCATGGACAACCGAATGACTGATTAAAACGTGTGAGAAACTCTTGCCAAATATCGCTGGATATTTGCAATTCAGATTCAGTGCAAACTGTCTTCTATCGGAAGAAATAAACATAAGCAAATGAAATATATATTCCTTAAAATTAATGACTCACTTTCTGATGTAACTGCGTTTTTCTGGTAATCAAACTTCCTATCTTTTACAGCGGTTATTTTTCCATTTTTCAGGGAATGTGAGAAATAAAAGAAAGCTGCAAGGTTGTATCTTGGTTTCCTTAGCAAAGTGTTTTATCATGTTTGAAAAAAGAGCAAACAATAATTGTTTCGTTCGCAGTACAACTCACGTTTGTCAACAAATTGAGGTCACCCCGGAATACATTCCAAATTTTAAGCGTTTAAATTGCAGTTCGACCCTTCGCATTCTGGAAAATAAACAGAAACTAATTTCAATCTGATCTTTCGGGAAAAAGCATGTATATTAAATGACATAGTAGACTTTCGCATTGGAAGAGTCAGTGTAATTTAAATCATTGATTTGCGCTTTTAATGCCGCACAAACGAACAGAGATAAACCTTTTTAGGCTCTCTCTTTTGCCCTCATGTTTTCGAGACAACTACTACAACTCTTGGCCTGGCTCTGTATAAGTGATCATGAATTCATATTTGGGTGAAATGTGCTGACCGCTCTAGGCGGTTAGAAAATTCAAGGACCCCTTAGTGCTAGAATCACCAGCATATGGCAGACAAATTCTAGTTAGCCGAACTTCAAAACCAAAAGGCCTTAAGTAGGCACAGTTTCAATAAATAAACCAAGAAACTGGACTTCTTCCTTAAAGCACAAACAGAGCTCTTCGACATTGAAAGAAGCCGCACAGTCTAATCTTCTAGTGAGGCACATCAGCCGCAATTTTAAATGCGAAATAGCGAATCTTGCATGTAAATAGATACATTAGCCTTAATTTTGTAACGTACACACGAGTTTTCGGAAAATTTTGGGAATCACTGTGTTTAAAGAGTAGCAAAATGTAAGTTAAATGATCATAAGATCATACACTTACTTGGAAATCACGTTTACTACCCTTGTCCATTGCACAAAAGCTGTTTTGGTACGGTAGCTTATTCGGCGGACCGACAGCACAAGATGATCTCGAGTTCTGATAGAAATCACAGGATACTACGCTCTTGTCTGCCAAACTATTATTGGTTCCGTTCAAAATTGCTCGAAAAACTGCGGCTGGATTTGATACTTCCTCTGCGATTGCTGTTCATCTCAAGCCATCTTTGCAAATCAGGGAGGGATTCGATACCTCATTTGCAAGTGATTATGGAAGGACGAATGTGATTGGCTGCACAAGGAAAACATTCAAATTGGAATGAAAGCATTCGATTTGGGATGAGATTGAAAGTTATTGTGAAAAACTAGGGTTGCTATTCAGTTATCAAGCAATCTTTAATCTGAAGCAAACAAATGCAAAAGGACACGAAGAGAGAATAATAGCTTAAGGAACAGGGCGACCTTTCGCAAATCATTTGTACTTAATTAGCAACCTCCCATATAGCATATTTTCTCAAAATATTTACTAAAACTAACGCAATAGAACAAAGACAGGAAATTTGTTAGCCTATATTGCAAGCAAACACTTCGAAAAGCTTTTCCAAATCAACAAAACGTTAGGGTTCTATACAACTTGTAAACAATGATCAAACGACTTTGTGCAAACAGTGTTACAATCAGTCAAATGCGAACTATCATGAATTGTTTCAGAGAAAACTATACTTTTGTTAATTTGGCTATGTAAATTAATGTTCTTTGCTTGCTTAAAAACAGGTCGGAGCAATTTAAATTTCAGATGCCTAGTAGGGAGTGAAAATTAACATTGACTCGCAAATGGAGGTGCCAATGAAGCCTTTAATATCATCGGCTTTGCCGAAAGTAAATTACTTTTTCACAATCGATCCTCGGCAAAGACCTCATATCTAGTCTAGATCATCTATAGCCCTTATTTTCCCGTGAGATAATCTAGATAGGGCGCTTACAGTAACGGGCGAGGCTTACAGTATTTCAAGCACGTTTTTTGAGGGAGTGCCTAAGGGGAAGTGGGAGTCGGGGGTGGGGGGGGGGGGGGGGGGCTGGTGAGCTTAATTGATTTAGGAAAGACGAAGGCATCAGTTCTCCACGAAGAGAATTAGAACGCAAAGTGAGGTCATGCAGCCGAAAATAAAATAAAATTAAAATCCAAACTTCCTACATGTGAATAAATCATACCGGACCAGTCCACACCGTGCTTAATTACATACAGTCTATTATTCATTAATTTCGCAGTGCATAATAAAAAAAGGGGGGAACAGTGGAAACGCACACACACACACACACACACACACACACACTTTTCCAGTCACTCTTGAGACAAATTTGATGGGAACGCATTGCATCAGGGGAAGTCCACTTTTACAAGTGTCATTTACAAGCATAGCTATTGTTTCCAGACTCTAAAAGAATAGCTACCCTTGTAGAAGTTTATTTCAAAAGGACTCCAGACTTCCACTAGGTCATTATTTTACAATGACATAGGGACTGGGAACGAGTGTACACTGGCTCTTTTCGCATTTTAGCTAAACCCAAGTTTTAACATCTGTTTCCCTTTTAAGTTTTCGTAACAATCAAAATACTTGTCTCTTGGCATGTTCAGATCAGTGGAACAAAAAAGTAGGCTAAGTTCTTTTAACACGGTAATGAGAGCGTCATTAATGCAGTTAATCTCAGCCCAGGTGCATGCTTCTAAGCATATACAATTTTTATTGAGTTGTTATAAAAACTATGTCACCAGCCATGATGCGAAGGGTACAACTTTGGGGAAATTGGTTTCTCTTCAGACAGCTCATGTTGTACTGAACAGCTCATCTCTGCTGCATACTCAGCAGGCTTAAATGAGTTTCTTTTTATGTCCTTATGCCTTTCATTTCTTTCGTGTCTCAGATTAAGTGAGGTAATGCTCCTGGTTTTTCGGTGATCCACTAGTATGGCTGGAAATACACACGTGCTCCACGCGAGGACGCTTCTCTTTCGCCCGCCAACTGCGCGGAGTTCCTCGTCGTCTTCGACAGCTGACGTAAAGGTTTTATCTGAAGATACATCTGATGTTAAAGGCGATGTAGCAGACCAGTCGCTGTCAGTCAATTTTGGCAGAAAATGACGCATCATCTTCGTTTCATGACGACGTTTAGATTTAACATCAGGGAGCGTATTTTTGTCGCGTGCTGACTTTATAGCTCTCTCACCTATGGTTTCGTTACCTTGTCGTTCTAATAAGTATACTTCTGCGTCTGTTCTTCTTCTCCTCTCGACCCTTGCTTTCTGGAAAATTCTTAGAATTCGCTTGGATTTGCGGTAGTGGATCTCCTCGGCCTTCGATAATAAACCTGATTTTTCTGTTTCCATAGAAACCGATGGGTGCAGAGATAGCGGTGTTCGATTATTAAACCTGGAATTAAAATGTCCTCGAGAATTTCCTTTGAGATAAACTCCCGGTTCCTTGTTGGATTCTTGTTTTCCTTCATCAAGGGAACTCATAATTGCAGAAGAGGTACTTGAACTCGAAGAATCGTAAAAATTTCTCTTTACGTGGCCGGCGTTCTTAATAATTTGCGGATTGCATCCGTAGAATTGCCACCGCTGACTGCTGTTGCAAGCTGTTGTATTTTCTATACTCCTTTCCCATTTACAATTCCACTTTCTTGACGCTCACCCAGTAGTCTTGTAGTGATCTGTGTATTAAACACATCCATCTAAGTATATTGTATTTGCTGTTTAAAATGACAAAATTATTGTTAGCGATGTCATTTAGCTGGCTCTATCCTGCTTGAAACACTACATCTATACTATGGCTGCGAGCTATTAGAACACTGAAGATTCAAGTTAGAAATACTTGTAATTCCTTACTAATTCTTCTATTATATTGTGCGATGGTCCTTGAACCGTTTTAATATGAATGATAACCGATAGTCTGTAGTGTATATCAGTTACCTTTTATAACTTCTACTGAATCTGGAGCAGATATCACCCTTCTCAATGGTACAACAGCCACGTCAGCCTCACGAAATTGACACTTCGTTACATACTCTATCTTATCTAAAATAAGCTAAAATACTATAAACAGCTTGAAATCCAAATATTTTCCCTGATGTAAATAAAAATTGGGCCGTTGTGTTTACAGAACGTGTTAAAATTCAAAATGAGCCAAGATTGGAGCAGGTGTTTTGACGAGTCAATGGGACAGGTATTGTCTGACGACCAAATTAACGGTAGATAACAAATATCAGTGGCTAACGCATAAGCTCGGCTTTAAGTCTTCTGGGAGACCTTCTTAAAGACCTCATCGGGGGGATTTACTTTAGGGATTAAGTTAATTGGTGGCTTATGCAACCAAGACTACGACGACAACGACAACGTCAAAAAACAATTAGTTTTATGAGCAAAATTAACAGCTATGTGACGCGTGCATCAAGCTTTTTTTTACCAGGATAAAGTATTCAACTCCAGGAGAAATCGCGTACATTTGACAAATTGAGCGAGTCCATATAGACGCGATGAAGTTTGGAAGGACGCAAATTAATATTTTGATCGACGTTTTGACTTCCGTCGTCGCCGTCGTTACTTAAGCTCCCTGAAGGCCTTAAGAGAAAAGGCTTTAGCTTAATGGCCTAAAGACAAATTGGAAATTTCAGACCTTAATTAGTAAAGGTAATAGCATGATTTGTAGTGATATTTGGCATAAACACTACGAGTGATATTTCGAAATAGTTGTACGTAATTTCACGAGCCGTTAGGCGAGTGAAATCTGAGACAATTTTGAAATATCACGAGTGGTATTTGTGCCAAATATCACGTACAAATCATGCTATTACTTGTTTATACTACTACCCGCAAAAATTTTGTAATTTTCACATGTAGGTATTTCAAATTACGCTGAAGTACCACTGCTCTAAGCCAATCAAATTGCAGAAATTTCTCATGTAGTAGTATAAACTGGGTAATCACTACAAGTTCAATATATAGGTGGAGAATGAGAGGCTTTGTTAATTCAAATCTGGAACTATCAGCAGGTCTGATACCGTTGTCGATCAAGGTCTAGTATTTAAGCCCAGGGATTTAATAAATTACCAGCCTAAAGAAGGGAGAGAGGGCGAAAATCTTCATACGCAACTGATGAAAGAGAGATCTGTTTGAAGCCGACACCGCAGCATCTCGCCTGTTACTCAGGGTAGGGAATTATTGAAATTCGAGAAAACGGTATCATTTTTTTCGTGAAAAGAACTCAACCCAACGTTAACGAGGACCCATAAATATTACAGCCGCGATCAACGACCACACACGATTTAGTTAAATTCTTGTTAGGAGTCTTTTTAATAAATAAAGATATTCAAAATATATACAAATATACAAATATCTAAAAATTGTCTTGTAAAATTTACTCTACACGTTTGAATTAACTCCTCAGCTTATCCATAACAACTATTACATTCGTCTTTTCCAATCACACAATTTCGAAAAGCATTTGTACCCTCAGCGAGCTGTGCCTGTAGCTAAAACTGATAAAAATGTTCTTCTTATTTACTGGCGTAAAGAAAGTGAGAGCTAAAGATTTTCACCAAAGATACATGTCTTGATTTTGGGCAGATTTTCCTGAGAATAGCACAGAAAAAGAGAGGAGATATTAAGGAGCTTAAGGTGTTACGAACGGCTGAAACTCTCTATAAGTTCTAATGGATTATGACCTGAATCTTGAATCGCGCACCATTTTGAAAAGGTTTCTTAAGTTGAAAATGTTTCAAACCTTACAGTCAGGAACGCTGCAGATAGGAAATTGATTGTTAGGGCTATCTGAGGTTTCGTAGTTTGAGACAGGATAGACCTTTTGACCGATACGGCGGCCATATTGAATAAGTTAGAGTGAAGGAGTATTATGGGATGCCCGGGGGGGGGGGGGCATGAGCATACTCCGTTTAGTATTTACGAGCGCCTTTCGGGGCTTTTTTTCTTAAAGTTTTCTTAGAATAAGATTGCAAAGGCAAAAAGATCGTTGTGCGGTGTTAACATGTAATAATGATCGCCTTTTTCCCGAGAAATATACAGTGAAAGACCATATTTCTAATGCTAAGCGAGTACAGCGGATCTTGCTCATGGCCCCTGAGCATTCCATAATACTCCTTAAATCGAATTAATTCAATAAGGCCGCCGTATCGGTAAAAAGTCTATTGAATCTGCATTTTTACTTTGGCTCCATGTTTGTTGTATGAGAAAAGGGTTTTTTTTAAAAATCAGAATTCATTGTCATCTCCCAGCTCCAGGAACACATCGTATCTTTCACGGTTACAGTTACCGTCGGGCGTGAAGACATACTTGTGATAAGTACCATCAACGCACACGGCTGCAAAAAAAAAACAAAACAAAACAAAACAAAACTAAAACTAAAACAAAACAAAAGAGGCCTGACCAGACAGATTGCTTTAGTTTTACATAATCCAAATTGAAAATCTCTGCAAGTATCGATTGAATGGTTACAGCCTGCCACTGAATTAAAAAAGAATGATCGGTTCAAAAAAGTTAGAACGACTTAACGTGATTATTAATCATCAATTATTATTATTATCGTCATTAATTATTTCTCACAACAACTAAGGTAACAAAAGGAATTTTCTTGACGCTAGTTAGTTCTTTGCTCCAACTTGTGTTTGCGCTCTTAATGATCCCTGTTCGTGTTATACCTCCCAACTCAGGCGTGTTTTCCGTCGGTCCCCAATGAGGTTCTTCAGTCCCGTCATCCGACCCAAATTTTCACTCCAGGCCGCATTCCCGTTTTCAGTAGGCTGATTTCGCAACAGAACGGGAACGTCAAGCGCGCGGAAAGGACTACACTCGACTTCCGGTGCCGCTCAGCCATTAGTCAAGCCAGTTATTTGATTTGCGCGCGCCGTCGTCAACTGACGTTCCCTTTCTACTGCTAAATCAGCCTATTATCCTGCACCCCGTGCATACTCTCAATCAAAATTTCGTTTCTATTAGGGCAATACCCGGATCCCGAAAAACTTATTGGGTACCCTCTTTCCAATTGGACGAGAACGTGTCACGTGCCATGTGTCAGTTTTGACGCAAAAAAGTCACTAACCATGTCCCTAGGGAGTTGGATTCGCACGTGACCAGGTCGTGAACAAGCAACTGGCAACTGCGGGAAATCTATGTACCCATCGCGCCAAGCAAACAATGTCTCCTTTTTGCTTTCTGAATGGTCAAAAAACTAATTGAGCGGAAGGCAGCGGGTTCTTTACCGTGTTACTCGACCCTCGTGAAATCAAAACTCTCTGTTTTGAATGAGGCTTAACATGAACTGCTTAATGCACGGTGTCTTTCCGTGGCTAACCGAATGTACTCACCAACAACAGAGCTGCCGGATCCAAAAGCACAAATACAGGGCTGTTCTGCTGGGACAGTGAAGTTAGCTAAACCCCATTGAGATTCAACATACTGACCCAAGAATCCCATCTTTGCAAGGCTATGAACAGTAAATGAACGAACTGTTAAGAACAGAACTACTCTCTAACAATGATAATGATAGGGATGTGATAGTCATACTAAGACTAATACGCGCTATTTGCTGCCCTCTAATGAAGGTGTTTTATTAAAGCATCCGTCAGGGAAAATGAAAAAGTCATTTAGTGACAGATCCTTCAGTGTGGCTGCGCCCACTTTATGGAACGCTCTTCCTGTTAACCTCCGCAGCATCAAATGTGTCTAATCTTAAAACTTATCTTTTTAAATTAGCTTTTAATATCTCTTAGATTTGTATATTTCTAATATTTGTATAGTATTTAGGTTATTTATTGTTGTAATGCGCTTTTGATCACCTAGTATGTTAAAAAGCGCACTATAAATGAATAAATTATTAATTATTAAATTATTACGATGATGATGATGGGGACGATGATAATGATGATGATGATAATGATGATGCATGGGTTTAGCCAGCTCATAGACCGGGCCTACAAATTTCTGCTTTGATCACTCTGCCGCTTGTAATAAATTATGCGTTTTTGGGGTGAGATAAAAAGCTTAAGCGCTCAATGCAATGGTGAGGTTAGTGCGTACTAGTCAGGAGTGCAATCAACAGAATTATAAACAAGCATTTCTTCGGGATGTGTGGAAATGAAATTTCGACCCGCAGTCATTCAGGCCTACAACAAGTCGAAAAGCTGGCTACGCCCCTGTAATGATAGTACTGGTTGCATTCCCTAACCACGTAGCCTAATTTCATCCGATTACTTCGAGTCGTCATTACTCCCTCAGTAACTGAGGGAGTAATAACGACTCGAAGTAATCAGATGAAATTCAGGCTACTAACCACGGAGTTATGGGAGATTTAAAATGAGCAAAGTTATACAACGTTTTATATAAGCGACACAACGCGACTTGGATTTGAAAGTATCAAGAGATGGTTTTAATACTCTTCAACCTTTGAGCGATGACACGCTGCCGGTTTCACTTAACACAGTTTTTGACAGCTTTTGGCACGTGTTCTCCAATTTTATTACAATCTTGTTGAGCTGTGTATAACACTGAACCCTTCAAAATCCAAACTGTCTTGGAGGAGAAGCGATGCAAAGGATATCAACGGATTATAAGTGAAATTTCCTAATAGAATGACTCCGCCTTCAAAACATCTCTGTGATTGGTTCCTCATGATATACATGTACAATCCATCAAAGTTCTCAAACATTTGTAGAAGCAGACATGTCCAAAACATTTCATTAACGTTATACATCACTTAAAAAAATACCTTGATCTTTTGTTCAAAGCAGTATTCTTCAAAGCGAATATATGAACCGTTCCTTTATCACTGGACACACAAAGAAATGCTGAATCATGACTGAAGTTAATGCTGCAGCAGAAACCCATACAAATTTGCTGTTAGTTCTGTGAGGTTCCAGGAAAGCTTGTGATTCTAAATTGGACATCTTTCAGGGTCTAGAAGGGTATTTTCGGGATCTAAGATTTGAACAATATACGGCGTGGGATTCGGGAACAAGCAAGATATCATAACGGGAAAAGGGGATTTTACATCTACCTGGGAAGCGGGATTCGCCAGAATTTAAACTCGGGATGCGGGATTTTTTGCCTGAATGTTGGGAATTCGGGAAATCATACGTTTGAGCGGCAAATGCAAATCAACCAGGCGCGCATTAAGTGCCGTCCTGCTTTTAAACACAACTATAGAGTGTGCCTTACTTTTATGATAATGATGATGTATATACTCTCAGTGTTCAACTGGTAACCAGTTCCCGGTACAAGTCACATCCTGCAAACTTAGTAGTCGAGAACCCGTCGGAAGATTCGTGAGCCACATCAAGATTCACCCCTATGCTTTCAGGATGGCAACCTAACCTGCGTAGCAGGCACTTGGAAGTAGTGGGCACAAGAAAAAACGGGCGCGCGAGAAGGAGACACTACTTCCAAGCGCCTGCTACGCAGGCTATGGCCAACCAATCCTTTTGGGATTGTCCCAGGTGCCCCAATAACAATAGGTACACCTCTTGGTTTGACCTTCCACAGTTTTCTCAATTCTCTCGCCAGGTCTTGAAATTTTTCAATTTTCTCTTTTCTCTTTTTTCTCTTCAGTTCTACGCTAGCACCCCTGATACAGCTACATCAATAATTTGGCAAGCTGCTTGTTGTTTGTCCGCTGCAACAAGGTCAGCTCTATTGCGTTCAAGTTATTATTATTATCATTATTATTGTTGTTGTTTTAGGAAACCAAGTTTTATTATCGTTTTTGGAAACAAACGAGGAATTCGGGAAGGCGACGAAAAAGAAAAATAGCCCGAATGCAGGATTTTCGTGGAAAAGAAGAGGGAATGCGGGATCAGGACACACCCTCCTCCCTCCTTCCAGAGCCTGATCTTTGAGCTTCTTTGGATAAGAATACCATGGAAAGATAAGATAATTTCAACTGTACAGCAATGGTAAGAATCAAAGTAAAACAGTGAAGTTAAAATTCTCACCAATATAAAGTAGCGGGATCAGCTCCTCGTCGTAACTCTACAAGAAGGTTCTTAGTTTGTGTGTCAAATACACGGATCAGTGTTCCCTTTATAAAGAACAAAACAATGATAGAGTTTCAACCTGTCATGTATCATTACACCTTGTAGGTAAGATCGGATAGGGTGGGAGGGGGAAGGGGGGGGGAAGATGAAAGGAGAGAAACAAGACAGTGAGAATGCAAAAGGAGACTTATTAATTAATGGATGGGGTACTTTACAGAGTAGGGGTAGCGCTACACCTAAACAGGGGTTCCTTTTCACTTTTGTCGCAAACAGAAGTTTCATTGGGTGGAGTTTTATACTCTTCAGTTTACAGAGAGGTTACAAAAGCAGACTGAGATTTGAATGGGAAGGGAGTTTTCTAAAAGTTGGCAAAATGGGGTGATTAACAAATGGAAAACAATTTTCCACAGTCTACACTCGTGTAAACCAAAGAAATGTTAACAAAATGTTCAAAACTAAAGAGGAACTATGAGCGGCAGGCGAGTAATTTCACTGCAGAGTTCCCCTCATAGGCCTGCATTTATTGAGTAATCATGGTAAAAATTGAGAATAATACGATCTCACCTTTTCAGAGGCCGTAGCAACCTGGGTTCCCTGTTGATTAATGGACAGGCATGCCAGCTCACCTTGGTGAGCATTGATAGTGAAGGGTGCTGTGGAGGTGTCAGGCTGTCTGTTTGTAAGGTCCTAGATTGAGAAGGTGAGTGAAAATCTGGGTTTTGAAAATGTCAACAAAGCTACAAACAAACTATAAACTTACACGCACATTGTAGTATGCCAGATATGTTTCAAATGCTAATTTTCATATGCCATGTGTAAGATCAAATTATAGCAAACACACATTTAAGTTTGCCATAACCAAGATCTGGGAGATTCCTACTAGCCCTCAGGTACTACCAGTTTAAAAAAACAATACAATACAAGCAAATTCTGATTAACTCTCAAAGGTAACAACATAACATGACTGTGTCACGTGACCCTTCATAGCTGCTATGGCAACTTGTGCAAGATTACTAGGCAAGATATCAAGTACATACCACAAGCTGTATACTGCCACATTTCTGTGATGGAAAAACCATTAAGGGTCTTTCTGTACTTGGGCACACTTCGCAAAGGCCTGCAAGGCAAAATAGGTCAATTTGTCAAAGTCTTGATACTTAAGCTCAATCACAAACAACTTTTCTACATGGAAGATGGGATTCAGTTGTTTTCAGTGAGTCAGTCAACTACCGTAGATGACCTAATAAATGCCCAGGGCATATATTTAATGGTTTGAGTTCCTTTCCAAATGTTTTGGGCCTGGCCCTTCATCAGTGGAGTTACAAGTATGATGGAAATAGCGCAAGGTTTGCATACACCATGAAAGACAAAATAAAAACTTTGCAGTGGGCTTGCAGCTAAGAGGAAACGGAAGTCAGAGTTTAAGCCACGTGGATGACTGGTGCCAAGCTGTAAAATAAGACGCATCTCCAGGTGCTTTTGTTGTGCGTTTTCCCTGCAGAGGATACATGTAATTCCGCGGATTAGAGCCTCATGGATTGAGTGACCAGCCGTGTTAAAATGATCTGCAACAGGGAAACCAGGCAAGTTCTTCTCTATGCTTCAAAGGTGTTCGCCAAAATGTTGTCTTCATGTACACCTTGTTTCACCGATGTTGGTAACAGTGCAAAGGCGACAGGAGGTGGAATAGACCAAACCAGACGTTTGGCAAGAAAATGCCTTCTTGATGACAAAAGAGCATTGAGGGCCACTAACGTTGGTGCCGATGGAAACTTGCTGGCAAGTGTGACAGTGAGCGTGTCAGCATGGAGATGTACCAGCGTGAAAACTGAGTTGGCTGCGGTGTGAAGTACACACAAAGATATCACAGAGGTTGCGGTTGTGTGCCTTGGGATGAATTGTATGAATTAACATATTACAAATGGCAAGTTAATAATCACAGCCTGAAAATGAAATTTCAATATTGTTAGATTCCTTCGACCAAGATATCTATCCCAAGAGTACATGTACTTCGTTGCCTTGAAATTAATAAAACTGTCTTACCTTTAGGGTTTTCTTTTGTATCAAAGTAAAACAAAAGTTTGGGGTCCTTTGGAAATGAAAACACTTGGATTCTTGTCTTGAGCACCACAAATAACCTATTTCATAACACAAAGATAACAAACATTTAAAATACTATACAGTGCGTAAGCATGTTTAACATTCAAGCAGCAACTGAAAAAAGACCTGCATGTGTTTCCAGCACTTCTAAAGTTGGTATAATAATATTATTCAATTGATACTTTGAAAGTATCAATATTTGTAATTTTAAATGTTTATTTATCATTACAGTCCTGTATTAACAGGTTGTCCATGTTAAGTGGGTCATGTTATTTTAATTTAAGCTAAAAATACACCTTTTATTTGAACAAATCTTAAAGAAATATAACAGGACATTGCCACCATCAAATTAAACATCTGTAACCTTTACAAAGCCATCATTTTGCAGACCATGTCCACAAAAACACTCAGAAGTTGCTGATTTATACACTACTTCATCAAAAAATGTTCTCTGCATAACTTGTTCAATGCCAAAATAGTCTGAAATTGATGTCTGAAATTTGTCCTATCCGGTGTACAGTAGTGCTAATCAGGGAACATTGACATGCTGTGAACTGAAGGTTCAAAAAGGAAAGGTAAACTAATTACAGAACACAGTTTACAATGAAGAGTCTGCATTAGCGAGGTTGACTTTCTCTGAGAATCTGTTGATTGGGCAAGAAACAACAGTCTGTTGTGCACGTTAACAGATGTCCATATTAAGTTGGTTGAATTTAGAGAAAAATGGTCTTCCTCCAGGAATAATAGGGACTTTAAGATCCCACGACACGACGGCAACGAAAACGTCGCTTAAAAAGTGAATTTGCCTTCTTTCAGTCTTTATTGCAATAATTCCTATCCACTTACTGTAGGTGAACAGCGGCCCCTCCTGGAGTTGAATTCTCAGGGACCAAATCCAAGTTCAGAAAGAGAAATAAAATTTCGTCGTTGCTTAATTACGCACTCCATAAAATGTGAAATAAGGCATTTTCACGTTGTAGCTGTGCAAAAACGGCAAAGAAATGTACAAAAAAGCGTCATGCACGTGCAAACTTGTTGTTTTGGTTATGAAACCTACTGTTTCTCGTTCTCGTCGCCATCTGCGTCGTTAGATCTTAAAGTCCCTAGTAATTACAAAGAAAACTGTCCATAATAATGAGGTGTCAGGATTAAGCAGGTGTCTGTAAAGTGCAGTTTGAACGTATTATGAATAATAACAAGAGGTTTTACAATGTACATTTACATGTAATTGACAACATACTTTTCTCTTCTCATCCTGACACTCATAACGGGGCAGCCAAATGTAAGTTCAATCACCAGCTTTTTCTGCACATCATCCCAGATATAAACTAGAAAGTGTACAAGATTTAACTGCATACCTTGGACAGTATTTCATTAACAATCAATATTGGTCATCAAGTAAATCAGATAAAGAAATTAAGATTACCTTTGTCGTTGAAAAATTTAGCACCTGGCCCTGTCCCTACAATAGCTATCAAGTTACATCTATGTAACATATGAGTCTGGGATGCCTGGAATGGCTCATTCAAATCTGCAAATACATTTATTATTTGACAATCGTTTGTAACAGTCGAGCATTTTTATTACATAGTCGAACCTTTCTCCATCAAAAAACAGCTACTCTATAGTTAGGTGGCAAAAATTTAGGTTTACATGTACGCTCTCTCTTTGGTTAATTAAGAGGTTTAAGACTGTGACAATATTGGTTAACATTGGTTAACATTGAGATATTGTAAGTCGTGACGTATTAGCCTCGCTTTCATGGATTAAAGAGTTGTTGTTGAACCGCCATCTTGAAGTTGCTCAATTCACTTCGTCTTCTTGTCCGGCTTAATACACCGGTAATAATTGTTACATGGTGGCAGCGGTAAACAATGCCTACTGATTCTGACAGTCAAGCTTCTGGACCGCAAGCTTCAGCTCCTGCTTTTCGTCGGCCACAAGTTTCTCCTCCGCAACCTCTAGAGATCGAAGGCGATCGGGCCGACAACTGGAAAATCTGGAAACAACGATGGGAAAATTACTGTATCATCACGGGCTTAAACAACCAGCCAGAAGACTACAAGTGCGCCATTTTACTGCATAGCATTGGAATAGAAGCCATGCGAATTTTCAACGGCATGAAATTCTCCGAAGGCGAGGACCGTAACAAGATGGCAGATATTCTAGTCAAGTACGATCAGCATTTTCTCGGTCAAACTCAGGAATTCTTTGAACGTTTTCAGTTCAACCGTAGAGATCAAGCTTCTGGTGAGTCAATTGATGAGTATCTTTCAGTTCTGCGAAACATGGCTAAAACTTGTGGTTTCTGTGACTGCATGCGAGATTTGTTGATTATGGACCGCCTGCTCTTAGGCATCTCGGATGACAAAACACGCGAAGAGCTACTCTCTACTCATGATTTGACTTTGAATAAAGCTATTGACATCTGTCGAGGAATGGAAGCTGCTTCTCTTCACATGAAGGCCCTGAAGAATGAAGAAATTAATAAGATCAAGGATATATCGAAGAAGACAAAGAAGTCAGGCCTAGATAAACACCAGCATAAAACCAAGAAACCTCCCCAAAGTGATGATCAGAAACCCGCAAAAGAAGAAGTGTCTATACTGTCTTCAAATTCATGTGATGAAAAAAGAATTGTGCCCTGCCTGGGGAAAAACCTGTGCAGCCTGTGGTGAAAGAAATCACTTCAAAGCCTCAAAGAAGTGTAAACACCAAGGTGTCAACTCTCTTGCTGATGGTTACTCCTCTGATTCATCTGAAAGCAGCACTGGAACAATTAGCACTGTAACAGCTTTTGAAGATCAAGTTGTCAATTCAGTAAACCCTGGCAACCAGCTTATTTTCTGCGAAATGGAAATCAACAAAAGGCCTGTCAGAATGCAAATTGACTGTGGGGCTACAGTTTGTATTCTTCCAAAGCACTACCTGGGGGATCAGCACGCTATTCGTCCTGAGAGGGTTCATCTTCAGATGTGGAACAAAACGTCTTTACCTGCCCTTGGCAAGTGTGAGGTCGAAGTCAAGAACCCCACCACTAAGAAGAAGTACAAGGTGGACTTTGTCATTGTTGACAACCACTTCACACCTCTCCTCAGCAGTATTGCTGCACAGAAGATGAATCTCATGAGTGTCCATTATGACAAGTTTAAAGCAGTTAATGTTGTCACCCATGGTAGCCAATACTTCGAACAGTTTCCTGATGCCTTTAAAGACACCCCTGGTACCCTACCTGGGAAGAAAGTTCACTTAACAACCATTGAAGGTTCCACTCCTGTCGTCCGTTGTGCCCGCACTCTGCCTGAGTCTAGAAAACAAGTTGTCAGAGATGAACTTCAGCGTTTAGTGGATGCAGGAATCATTGTGCCTGTGGATGAACCTACTGACTGGGTCAGTCAAATGTCTGTTGCTGAAAAGAAAGCTGGAATTCGTATCTGCATTGACCCAAGACCTCTTAATGAAGCACTGAAACGTGAACACTACAAGCTTCCCACTCTAGAAGATGTTCTTCCAGACCTTACCAAGGCGAAAGTATTCTCTGTTTGTGATCTCAAGTCTGGGTACCTTCACTGTGAGCTCGATCATGCATCAAGTTTGTTGACCACGTTTGCCACGCCTTTCGGACGCTATCGGTGGCTTCGTCTCCCATTTGGTTTGAAAGTCAGCAGTGAAATCTTCCAAAAACGACTACATCATGCTCTTGAAGGTCTTGAGGGAGTCCGCTGTATCGCTGACGATGTGATTATTTGGGGTCGAACAGATGAAGAACACGATGCACGTGTCTGTACCTTCCTCAAGTGCTGTGTCGATAAGGGTATCACCTTGAGCAAAGAGAAGTGTCGTTTTGGTCTCAACGAGATCCCGTTCATGGGCCACGTGTTGACCAGTGATGGCCTCAAGCCAGACCCCTCCAAAGTTGAAGCAGTCCAAAACATGGCACCTCCTCAAGACAAAGCAGCAGTGGAAAGACTAAGAGGAACTGTGAATTACCTGTCTAAATTTGTTCCAAACCTGTCTGATGTGATGCGTCCAATCTATGACCTAGCCCGCCCCACCTCTGAGTGGACGTGGGATGCTGTGCACGAGAAAGCTTTTACAGAGATGAAGCGCTTGCTGACACAAGCACCTGTACTAGCCTACTTTGATCCAAGTAAAAGCCTAACGATCCAATGTGATGCTAGTGGACAGGGGCTGGGAGCCGCCCTCCTTCAAGACGGCCAGCCACTAGCATACGCCAGCCGGGCTTTGAGTGAAGCAGAAGCCAGATATGCCACCATAGAGAAGGAGATGCTCGCGATTGTGTTTTCCCTAGAAAAATGGCACCAGTACACGTTTGGTCGTCCTGTGACTGTGTATTCAGATCATAAACCACTTGCAAGCATCGTGAAGAAGCCCCTGGACAGAGCTCCTAAGCGCTTACAGGGAATGTTAATGCGCGCCCTGGCATATGACATCGAAGTTAGATACCTAAATGGTAAAGAAATGTACCTAGCCGACACGCTCAGCAGAGCTCACCTGCCGAGAACCTCTGATTGTGGACAAGAAGAGTTCGAGACCATAAATGCCCTCTCCTATCTGATCATGCCTGAAGAGAAGATTCATGAGATCCGCCAGCACACCAGTGACGATACCTCTCTTCAACAGCTGAAATGCATAATACAAGAAGGTTGGCCAGCAGACGAGAAATCACTACCACCCCTCGTTACCCCCTACTTCAGTGTCAGGGATGAACTTGCAGTTACAGACGGCTTGATATTCCGCGGCGAGCGACTTGTGATACCTAAAGGAATGCGAGCAGCAGTCAAGAAAGACATCCATAGCGGACACCAAGGAATTGAAGCCTGCCTGCGCCGCGCAAGGGAACATGTCTATTGGCCAGGAATGAACAAGGAATTAAAAGCGTGGATTCGCACCTGTGAGACATGCAGAGAGAATGAACTGACACCTTGCAAAGAGATGCTTATGTCTCATGAAGTCCCTGAAGGAGCATGGGAGAAAATTGGAGCAGACCTCTTCACTCATCATGACAAAGAGTACCTCGTCACCGTCTGCTACAAGTCTAACTTCTGGGAGTTGGATCCACTCACCAACACCAAGTCATCAACTGTGATCAAAAAGTTGAAGTCACACCTGGCGCGGTATGGTATCCCCAGGCAACTGGTCACAGATAATGGTCCCCAGTTTACATCCAGCGAATTCAAGTCTTTTACAAAGAAATGGGGCATTGAACACACTACCACATCACCGTACCACAGCAAAGCAAACGGAAAGGTTGAATCGGCTGTGAAAACTGCGAAAAGAATGTTACGCAAGACATCAAAGTCAGGAGAAGACCAGTACCTGGCTCTACTCAATATCCGGAACACACCAACTCAAGGTGTTGCTAGTAGCCCAGCACAGCGTCTTCTGGGAAGAAGGACAAGAAGTCTGCTACCATCCACAAGATCACTCCTGGAACCCAGAAACCCACCAAATCTCTATGAGATGGAACAACTCCAGTTAAACCAAAAGAGGCAGCAGTGTTATTACAACCGGTTAGCCCATGATCTTCCAGCCCTGAATGTTGGCGACACTGTCAGAATGAAGCCATTTGTGCTCGGCAAACATGATTGGGACAAGGGTAAAGTGACAAAGCGATTAGATGAGAGGTCCTACGAAATCCAGTCACACGGGTCCACCTATAGACGCAATAGGCAGCACCTGGTCAAGAGCCCTCCTGTACCAGTACCAGATACACTACCTGCACCAGATCCACTACCTGGACCCCAACAGAGTCCAGATACCGGATTGCTAAACACACAAGCTGCGAACAGCCAGAAGGGCCACCTGGAAGCAAAGTCCACCAAGCAATCATCACCTGTGCGTACTCGCTCAGGACGTGTCATCAAAGAGCCCGTTAGATTCCAAGACTATGTTAAGACTTAATCGTTATCATTTTATTTTTCTTCCGTAACATCGATTTCCAGGAACTGAGACTTTAGAACAGTAGTTCAGAAAATAACACACTGCACTTTCAGTATATTCTTTGTTTAATAAGCTTAGTTTTGCAGTATCATTGTTAAGTTTTGCCATTATCAAAAAAAAAAGGGGAGGATGTGACAATATTGGTTAACATTGGTTAACATTGAGATATTGTAAGTCGTGACGTATTAGCCTCGCTTTCATGGATTAAAGAGTTGTTGTTGAACCGCCATCTTGAAGTTGCTCAATTCACTTCGTCTTCTTGTCCGGCTTAATACACCGGTAATAATTGTTACAAAGACGAAATCCATCAGGAAATTGAGTCATTTTAATTTTCAGTGGACAAAAACCTTGTACCAGAATTATTAAAAAATATTGCATTCTTTTTTACATTTTTCAAGGGCTCTTATGTAATTAGTTATCTGTAATAACACCAAAGGAAATTTCTTATGACAGCCCAAGAAAATAAAATAAATGTCAAATTTCACAAAATGATACCTTACACATGAAATTTTCAGAATTTACCCGTGTTTTCACAATTCTTGTGAAATTTGACATTTATTTTCTTGGGCTCCCACGAGAAATAGTCTTTGGTGTTATTACAGGTAATTAATTATATCTACAGCCCTTGAAAAATGTAAAAAACAATGTGATTGTTTCAGTTACTCTGGTACAAGGTTTTTGTCCACTGAAAATTGAAATTACTCAATTTCCTGATGGTTTCCGTCTTAAAGTGAATAACAGGGCTGCAAACGTGGTTGTTTGATAGAGTAGGCTGTGACAAGAATTTTAAACATGAATGAGTGCATGAGTGAATGCAGAATATAGACTGTGTCCCTCTCAAATTGCCCTTGTGTTCCATAAAGATGCTTCACCATGTGGGCTTTTACTCTGGCCCCGCCCATGCCCCCACGTATGTTATTATATCCATAGCCAGTTTTCTTTCTCTGGGCACTAAGCAACAGTTTTTTCAGGTATTTCATCAGAGTTTAGCGTTTGTGTGTGTTCCTCAGGTGCAGACATATCAGAGGCCCTTTTTTTGTCGGGGAACAGAACGGTGAATTAGGCCTCTCAGAATGGAATTCCTGGAGAACACATTCAAGTTTTTGGGAACTGGTCATCTGACACATTTAAAAGGTATCCCTTGCCAACTAAGTTACATGCTGCTCACTGCATGAGTTCTGCATTGACCACCATTTTAATTTGCTGCATTCCTGTTTTCTTCCAGGACCGTTACCATTTTGTTGGCAGGTTTGGGTGGGAAGAGACAGTGTTTTCATTAAGAATTTTAGTAGCGGGACAAAGGTGTAACATTACAGGAGAATATTTTGAAAGAGTCCCCACAACTGTATAAAAATTGTCATTGGCTATTGAACATTAGCCGGAGAATTCTGCGTAGTGAACGGAATATTCTCCAATCTCCGACGCCCAATGAATTCGAACACCTTGCAGAGAGCTTTATTTCTTTTGGATTTTGATAGATTTTTACACACCATTGTGAAATGACACTCTCTTCATGCCAAACAAGTGGTATATCCAGTTTTATTTGTTGTCTGTTCGCATAGATATCTGGGGGGAGTTTCATTATATTTTTAAATGTTTGCTTAAGTTTCATTAAGGAGTCCTTTTAACCAAAGTTGACACAAGACACTGTGGCATCATGACTTTATCAGAATCTATCTGACATGAATCTTAATGCTCCCTGACCTAGGGTGCAGTTTTTTTGGGAAAACCCAAATTCAGATTTTTGAGATTCACAATCTGAGCATTTTTTTTGGAAAAGAATTTGAAAAAATGTATTTTTGACAGGCGGTTTTCTGAACAAAAAAGCATGACATTCTAACTGAACCTATGTATGTTGGTAGCGCCTTAACTTTGAGCCATAAGTTACATATCATTCCATGTTAGTCATCTTTTTACATTTGTAGACTGTTTAAATTAAACCCTTACTTGACATGTTTTTTGTATAGGGTATATGTAGAGTCCGCTTAAGTGATTAAAGAAAAAGTTCATAGGCTTCAGTTTTAAATTCTTATAATTTAACTATCGTAAGGTGTATTCAATTTGAGAAACGTTTGTGTTTCAAACCGAAATATGTACATTTTGTATATTCATACTTAGTTTATGTTGCTTTTCCTTCTTGTCTTCGTGGTGAAGATCAGTTTGTTCTTTTTTCCCTCTATTTTCCCTTCTATTTTTTCTCATCACAAGGAGCATGAGGACATGCCGCTGTCATGGTAAATGATCCTTTTTCAGATCTTCCGTTTTTTGGTAGTGAGGAATCCATATGATCTGAGATCACAAATCCGTTTTTGGATTCTCCCGCAAAAACGCAGCCGTACTTGTTATGTACTTTTTGAAAAAGGGGGTAGGGTGAGAGGATACATGTAGCTTTGAGTCCGGCGATTTGTTTGGCCTCTCCAGTTGTAGTCTTGCTGCTGGCCCAGAATATAAAATGAATGAAGTAAGGTCTTTGAGTAGACAACTTTGCTGCAATGAGTCCATGCTGGTTTTGAAGGTGTATGGCTTAGAAGGATTTTGATGTTTTGCCAGTTAAATTTTTTTCTCTTCCATCCTTTGCAATGGGATTGACCCTTTGAGGATTATCATTTTGTTTGAATGTTTATGCTTTAAATAAAACATATTATAACCATTGTAATAATAAGAGACTCACCAACACGGGCTTTTTCTGAAAGAGGTTCCACGTTGTAAATTCTAAAACCACCCTCCATTGTACAAGAAAAGCAACCTGGATATGTTAGTAGAGAATAATAATTACTATTATTTTGTTTGTCAATAACAAACGGCTCAGGCCAAGCAAGTGCACGTAAAAGAACGTTTTAATAATATGACAAATCCATGTATTCTTACCGCAAATGCCAGAGAAATAAAGTAAACGAGGAATATTTTTAGATAAATGCTTTTTCGTCAGCGTTTTGGAAAAATTGAGTGAAGGCCAGATAATTTCAGTTTTCTTAAAAGTGAAATGACTACTGCTAGCATTCCGGCCCACGAAATTTCAATCGCTGTTCTTGATTACAGGTTTATCGTGTTATATGGAATCTGCGAATGGATGCTTTAAGGTTTTACCTTGGTCTTGATTGAAATCTAGATGAAACACCTCGATTCGGCGTGTCATTTTCTTTTCGAAAGACCTCCTCCTCCGCCACGAATCCTGAGAAAAAATATGTTGTTTTTCTGTTGACGAAGCTTGGTAACCTGGCTCTTCAGATGTGCTAAAATACGATTGAATGAACTCCCGTCCCCTAGGGAATGCGGAAATCCTTAAAAGAGAACAATTCAGAGATGAATGAAACCATTAAAAAGAACGCATTTTACATTAATCCCCTATAACTTGAGAAAATTTAAATTGAATAGGTGGAATTAACGTTTGAATGGTTTCAGTTGTGAGACAAACATATTTTCGCTCCTGCATACTCTAGCCGGGTCTGTTTGACATGCTCAAGTGTGTTCGCTGGCGCGGCAAACACAAGGCAAACACACGATGAGTAGTTCTTGAAAATGTAATTCTGTGTGGCCCCGCTGCTGGTGATGAGGAAAGAGTCACTTGGTAAGTGTTTGTTATGTAAGGAAAAATTTAACGGTGAATTGTTCTGAAATAGTGTGAAATCCTTTCACTGTTTCTTGGCGCGTGTTAGCGACTAGCTGTAGAACGTGTGGACGTGCGAAGACGTGCATGTGACGAAGTGAATAACTTTTTAACCCCTGCTTTGTCCAGGACAACAACAAATTTCCAGTACTTTTCTAAATTCCCAGTTTTGCTGAAATTGGATAACCGCTAGGTATGATTAAGAGTGGTATCGACCTAGCTTAGCGAGGCAAATCAATGAAAAGGAATGAGGAACGCTATCAGTTTTCTTCTCTTTAGAAGCTTTGATAATTTTTTATGCTCTTTCACGAAAGTGAAAATGTGATAGAACTCGGAAGGAAGTAGTGGGTTCTTACCCCTACTCGTCCTTAGACTCTTTGTAAATTGGCGGTATCAAATTTATAAGAGTCACGTTTCCGTGTCACAATCAAGTGTAAAATAATCCACAGATCATACCAATTGGTCACCTTAATAATATGAATTAAGTAAGCGTAATAAAAGTTGTAGAAATTGAGCAAACGATGATCTGTTCTCAACTGCGGGGTTTTTCTATTAGCCAAGTTTGCTGGGCTGGCTTAGCTCACCTAAAACCATATTAGTATATTTTGTGTTACATGTAAAAGAATTCAATGTGAGCAGACACATGCCATGCTCACACTAATTAGGCCTTTTTACTAGAACTTTCTTCCCTCATACCAAAAAAAAATCATGTTCATAGTAAAAGGCCATGTTACAGTTGTGTACTGAGTATCCGAATCTCAAGTGGAAGTGAGCCTTGTTTTGATAGAAGCAACACTGCTCTTTCAAAATAATGTAAATAAGATTATCTAAACAATAAAAGACTGTCAAAGGACTTGCTTTTACACAAAGGCTAGTTTGCTCAGCATTCTTATCTTACAGTGTAGGGCCTTTTTATATCAGGTGAACCAGCCCTGTTAGCCAGGCTGGCCTGCTTGCTTTACTGGGCTGGCTCGGCTTATGCCATGTTTCCTTATAAAATTTTTGTTGTGTATTTATGAAAAGCTGGGCTGGCTGAGATCCCTGCTGAGATCTCAGTGAGCAGGCCAACCCACCTGACCTCATATAAACACAAGGAGAATATATTGTAGAGAAAACACGGGTACAAGCCATGAGCCGAGCCAGCCCAGTAAAATGGGCCAGCATATCTAACTGGGCTCAGGTTCACCTCTTATAAACAGGCCTTAATTTATTCACCTTATGACTGGTCCCTCAGGAAAGGAGTTAGTTTTGTATGAGATTCAGGATACAAAGAAAGTCGGTTTTACCGCTTGCCATTTGGGCAAGTTGTTGCTAGTATGTACTAGCCCAAGAGTCTTTTAAGTAGCCCAAAACAATTTTTGTTGGGCAGCGTTGATTACAGTTCTTCTGTAATTTGAATTTCCTCAAAAACTTCACTTGCCCTTTGGGCAAGTTAAGAACAGAATTTACTTGCCCGATTGCAAAATCCATTAGCCTGGGCTATTGGCCACGACTTTCTTTGCATGCTGAGATTCTTGAAAAACAAAATTAATTATCTCCCTGACCAGTCACTAACACTAAGACCCGGTATCCACATACAAATACTCCAGACTGTTCTCCATACATTTCCTTTAAGAATTAGTTGAGGGGAAAATTTGATAAAAGATCAAAGCATTTCCCTTTGTGGGATCATTTTATTAACCCTCACAACCTTTACTTGTGATTGTGTATATATTTACTGTTAGGAGAAAACGGATGTTGGTCACTTTAGGGGTTTAAAGGGTTAATATTACCTCATAACTGTCATATTGCTGTGTGACCCACAGGGTAAACTTCACCAATGATGTTAAATTGTTGACACTGAGTGACCATGTCAAAAGGAAATGATTCCCTAATAAAAAGTTCCTTAGCCTACACAGGCTGCTTCAAGACTTTCAACACTGCTTCATGTGTGAGGTAAGTAAAATTCAAAGGCTTGATCTTTGGCGTAAATATACTCTAGTCAGCAGTAGTTTTGTGGTATACTGGGTAATTGGATTAATTTGATAAGAAAATTCACAAGCATATCGTATGGCTTTCACAGCCAGTACTCAACCATTAGGTAAGGATGGCTACTGTTTCCTTCTTAATTTGTACAGGCAGCATAATACGTTCCATGCTGGTACTTTAAACTACAGTCGAACCCCGCTATTTCGAAGTCCCAGGGGAAATAGAAAAAAGTTCGAAATAGTGGGATTTCGAAAGCACCAGGGAAGTGTAAAGGATAAGGGTAAATCCAAGGGAATTCGATCTTCCTTCGAAATAGTGGTGGGGACTTTGAATTAACCAAGTTCGAAATAGCGGGGTTCGACTGTAGTTGTCATTCTTTAAGTAATAATTAAGATTTCAAAAACATCATAATGCCTCTTTTTTGTTGAAGTTGGAGTGCTATTTACCTATAATTACTAACTGAGTTCGTGGTCAATATACTGTAAGTTACAGACTGAGAAGAAAAAAGTGAGGTTCTGTAATTTATAGCTCACACTGAGAAATTGACGTTGTAATTTCTTTATCATATCTACAGGTTTAAGTGGAAAGAGTAAGATTTAAATTTGACCAAAACAGCCATTGATGATTGATTTGTGCCAAAACTCAATTAACACATTTGGGGCATTTTATTGGCTTCCAAAATCATAGCTTTGAGTTGTCCAAAATATTTTCTGTTCTCCCACACATAGTCAAAAACGACTCACAAAAAAAGATTTACAAAGTTTTTCTGTCAAGATTATTTGTTTCCTAATGAAACTTTTTGATTTAGTGGTCCATACTTCCAGTTAGAATACCAATCTACAATATTTCTGTAATATTATTTTTAGAGTGGCTCACTTGCATGTACACATAAGCTGTTTATTACTGTTTTTTAATTAATGTGGTTTTTAAAATTTTTCTGCATTTTTTTCTTTGACCTATTAGGGACAGCTGTTTAACAGTACTGGCAATTGTAACAATCATTATCTGTGCAATTAAGGTAGTTAATTTAAAAAAATGCGTGAGACTATTTGAAGTACCTTAAAGTACCTTACTTTTGAAAACTGACTTTTAAAGAAGCCAGTAACTAATATATTTTTGTTTTTGAACTCAGATAGCGAGAAAAAATTAATTATAAATAAACACTTCAAAAAACAAAACAAACAAGAAAATCTGGAAAATAAGGTGTGGTTACGCACATCCTGGTAAAAGACATTTCCCTTGGTAAAATAATAAAGTCATGGTAATTTTTACCTGGGTTTAGACTACTGTGGTGATATGTGGTTACACCGTACATGGATGACTTACCAAGGTAAAAAAGCCACTCTTACGGCCTCATTTTTGCTATTGTGGCAACAATAACTTTTGATATGGTAGGATTTTGTGTAATTTATGTCAAATTTATCCTGGTTTGTTAGTCCTGACAATTTAGCGAAGGTATACAGAATTGTTTTTTAAATATTTGCCTTAAAATTAATTCCATTGCACAGTTTTTGAATTTCTACCAGGAATTGTAAATGGTTAATGTCATTTCTACATTTAGGGCAACAAACTAGATGAAATTTTGCCTCAGAATTTCCCTGTTACTTTCAAAGTTATTGAAAACCTGTCTTGAGAACATCGATCATTCCTAAAATAGCATGAATGAAACATGTGAAAATGAACAATTTTCTTTGTTGTTTCATGTTGGTGTCTAATGAAGAGTCTTGATTGGCTTTCTTGCCTTGGGTATCAAAACACCCCAGCTATTTATCATGTTAGATATCATGGGCAGTTTCTTGGTTCTGTACGTTGACACATCCATAGATGGATATTTCCAATGGCAAATTTATCTCAGGAAAGTCTGTTCACACACACCGGGTCGAAATATTTAATTTCCTGTGGTAGAAGAATCATTTACCAGTCGCTTAAACTGTCCTTTGTAACCACACCTTTAGTTTAATTTTGGTTCCACACATGCCTGCATGATTATAGCGTGTGCATATGTACGGTACCTCACTCTTAAAATATTGGTTTTTTGATAAAATAATTATTTTTTTGTTGACTTAGCTCTACAAGCTGCATTCTCATCATCATTCCCTGATCAATCAGTATATCATTTTCTACAGTGGAATTTTGGAATGTATCCTATGGTGAGACTGATATGACAAACATCTATTTTCTCCTAACGTATCCATACATTGTCAAGAGAAATGGTTACGAGATTTAATCAAATGATCACCAAAGAGAAAACGCTTTGATCTTTTATTAAACTCTCTCAACTTGTCTCAGACTAAGGAGATGTATGAATATGAGTCTGGAGAATTTGTATGTGGATATTGGGGCTTGAAGGGTTAATTAGTACTAATACAGCTGTGCACACAAATAAACAAGCCTTGTTTTGAAATTGTAAATTTGCAAAGTTTTACACATTTTATTAATTCCCCGTGCAGCAGGGTTGAAAAGAATTACCCTCATGCATAAAGAGCGCAAAAGCAAGAATTTTGTTTTCAAACATGCATAAGAGCTATAATAATAAATTATATTATGTTATATTGAACATAATTTTTTAGAAAATCGGCTCAGTCATGATGTTAATTACATGTAGCACAGATAATTTATTACAAGTCAACTTTATTGGTCCTTCAAAGTAGTCTTCTTTTTCCTAGATGCATTCTGATGATTTTGTTCATAATTATTTTGTGTAAAATTAGACTGTCACTTTCACCAATAATTAATGATTTGGGTGTTTTTGTCATTACTTTTTTGCACAATTTTCAAAACTTTGTACAGTCGACTCTCTCCTTGTGGACACCCTGCTATAACGGATGCCATCATAATGTGGACAGCAGCTAAATTCCAGGCAAAAATGAATTACAGATGTTTGACTGAAATAAACTCCTGCTATTATGGACTATTGAGGACACTAACTTGAGGTCGCTACCCCGTGGGGTGTCCACTATAAACTAAGGGACTTGACTGTATTTAATTTCTAGTTTTCTAGTAGTTTTTGTAACTTTCAACTCTCTGTGTTTGACTCTCAAAATAATTGTTGTTTCAGTGGAATCAACTGGTTGTATTTGGCTGTCACTGCTGTGCACTTGGTATCAGAGTTCATAAAAATTACTCAAGTAAGTTGATAAGCTTAAGTTGATAACCTTTTTATTTGCGGGTAATTTCCAAAGCTAGACAAGAGGTAAAACTTAAGATAATCACAGGTTGCAGGACTTGTTTGCTTGGTGTGTAATTGATTTTTCTTTGTTTCAACAGTTTCTTATAGTTACCAATTTTCATTGCCGCTTAGCAGCCAGAATGATAGGATTTGAAACCGAGGAAAGGTTAAAAAGGTTTGTATTGATAGATTTGTGTATCATACTTTATCCATTATTATTATTATTATTATTATTATTATTGCAATTATTATAATCATTAATGAAATATTATTCTACTCTTCAGAAGATGATTCTTTTGGTGCTTTTTCAATATTATTTTTCTTACTCTTTAGGTTTTTATTGATAGATTTGTATATCATACTTTGTCCATTATTATTATTATTATTATTATTATTATTGTAATTATTATAATTATTATGGAAATATTATTCTACTCTTCAGAAGATGATTCCTTTGGTACTTTTTAAATATTATTTTTCTTACTCTTTAGCCTTGTAAAACTGCACTTTTTGTGACTACCCCCCCCCCAACCCCCTATTATGATTTCATACCTGTGGTGCTGTAGTGCAAAGGAAAATTCTAAATCTCTAGATTATCCATCTTCCTATTCAATGTTCAGTGTACTGTATTAATTGAAGTGAGACTTTTTAAAAACACTTACATCTTTTAGATACTCTAACAAAGTGTTGGGAGCTGTCTTTCTCGTCCTGTTGATTGTAGCAGTTGTTGGACTTGCAAAAATGAAGCATGAATACAAGGAATGTGCAGGTACAATATTGTGAGTGCAGCGCATACAGTATAAACTAACCATCAATCATTCAGGTTTGCTTTAAACTGCCTGTAAGATTTGAAATGATAAAAATGATTACATTACATCGTGAAGAAACTTACATTTTATCTTCCAAAAAAACTAACAACTTTGCTACCCATTACCTCATAAGGCCAGTATATATAAACAGCAATGAAATACCAAGTGAGCTTTCGTGCGAAAACTTGATATCTTCACATGTGAAAATATCACTGTTGCTATGGCTACATGATAAATTACACCTTTCACATTACATGGTCACTTGGAGATACAAAATTTCTCTTCTCATGTTGAAAAAAATATTTCACTTGTTCGCTGTGCTCACTTGTGAAATGTTTTTCAACACTCAAAGAGAAATTTCGTATCTCCGTGCGGCCATGTAATATCCTCTATGTAGGTAATGATAATTGAGTTAGTACTCAAGCATGACACATGCATACATTGATTGCTTCTCTTCGGGCTGCTGATAATTCTTTAATAACTTACTTAGTGCGTGTTTTTTTTTCACAGAACCTGAGTGGCTGCTCTTGTCAAGCATTGAAATTATTGTTGTTCAAGCTTTCATGGTCTCCGGGGTTGTTATCACAAGGTAAACAAGCATGCCTCTGCAGCTGTATCAAAGACATCTTACAATGCAGTAATCTAGAATTTACTGATATATGTAATATCGATCTTCAGATCAAAACTCCCCATCCATGAGTGAGGTTCACTTGCAATCACATTGTTACTCAGGGTTTTCAACAGTTTTTGAAGTAGGAGTTGCGTTTATTTGAGTAGGAGTTGCAAGGCCCGGAGGGCCTTGCTCTCTAGGGGGGTCTGGGGGCATGCCCCCCCAGGAAATTTTGAATTCCTAGACTCTTGGAGACGCGTTTTCCCGCATTTTGAGACGCAGAACTAGCAAATTTTAGATATCGAAAATACTGATATATTTTGATGCTTTTAGTAACTTTATTAACCACAATATTAGGGTATGCTTTAACCACATTATTACCTGCAGCATCCTTTTTTTTTTTCTTGTTGTCACTGTCAGCGACCACATCTCCTGTAAACCACGCTGTCGCTTTTTTGCCATTTTGCCGTGTTCTTGGAGACGAAATGTGGCGTTTTATATAGAGTCGCTTCAGAAACCCTTAACTACAATGTTCCCTGTAACTGAGACCCAGTCTTCGACTCGTCCTCAATGTTTACTCAACGTATTACGCAGAGAACGTATTTTAAAAGCAGACTCAAGATGTTTTGGCGAAATTCTCCAGAAAAATTTCAAGTTTGCTTGCTCGCAACAGCTTTGTGAACACTTACCACTTTTTATCAAAAGTTTTATTTGTCATATAATTTACCTAAGGGAAAGTAGGCGTCGCAAATCAAAAAAATGCCGTCGGATGCGACGGCCGACGGCTGATTTTGAAAACACTGTTACTACCGTCAAACCTCCGCTAACGCTCACCTCTCTACAACAGCCACTTTTATTCATCCCGGTGGACAAAAATCCGTACATTGACTCTTGTTAAAACCTCTCTACAACGGCCTCCTCTTTGACTTTACAACGGCCACTTTCTCCTGTCCCCAAGTTGGCTATAGGTGGCCATTGTAGAGGATTCAACTGTAATAGTCTTGCTCAGTAAATTGAGACCATTGCCTGATGAAGACCCACAGTATGCAGTCAAAATGACGCAATCTAGAACGTTATCTATAAAGTGACCGGGGCTGTCATAAAATTTTCAAGCAAGTTATAATATAACAAATAAAGTTGTTTAAAATTGACAGCCAGTTCTTAGCCCCTTATAGGCATTATATTTCACTGCAGTTTTACATCATTAACTCAATTACTTCTTTACAGGGAACTCAACAATGTGAGGATGTTAGCAGACAACAGGACAGCACAGAAGAGAGACCTATGGGGGTATTATATAAAGGCATTATTACTAACAATTCACTGCAGCAATTATTGTTAATTGCCTTTAAACAACTATAGTGATGTCCTGATTTTTCAAACCTGTTAAGTGTGCGTGTGGGGGTGGGGGGGAGTTGGTGTGGGGAGGGGGGAAGGGGGTGAAGCTTTCATGGAATTTGAAAAAAATGGGCAGTAAACTTACAGTGCTTCATAGGAGAAAGAAAGTCAGAAATGCAATTTCCTTTTTTTGTGAAAAAGCTTGGTCTATAAAGGATGGATTTTATGTCCAGAAGAATCCAAAGCAAGATGTATTGTACATGTGGTTTATCTTTCCCACAAGCCATTCAAGGATTCCCTTTAGTTTGTCAGTCACAGAGTTGCATTGTAATCAGGATCAGTTCCTTAGTAATTAAGTGTTGTTTAATTCTATTTTTTCTGTTTGCAGGATAATTTTTATTTGTGAACTGTCAGCTTTTGTCAGCATTGTCCATGACATTGTGATGAGAGTCAGTAAGTATTGCAGCATAATTATTATTATCATTTGAAGCAAATTTTTCTTTCTTTTCATTGGCCAAGAGCCCACCACGTAACCTGCAAATAACTGCCTACAAATAATGGTCTGCTCATGCGCAATGCCATCCAACCGTGTTTGGCTGCAAATAATATTCTGCAAATGCGTAAAGAAACGGTGCTTTTCTCCTTCTTGGGATCGCTGTTGCGTGAAAATGGCAGATCGCTTGCTTCCCAAGGATATTCAATAAAAAACAAACTCAGTGTCAGATTGAATGATAAAACAAATTATTATTGAACTCGGTTATTGCAAAATATCGTGATTTTCCTTTGGCTTCGGCAAATAATTGATCTGCTTGCCACAGACAAATAATATTATGATATTTTGCTCAACCTTGTTCAATAATTGTTAATTATTGAGCAGTAGTAATAATATTTTATAGTCAAAATAAGTGGCTAAGAATCATTCAAAACTGTGTCAACAAGGAACTGCTCCACTGCTTTTCACTGCATTGTCAGGGTGGAATGAAGGGGTTACTCTTTAAATCATAGACCCAGGGAGGTCCCACATAATAACTGAATTAACCTGGTCAAAAATTGCAGTTAGCCTTAAAAAGTACCTCAAAAAGTTATATTTTTTTCGGTTAACCCTTTAAGCCCCAATACCCACATATGAATTCTCCAGGGCCAAGTTGTTTGAAGGCCAATTATCACTAACCTGAGGTTAAATTTTAATCTGGGTTTCTTTGTCTTTCATTCAAAAGCATTTACTATGATAATTTTCTCTATTCTTTAAAGATCATCTTATCATCATTGTAGACAATAAAGAATGAAACTGAATTTGCTTTTAAAGCTTTCAAATCTGAATTCAAATTCTGCACAAACCCTGGGTCATCTTAACCCTCAATCACAGACAAAAGTAGTTGGGAAGGAATTACAACTGAACAGTAGTCCATTTTAATCCTCAAAAAAGATAGTTTTCTCTTTTGCTAAGTATCCCCGTCCCCCCTATTCAATGTTGGGATGTAACAGAACAATATTATTACGCGCACAAACAGTAACATTTTGCTCAACATTGGGCCAGGGGTGGGGGGAGGAAGGAAAAAATCAACCTTCCCAACACTTTTGACGATGATTGTAGCTTTGAACAACTTGGCCCAGCGACTGTTCTCTGTAGATTTCCTTACAGAATAATGTTATTAGTGAAGTGAATGTGATAAAAGATCAAAGCATTCTTTCCTTTGCAATCATTTTATTAAGTCTTATTACTTATTATTTCCCATTGCTTTCTCATTACCTCTGGACTATGTATGGACATTGTTGGGAGAAAATTGATGTTATTCACTGTTGGGACTTAAAGGATTAAAGATTCTGTCAGGAACACCACAGAAATCCAGATCCAGGAAAAACTAAGATTTTAGAATGGCCATTTTAATTTTGAAACCTTTGCAGCCACCAGTGTAACAGTTATTGAACTAGGATGTAGACATGCAATGTCTTAATAAAACTAAATTTGTCCTTTATCCATTGTAGAATCAATTTCGTGTCATTGGCACTTTTGATGAACAGTTTAACTTTTTTTGCAGCAGGACCAGAGAATAAATGCCAAGGAATTTTTGTGAGTAAAAGAATAATTTATTGTTGTTGTTTGCTTACAGTGAAATATTATCCTGACCTTTTGGTTACATTATGTCTTTTGGAGGTTCTACTGTATTGAACAACATTTCAAAGTGTCTCCTATTATTTTGAATTAAAGGTGTTTTCCTACGGCAATATTCATCTTGCTAATCACCATAATTATAATAACTTAATGGAAAGATTAGTAAAGAGAAGACATTGTTGTGTAATTTGCTACTCCTGACAAACATCATAAGAGATTGTTGAATGGACTAGTTGGACTATTTTAATAGCTTCACACATTCTGTTGGTCAACTCTCTGTTATCTTGGTTTGTTATTAATTGGTGTGATGGGATATATGAACATGGGTACAGAGGTTCAGAATTATCTTTTTTCAGTAGTAGCAAGTCTTGCAAAATCCAAGTTACTGTTTAATATGTTTTTAACCGAAGAAAAAAGGCAATACTTCATGATGCCAGCCCTGGTTATCCCCACCAAATGATGATGAAATTCCTTACTGACGACACGACACTGATCATGATATGGGAAGTGCTTCCTATTGGTTGAAGCAAATTTGTAGCCTATCAGAAGCACTATACCCAGATCAGTGTTACAACATCTGTATGGAATTTCTGCACTTGTTCCTCTGACTTCACAAGGAAACAACTTTCCTGGGCGGCGTCACAAAATGTTGGCTGTCTTCACTCTGCCTTATGTGTTCTTATTCTACTTCCAGTCAACAAATGCAGCGGGCTATACAGCAGTTTACATCACTGTCAATGTGAGTTACATTAATTTAATGTTCTTTATGTGTCTGAGATGTAGTGTATCTTCTCACATATTATTATTATTGTCATTGTTATTTCCTTTAAGTTCATGTCATAGTCCAACATAATAACTAGATCCATTCCTCAGGGATAGTGCCTTTCTTAGGGATGCCACTAAGGGCTGGCAGCCAGCTAATTTTGCTGGGTAATTTTGAATGTGCAGTTGAGTAAGAAAGCCTGCTTGACTAATAAAAGCCTGCTTAGTTTTTTCCATAGTTACGTCCCTGCTTTCTTAAGTTATGGGATGTTGACATAGAATGATTTTCTGTAGTTCTTGTATTTTGATGTTTTGTTGTTGGGTGGGCCCGTAGTATTTCTGTTATTCTTTTGGCTTTCATTTCTCACATTCATTCAATCTCAATCTCAATCTCAAGGTCCTTATATTTTGCTAGTTTTTCAGTAACTTTTATTGGGGTGCTCCCTTCAGTTGGGATAGTTATGTGAATGAGTAGGCAGCTTTTTTCTTTTTTGCTCTTGACGATGATGTTGTTGGTCTATAATAGCCTTGATCTCATGATCTCTTTGGCTTGTCCCACAAGATTGTGATAAGATTTTTTCTCTTACTACTTGTACCATTTGTCTTTTCCATCAGTGTTTAAGAATTCTGTTCCAGTGTAGTTATTTGGTGACCTTGTTATCATCGTTATCAATATTAATATTGTTACACGTAAGTATGTGTGTAAATTAAATAATTATAAATTTTTTTTTTGCCTCAGATTGTTAGATGGCTGTTACCACTGTGGGCCATGGCAGCAATATTTGACACAGAAAACAATGAGTGCAGTCAGGATGATTATGTGGCGCCTATATTCGCCGTGACAGATGACTCAGGGGTGGGTACTGCAGCTATTATTTTTGTTCATATTATTGTCTACTAATGACACCTAAATACTTTCTATTTTTGTCAAATTTAGAGCATAAGACATACACGTGCCATTGTGGGGTGTTGTAATTCTCCTGCCTTGTGGTACATGTACACAACCGTGTCCCCGTGGCTTTTCCCTTAAAAATGGGTGGGGCAGGAAAAGGCCCTGGCATTGGCCGGTCACGTTTCCCCTCATACATCCTAGTCCTGGGTGTAATAAATTAGTGCTATGTGAAAAGCTAAAATTACCGGTATGCGTAACCTCACAGCGCGCGATCTTGGGCTTCCTTTAATATCTCTTGACAATTAACGAAACGTTTTACAAGATTTCCTTTTTGTCACAGAAACTGGCCACGGTAATTTTTTGCTTTCCTCCGATTCTTATGAAGGGGACAGCGAGTAACATTTGTAAAAAAAAAAAAGTCCGCTTTCTTGACTTTGGTGATATTTTATTCCATTTCTTGTGAAGTGGGGCTCTGTACACAGCCCAGTTCTATTCACCTTAACACTCAGCCTTATCATAGCGACACGCTTTGTTTTAGACTTATACTGTATGACCTGTATTTTTAAAAAATTCATTGACCTCTGTGATCAAACAACTGGCAACAAAGAAAGACTTGGGTCCTTTTTAAATAGACAGCGCTCAATCAATCAATCAGTCAATCTTCCCTTTGATATAAGGAAACTCCTTTGTACTTATCCTTGGAAAAGAAAAGATATCAGAGGTCTTCAAATGTTTCAGATCGGCGACCTGTCATTGTTCCTGGCAGGATTGAGGGATGACTTGCATCCAGCGTGGAGATGTGTTTGTTTCATGGTTGGGTTGTAGAGAAGACCAGACTCCATAAAGCATTTTGATGAACAATTCTATTTCAATTATGTTCAATTTGTTTAAATTCACTGCAGATGCTGGAGGCAAAGACTGGCATTTTTGTTTGACATTGGACAAAATCACTTTCCGATTGATTGTACAGTAATTCCACAGTCACGATGAATTTCTGTCGCAGTACTAGTCGATAACAGCTTATCTCAACTCTGAAGCATTGGACATATTTTGTACGTGATAATGTAGAGCTGGTGCGCCCTTCCATAAACTTGTAGCATTTGAATTGTGCGCAATTAAATGGATCTTAAGCTTTTGAATCGCATACACGCGAAATTTTGACATAGTTTGTGATGCTGTTATTTTCCATCATTACTCCCTCTGACTTTTGTCAGCGCAAAACCAGCAGATTGCATATAAATTAGCTTTTCAGGAATATTTAGGCTTTACACGTGACCAGCTGATGCCAGGGCCTTTTCCCACCCCACCCATTTTTTAAGGGAAAAGCTCTGGGGATGAGGTTGGCATGTACAGAAACCAATAAATTAGTAATTTGTTGTACACCTTTTTATTTTTTTGTTTTATGTTGCTCTAACAAATCTCACATGAAAGTGCTTTTTCCTTATGAGGTTGTTTATGAAATGATAAGAATTAATTCAATGTATTCTGTAGGACTTGGTAGCGTACCATCTTTACTTACAGATCATTTAGAGTTGCAACACGATGCCAACTTTGTCCAACAGATAGTGCAATATAAATGGCTTTTTTTAGCACTTATCCACTGAGTTGTGTCTTATCTTCAGGATACCTCTGTTCAAAGCAACAAAACCTAAGGTCTCATGTTTAATTACCTGTGAAAAATCTTACAAAACTTTAATCTTTTTTAAAAATGGATGACAACTGACCAGGGTTGTCACTAAGATTTCAAGTTGCCGGGTAAATACAACAAGTAGGCGGGGAATCAAACAGCTAGCAGTTTCTGTTGGTTCTATTTTTCTTCTATTTTCCTATGAAAGTAGCCGGGGGCCATGTTCGTAGTAGCTGGGAGAAATCCCCGGCCCCCGCCTCTTAATGACACCCCTGACAACTGACTGAGGTTGCCCTATATGCAGAACAATTATATCATAAAAAAAAAATTATGAGGTTGACAATTTAATAAGATATTTATACCTCCCAACAAGGTGGTTTTTCTTTTTTTGGGGGGGGAGGGGTTGACGGGGTGGGAGGGCTTACCACACAGAAGTATCCTTTAAGAAAACGGATTTTAAAGACTTCTTCCACTCTTACTCTTGCTTAGGGAATTTCCAAGGACATTCTGTACATTTATTACTCAGTAACATTTCTTTCCTGTTTTTGTTAGGTTGTCTGTCTTACAAATGGGGAGTTTAGTCTCTTGCCCTCCCCCACAGACATCCTGTTACCCTCATTATTTAATATTGGGAAACTGGAAAACTGTTGTGAAGTAAAAAAATATCAGTAAAGTAACAATGATATGGCACCTTCCTTTGACATGTTTCTGTTAAGAGTATGAGAGGTTTGCAAGTTTCAACCAGTCAGTTACAAAATTCTAATTCTTACTATTGACTTGTTTTAGCACTTCACATCAGAATTTCGCCCCAGAGGAAACAGTTTCCACTACAAGCATTTGCATGATGGTGTTGATGCTGCTGACCGACCCCTCATTCCACCTTTTGCCTCCCGCTCCAAATCCCTGTCAAGCATGGGTTCATCTTATGGATCAACAATCCAAGGTTCCAGAGGCTCCTATGATAGGTATCCGCCTATTTCATAACAGTGTACAGTATTCAAAAATGGAGTCTTGATCCACAGAGTAAAATGCAAGGCAGCAACAGTGTTAGCTTGCTGTAGAAGGCAGAATTTGCTTTAACCCTTGTGTGGTCGTTTATTGTCTAAAAATCTTAGGTTGTAAAGTGCTGAAGATATTGAGAACTGTTACTGTTGGCTCCTACAGCATACAAGCTGTCTTGCCAAGACTACAGCAATATACTGCAGTGTACATACACATGCTTCAGCAATTCAATAATTGAAATGCTCTTATCATAGCAGTCAGCATATTCATATTCTGCTCATTACTTGAGATTAATTTTAATTTCAATTCAAATCATGAAATCATTACGTGGAATGAAAACTCTATTTTTCAAAATTAATAATGACTCCACAAAGTGATTAGGTCATATTTTTCCTAAATTTAAGGAGAATGATCTGGGAGTATTGAGTGCTAAAATATTAGCACCACCATCAAGGGAAATTAATGTTAACCTCTAGATTTAAAGTCAATGTTTTTGTTTATTATAAACAGCTGTAAATTTTATTAATGATGGCCCTTAAAATGGAATTTTTACTTTGTAAATACACAATGCAGTTACATTATGCATAAAATAATATGTGTGTTCCCTTTCTATGGGCTATACTGTACTTTGCCTTTTGCAAAAATAAATCTAATAATAACAATCCCAGGCAATAAAATGGTCAAGAATGGCATAAGAATGAGATACATATTTTTGCAGTCAGCGACTTCAAAATTCATAATTCAGTGTATTGAACATAATATTCCAAATTTGATAGAGCACCAAATATTTAGTCCTAAGTAGCACCAAAAAGTAAAGAACCTAATGGAATGACAGGTTCAAGTTTTGAAAAGAAGCTTGGTTTTTAGACCTTCAGTAAAATAGACTTAAGAAAAAGAATAACATTGCCAATATAACACTACTTCAGTTAACATATAGTAGAGACAGCATTGTAACCCTGTGTTTTTGTTGGGACTGTCAATGAATTTGTAAATGGTGGTATTATTATTTATTTGTTAAATTAAACCAAAGTCTATGTCACCAGCTGCAGTGGTTTATATCTTATAAATATATTGTAGAGCATGAGAACTGTGAAAAATATATTAGGAAACATACAGAACTTTTTCTTGATGTACTTTGTATAGTTTAATAATATCAGGGATTGAGTAAGGTTTTGTGATTGATCATCTTAAACTAATTAAGAATGATTTGATTACTCCCCTGCCAGCTTATTGATGATCAGTTTATCAAAAAATGAAAATGCAGGAAAAAAATCTGTGAGCAAAATTACACTGTGCTAACGGAAACATAATATTCTAGTTTTGTTCTTTTTGTGTGTGTGACAGTGGCGAATTGCATTGCCAATTCTTTACTTTAAATCAATGCACTGTTCAGTGAAAGGTGGGCTGAGTACTATTTTCTTATTTTGAAAAACTCTTGGAGTTTGTCATTTATAGTCCACATTTACCTCCTCCAATCTACACTGTAAATCCTTTTATAGTTAATTGTTGCATATTTGGTGTTTTATTTTAAGAAGCTCACGATCTTTTGACGTTTCTTTCAATAGACCCCTTTAGCTTGTATGTTTTGTTTTCCCTATACAGGTCATGTGATAATACTCTCAAGTACTGTTTCGTTCAAATTCTGTCTTATTCACATGCATATCTATGCATAATTTGTAAAAAAACAAAGGGTAAATTTCCCCGGAACCTCTATTGGGAAAACAAAAAAAAAGGTGAACAGGTCTATTAAAAGATTATTTTGTATCGTTCAAAGTAATGTGTGTTGCCTAATTTCAAACCAAGAGGGGCTGGGTCGAGTTTGTTCATTATGGGATAAACAACACGCGAGTGACATAGTCAGAAAGAGTACATTGAGGTTAGAAACATTTTTTAAGTTTGGTGTTTATTGGGCCTATGTTGAACAAGATAAAGCCATTCATAAGAAACATAAATGTCTGGGCAGTGTGTCCTTTAATTCATCTCTTATAAATTTTCAAGTTTTTTAATAGCTGTATCTTGTTCAGTCTTGGCCCGATTGACACCAAACTTGAGATTTTTCCTAACCTAATATGCTATTTCTGACCATGTGGGTCTCGTGTTGAGACCCTGTTCAGTTTAATACTAGGCAATAGCTCTCCCCATTTACCTTAGAAGTAAGGCAGGGAGTAAAAACAAACAACATTGTTCCACAGACTTGAAAAGAAAAGGTTTTTGTGAGTTGTGGATTGTAACTGCTAGATTTAGACTTTTTTTCATAATTTTAATGGGAATCCATGCCCTGTGCGTGGGTACTCTGCCAGTAGCTAGGGATTTCACTAGTGGAAGTATATGAAAGGGAAGGGAAATCTGTCATTTCAGTCTGTAAAAAGGTCGCAAAGGGCTAAGAGATGCATTTTTTGGCTGTGAAAAAGTTACGAAAACACTCTGGTTTTGTGAAGACAGTGCATTTCCAGCAGTGAAAAGGGATGCAAAGTTCTGAACTAGGTATGTGAAAGGGGTACCATTAAGAAGGCCTGTGAAAGGGGTACCTTTTCTGTCCAAAATGAAGTATAAATTCTCCCCGCCCTAACCCCTTTCTTGGTAATCCCGCCACTCACTGAACTTATCAGCTGCAGGAGCTGGTATCTTAATGATTAGCTGTCACCAAACAAACTGTTGTGTCATGTGTCAATCGAGAAAAGTCATATCAAGTCAATAGTCAAGTGAAAAGTATGATAATCAAAAGAACAGTCTTGATGAAAATTCCACCCATTTTTTATTATATTGTTTGCAGTGGAGGTGGGGCGTACACTTTGGCTCCCCATTTCAATGTAATTAAATAGATAAAACTGTTGATTAATTACATTCATGACTCCTAGGTCAAGTAGCTGAAATCTCAGCTGACCTTTTATAAGAAGAGGGTAGATTTACATTTTCCGATAATTAAATTAGCATGATGACATATTTACAGCATAAGAATGGAGTAGACCACCGTATCTCATACATAACTCATCACCATGTGAAACAAATTCATGTTCTATGGGTATCTTGATGTAAGAAGTTTATTCTTAGACCTTGTTTTAATAACTGAGAGTATGAGATAGCAGTAGTCTTGGAAAAATTACAATTTTCACATTTTAATTAACATCAGTAAAGTTGTAGTCTGTGCCACTGTGCCACAGGCTTCCTAGGGTTGCCCATCATATCTGTCCAGTGCCGCAATGAGGTTCCTGTGGTACGGTACCCTAGAATAACTTGACCAATCATTTCATTTTGTGTGACACGGTCATAGTCCATTACAGTAAATACGAATGTAATGTCTCTTAGTTTGTCGACTGGGACGTGAAAAATAAAGGATTCATTCCACACTGGATCCTTATTTCTTCTCTTTATGGTAGTTTTCTTCTTGTCTAATCGTTTTCCTCCATGCATGGAGTAAATCTTCACATAAGGATCTAACATTTGAACAAACAATTTTATAAAGTCATGTTTGTGGAGATTTAACAGCTTCATAATTTTTTTGTGGGTAAAGTCAGATAAAAAATAATATATCTGAGTACTTGGGATAGAAGGACAGGATGTGTGTAGGGTGTAAAACATAACCAGTTAAAACACATTGTAGCCCAAGAAATTAAAACCTGTTAAATATTTTGAATGGTGTGGCATCTGCATCCTTCAGGTTTACCTTTCACTTCAAGAATGTCTCAGATCTAAATAAATTTTTTCTCAGAAAACCAAATAGCACCATAGTGACTTATAAAAGAGGTTTCGTTTAAATGGGTGCAACGTAACTGCTTGTTTACAGCCCCAAAAGTTAGGACTATGGTAACAAGTTCTGTTATGGACTGTAGGAGTGAAAGGGTTACAACTGTCACACTCATAAGATTTTTAAAGACATGCAACAGAGACTTAAAATCTTACCACAAGATCCAATTAAGTCCATTTTCTTTAATTTTGCGGCTTTCATAACAACCACCACAATTCTGTTATTAGTAGGTTGGTACATCATAGATACTAGGAGATCACCCAGGTGTTCCTGTTGCAATTGGAACAGATTGATTGTCAGAAAATACATGGATATTCAGAAGAATTACGCTAACACACACTCTCTGTGAGACGGACATCCAGGGCACCTTTTCTAACTCTGATGAAGAGCATTATCTGCTGTTTACAAAGTCCATGTCTACCTAACAAGTGTTTCTCCCTTACAAATTTGTCTGCCATGAGAGTTGTCTGCTCTACAGGTGTGTCTACCATACAGGGGTGTCTTTCTTAAAGAGGTGTCTGCCATAGAGCTGTCTACTCGGCAGGGCTGTCCGCCCTACAGGCATGTCTACCATACAGAGGTGTCTGACTGACAAGGAGTCTGCTTAGTAAGGCATCTGTCCAACAGATGTGTCTGCCCAGCAGAGATGTCTACAGAGGTGTCTGCTTTAGAGAGGTGTGTCTACCTACCATCTGGCTAACAAGGTTGTGTGCTTTAAACACTTGTTTACCTTACAGGGGTGTCTGCCTAACAGGGTGCCCACCTTACAGAGGTGTACGTTTAACAGGGGTGTCTGCCTAACAGGGTGCCCACCTTACATAGGTGTATGCTTAACACGGTGTTTGCCAAACAGGGATTTCTACCTTAGAGAGGTGCCTTAAAAGATGTTTACGGTTCAGAGGTACCTGCCCTGCAGGGGACTTTGTATTAGAGAGGTATCTACTGTGAAGGGGTGGGTACATTACCAGCATGTCTGCCCAACATGGGTGTCTGCCATAGAGAGGTGTCTACCTTCTAGGACTGTCTGCCCTACAGGGGTGTTTACTTTACAAGAGTGTCTGTCTAACAGGGGTGTCTGCTTTAGACGAATGTGAAATGTGTGTACCTTACAGGGACATTTGCCTAAAAGGAGTGTTTGCCCATCAGGAGTTTCTACCTTAGAGAGATGTCTGCCAGCTCACAGGGGGT
This sequence comes from Porites lutea, assembly GCF_958299795.1. Classification (NCBI taxonomy): domain Eukaryota; kingdom Metazoa; phylum Cnidaria; class Anthozoa; order Scleractinia; family Poritidae; genus Porites; species Porites lutea. The sequence continues at coordinate 10,362,869 of NC_133204.1, forward strand.
GTTTGCTGTAGAGAGGTGTATACCTTACAAGGGTGTATACCAAACAGCTGTGTTTGCTCATCAGGAGTTTCTACTGCCTAAAAGAGGTGTCTGCTGTGGAAAGGATGTACTTTACAAGGGTGTTTGCTTAACAGGGGTATTTGCCTATCAGGAATGTCTACCTGAGAGAGGTGTCTGCCTAACCGGGTGTCTACCTTAACAAAGTGTCTGCCAAGGTTGCCTTACAGGGTGTTTGCCTTAGATGGGTGTGTACATTACAAGGGTGTGTGCCTAACATGAGTGTATGCCCATCAAGGGTGTCTCTGCCTTAGAGAGGTGTCTGCATGACAGGGATGTCTGCCTAATAGGGATGGCTTCCCTACAGTGTTGACTTCTTAAAAAAATAATAGAGGTTTGTGCCATACAGAGTTGTCTACCAACGGTGTCAGCCTTTCTCACAGCTTTCTTCCTAACATACATGGGAGTCCTGTCAAAGCTATCTGCCAAATGGAGATGCGCACTTACACCTAGTTTCCTCTGTCCAGATCATCAACAAATCAAATACAAATCACACATTTCATTAATTTTTCAAGACAATTTTTTTGCCTTTCATTTGGGTTACAGCTGTTATTTACGAAATAAAGTTTAAGTTGTGAAGTAGAGCGGCAGGCTGGATCATTTAATATCATAGTGTACCCTTTATATAAGACAAGATCAAAACTCTGTGATTAATAGAGCAACCAAAATTCATCATGGCTCTTGTTTAATTTATAAGACAACCTTCGATCTAAATAAATCAACAAGACAGTTTCAATGAATCTTTTTGCTAGGAAACAGTCTCCACCATAAAACATTTTTCATTAGCCCTTGTTTCAATTACACCACATTTGATGTTTTATTTACTCAAAATCTCCTGTCAATCCATTGATATATTAAGTGTGCGAAAACTGTATCTGAAAAATAATCAGATCATAAGGCAACATAGTGTACTGTTTTTGACTTGCTACAATAGCTTGACTGATGAGTGAAACAAACTGTCGCTCATTCTTTTTAACGCATATTTCAGGCAGTCAATGTTTTTCTTTACTTTTTGAGATCATATGTCTCCCTATGTAAACATTTTGGTTTTGTTAACATAAATACGTATACACCTACGCAGGGTAAATTAGATTTGAAATGATAGCCAGTGTCAAATGAACCTTTACATTATGCAATTTTAATTAATAATTACTTTTCTCAGACAATTGACGGTGTCCTTAAGCTACTTATCTCTCTGCAAGACTGGTAGTTGCCGTACAATGCATACTCACGATCAGCTGGCTCGTCAAAATGAATTGGGTCTGTCAAGTTGCTATCTTTATTTCATATATAATTTAGATATATTTTTTGTCTTTTTGTATTTTAGGCCTGTAACTTTCTGATGTGCTACATTTTAAAATGTACATTGTTTTAAAAATTAAATGACTTTTCCATGACTCCTGCCGAGGTTATGAAAGATTTTTGATCATTAATTTTTTTATTAAAAAAATTTGATAAAGCAATTTCAACGCGCGAAAATAGGTATAAAGATAAGCAACTGAAATAGAGAGGGATTGCTTAAGAGTATATTAAGAGTATATTCCGGAATGTAAAAGTGATTCTTTTATAGAATAAAAATCAATCAAAGCTTTTCGCACCGAATAACACTTTTTTAGATGTAAAGGTCTTAAAAATGTCGCTGGCAATATTTTATTATATAGCCCCATCTTATACCGCAGACTACAAGCAGTCTATTCTAAATAGAATATCCTCGGGCTAAAATATTGAGCATTTATCTTTAATTAATTATGCGCAAAATTTCTTCTCAGCGTGAAGCGATAGATTTCCTTCATTTACCTTCAGTTTAGCTTTTCCGACCTTTTTGAGGGTGTTCAACATCTTGCTTAACGTGAAATTGAAGCGAATATTCTATGATTATAAAATGGAGAAGACCGCAGGGTATATTTTCATCTAAGTAAGTTCTTTATCTCTCTCGTAAACACTCGAATATTCAGAAATATCGTTAAACTATGTTTTACATGTATTATACCGAAATTGTTAATTATTTTTTTTGTCTTCACATGAACAGCCCACACAGTTAGTAAGACGTGGCCGGCGATGTACTGGTTTATTTATAATTATCATTAATTTCCTCGTGGATAAAATTTCCTTTCTGGACTGATAAAAGTCTTAATATCTTTAATTTTACTAATCATTGAATGGGAAAATTTAAGATAACTTTCAATGTCTTTTTCCCCTCAAATTACTTTTAAAAAAATGTTAATGTATTCATAACTGAAGACAATTACTATATTGTTGGGGCTACTGAGTTAAGTGAAAAACAAAAATAGTAAATGTGAAAATATCTGTTTAAACTGTAAGAGGATCAGTATTTTAGTTTTGATTTGTGCAATGTGGATTTTCCATTGATCAGATGTTTCTCAGTGGTGGTTGAAACAGAGCATGTTAGTTCGGTCAGGCTTCAGATATTACAGCTATATCCGGTCAACTTGTCTGTAAATTATTAATTTAATCTCTTAGTTTTATGCCAAAGTTATTTTGTTATTGTTTTGGACACTTTGATCGACTCTTATACGTTTCCTTGCTCTTTAGACCTAAAAAAAATTTTTCGTACGCTACTTAAATTTCTATCCAAAGTGTAAAATGCGCCACATTTTAAAGTATTCAAATTTTACATTAAAAACGGCATTATGCGGAAAGTACTTCAGCTGCGAAGATAAGCTATCCATCTGCCACGATGTATTATTTCTTTGATTAAAATAATACCCGAAAGCGTCCTTTTATCTGGCGAAATGGAAAAATTAGGACAAACTATGGAAAATAATTTCCTCTTTTATCGAGGCGTCAGAATTCATTTTTTGTTATTTTTAAATTCCAAGGAACACCTTTTTCGTAGTCTACTTCAAATCTAATTTTATCGCTCAATGAAACCCATCTTCAAAACTACAAGATTAAAGATAAGGCGGCATTTCGTTTGCACGAAACAAAAATAGTGGTTATTATGCGTGAAAAACGCGTAAAATGATCAAAGCAAATATATAACATACCTGGCGTTTACAGGGGTGAAGGTCCTTGCAAAATGTGAGGGTGGTAGGCCCCAAGTCTATGTCACTTAGCGGGATCTCTATTTCCCCAATAGGATCGTTTCGCGAGAAACGATCGTAGTCCAAAACTTGTAGATATAAAGTTCGACTCAGTAACTTATTGTGCGGAAATCCTTCAAAACGAAACACTTCGTTCCATATGGGATGAAGGTTTTTTCTCTTAATCCGAGTTTCCATTTTGTGTTTCTTGTCTGGAAGAAGTAAAATTTTCACAAACGGGTCACTTGTACCGCTGAAGTCCTTGGCTGGAAGACCAGTGGCTTTGAGAATCTTCAGCGTAAGGACCATTTCTCCTGAATCGTAGCTGATTGAAAAGTAGATCTTTCCAAGGTCTTCTTTGTTAGACGATTCAAGGAGGGGTGGTTCTGGAGGAATAACGATACTAGAAACATTGGGTTGTGGGGCCTGCACGTCGAACTCTTGAGGAGGTGGCTGGGAAAATTTCAACGATTTCTGATACCCGGGTGAATCGACCCGCTGTTCCGGTGGAGAGACGTCTGACAGCGAGGAATATTTTGCAAATGCGCGGTACTTGTGTCCTGGGATTCCATACAGTTGGGAGTCCGAAGACGAGTCGTAGTCGCTTTCAGTGCTACCGTCTGTGCCGTCTTCTGAGCCTTTCCAGCATTTGTAACACCAAGCACACAACACGGCAATGCTTCCCAACGATACAACGCTTGCAATAACAGCTACGATGTTCGCATTGAAGATTACTGTTAAAAAAAAAGGGGAAGAAAAGACGATTTAGAAATGGAACCTTGTTATTTTTGTTACCCGATATGAATTACATGCGTGACCTCTTTCTTTCTCCCCAATATAAAATTAGACTCACTCGATGTATATTTGACCGTTAATATGGTTGTAAAATCAGCTTATTTCGTTCAAGTTGGCTGTTTATATTCTTTTAAAAAACTAACAGAAACGGTCAAAATATTGCCATTTTTTAGGACCATATTGTTCATTTCACAGGCGTAAAGAAAAGGCATTCAAAAGAAGCCATCTAAAAGCGAAAAGAGAGTATTCAAGGTTGATTGCTTCCGGTGAAATTAACAACAATGAACAACAGTTTGTTCTAACGAACTACCTTTTACGCTTGTTAACTTTTTTTTTCGAATTGTGCTGGTACAATCGTGTGATTCTTACGCTGAAAGATTAAGGCTAATTAACTCTTCAACCTTCGAATTTCGTTACCAGATAAGCCAAACATAAACATCAAATCGAGTTCATCTGCACGTTTACTAATTTCCCTTCTGTAAATTTCCGCCAGATCATTCCTAACCGTCGATCTCAACAGTAAAGAAAATCAGAGAGGCGAAATAATTTAACCCTCATCCACGAAGGATGTCTACGATTATAAACGAATCATCACCTTGGAACAGGCAGATGATCAACTGAACAAAAAATTGTTCTTGTCTTGGCTCTCGACGACTGTAGCTTCATGTTATTTGAAAAAATTAATATTACAAAGCCTGGTTAATACTCGCCTGTGTTGTCCTGAGACGCGTGTTGTTGAACGCTATATGCAATCATGTTTATGCGCTGTTATGATCCATTTCTGCACTTCCTTCGGAAACATCCGATTCTCTTTTCACCCCACAAAACTATCATCTGCGATACCTTATGCTCCCTCAAGAGCACTAAATATTTTTTTACAGTTTTTTTCACCCTGAATAATAATTAACGCATTGTTCTCCATGGTGACGTTAAGCTTGATTGGCAGATCGGCAAAAAAAGATTGGCTCCAAAGCGGAAAAAATTGCGCCAAATTAGCATGAATATCCAGTTGCCGCGCCAACACAATCATTTTCGCTCAGAAAGACATGTTAATGAGATTATAGATGGAGCTTCATCTTTCAGCCTTTTTGATGATCACACTCTTTCATTAAGCCATATTGAGAAGTTGTAACCCGGGCATGGTTTGCATAGTTTGAAAATTTGCCATGACATAATTTATGCTGCGCTAAGAGGCAATATATCCAGAGGGCAAACCATTTCAAGAGGTCAGAACAAAATTCCGCCTTCCTTAAGCAGTGGGCCATATAGACAACGAGAAACAACAAGAAACAAAGTAGTTTTAACCGTTTTAGCTGCAAAGCTTTCATGATTAATACTGATCGTCATATCGAGCACAAACTCAGTTCTCTTTACAGGTGCAAACATGTACAATGTGTGTTATTTCGTATTGTGGGCGTAGTGAAAACGCATTCAGAGGAATGTTATTTTAAAGCAATCAAGCAAACAAAACAAAAAGGAAACTAAGACTACAAGGACGCGTTTCCTATTGGACGTGACGCAAGAACTGTCGTCAAAACGAAGTGTTGACAAGTACACTTTTTCCTTGAAGGTTTTTAAAAGTGTTTTAAAAGTATGTAATGGGTAAACCGGATCAGCTGTCTAAGTATTAACTACTTCACATTGTGACCGCGATGGAGTGGAGGCTTTTCTACGGCTAGAAATGTTCAAAAGTTTCCATCGATTTCGCTGGTTAAGGCTTCCGAGGAGCATTTCCGGAGCTTTCGTGGATAGAAAAAGGGCTGGGCTGAAACTGATGGTATATAAAGCCACTAGGCAGGCAAGACTTGTAAAGTTCTGACACTCCCTATCAACCTCGCTCCCTGGGTTCTCTCCTACCCGCCCTCCGTAGGGCAGGTAGGAGAGAATCCTGGGAACGAGGTTGGCTCGCTAGGAATGAAAATACGGTTATTATTATTATTTGTTAATACGATTAACGGCTAAAAGTTTTAGCCATTAGGCGCAAAGATTACAATGTTTGGCTTTTTCGCGGATAACGGAACCCCATAATTAAGGTCGTCTAACTGCGGACACGCGGACTGCCGTCTTCAGGCATTTTCTTTACTCTCCATAAGGCAACCAAAAGCCATAGTGGCTCTTGAAGGAAACTCAAAGATGGACACTGCAAAGCCGTTTCCAGCTGTTGAGATGGCTCTCAGATGGATCGATGGCGGGGAATATTCGTCACTTTGGGAGTACAATAAGTTGCAGAGCAGCTGGGCCCTGTTGTTGGAAGGCCGATTAGCGCTAACGGGGGGTAAAATTTTAGTTCGTGTTTCTTTTTCTTTTGTTCAAAAGCATTTTCTCGGATAAGTTTCTCAGCTTTTTTTAGAGCATCCAATCACCAAAGTGTAGGCAAAAAGAATTTACTTGAGTTTGCTGTTTAAGCTTTCATATCTGAATTCAAATTTCGCACAAACCCTGAGTTATCGTAGCCTGCGAACAGCAGACGTATTTCCGGTCGTCGCTTCTCTCCCTCCGAAAAATAACTGGAAATACGTCTGCTGTTCGCAGGCTAGGGTTATCTTAACCCAGCTTTGAACCAGTCTGCTACACAGCCGTTTTTAGAGTCGTCACGCAACGCTCCTCCTCACTAACTGCGTTGCGTGACGACGCTAAAAACGGCTGTGAAGCAGACTAGCTTTGAACCGACCCGACCCGACCCATGTTGTTGCTAAGAAAAGTAATGCTCGTTAGAATCATGTGCTAAATGCTTCGTTGTCTTTGCATTTTTGCCAGTTTTTGAAGGGGCTTGGTGGCAACCATGCAACCAATTGCCCAGACTGTCGATTGAACCTAATTGTTGTAAAAATTTACGACTTTTAGCACAACAGTGCGTTGTAACAGTCGGAAACGCACTAAAACTTTAGTGTGGACGCAAATCGATCGATGCGTTTTCGATGGCAACAAAAACGCATACTTTTGAAAACGCGTTAGTGTGGAGAGGGCCTTAGAGCAACAATGTTTGGAAAAAAACGAAAAACGCGTTAGTGTGTACGGGGCCTTAGGCCCTCGTTGCGAATCGTCTCTTGTAACATCACCTCTGTCATCGGTGCATTTCGATGTGACTGTTTTGGCGATACAAGTACGTTCTCTCCTTTATGGTTCGTTAATATAGGTGTTGCTGTTGCTTAGCTGTTGCGTCTCTTGAGCAAGGGGATCCATCCTCCTGGAGTTTCAGTTCGGTAACCGGTCATCTCGCCACCAACGAAGTCGCCACCAAGAAGTCGACTCTTCGCCAACCAACTCGCCACCAAGTAATAAGTCTGTAATAACCGAGGAGTTTTACGTTCTTGGTGGCGAGTTGGTTGGCGGCGAGTGAACTTCTTGGTAGCGATTTTGTTAAGGGGGCGAGATGACCGTAAACCTTGAGTTCCGCCATCTCTTCTGTTGTCATAATGAAGATCAGATTTTAGAACTAACTGGACTGTTTATATTCACTTTTCACCTCTGGAAAATAATTTTCTCAAAGGTCCAGCTGGGAACAGAAAGGTCAGAAAGCACAAAAACAGGTGATAACCCCTCAGTTTCTCCGTATCTTTGCTTTGACTCAGCAAATCGGAGCTGTATCAGGGGAATGGGGAAAAACATTAAAAGCGAACAACATCTGATCAACTGTCTGCGAAACAAATTCAAGATCGACTCACCGGCGGGGTCAAAATTATCTATCAGGAGACGCTGAATATAGCATTGAAAAACAAACAGACTTCTTACTTCCCGAAGCCGTGTCCCACCCTAAATATAAGCGACAACAAGTGATTGTTACAGCACTTGCCTGCTCAACATGTCGGCTACGCAGGGTAACTTCTCGCAGTCATCGTGCACGAGGGTCAATTTAGTTTCGTGAAGCTCGAGTCAGCTTGAGAGCACTGAAACCAGAAGAGGCTTACACACTTTATTTAGAATGCTTTATAACTTATATTTCAAAATGTTCTTTACCAACGCCACTTCTTAAAATGGCTTCTATATGATATTGAATTTTTGACATGTGACTGTTTTTATGTCAATATGTCAATATGTCAATGACATCAAATTTACAGCATCAAGGTGGCGGTACTCTTCTCAAACGGCATTGCCCGTATAGTTTTTTTTTTTTCCAGTACAGTTGAGTAATCATTATCTCAAGATGACTGTTTATCGCTTTGTTCGATCGTCATAGCTGACTTGCATTATGCATTAAGCCTGTGACCTCGGGAGATCTTCATCTAGGCAACGTAATCCTCTCATTCTGTAATGCTCAGTGGCAACTCTTTTAGAATGAATGACGGATGAAAACTTTCAACTCACTGAAGGACCATGCAGCACTAGGTCAATTCCGGGACTGAACGACCGTATATGTACATATATAAAATTCCGTCTATAAATAGAATTTACAAGATCCTCATGCACGGTTGCGATAAAGGCTCTTCCGCTCATCAGCTCTTATATTTATCATGCTGACCGGCAATATTTTTAATTTAACTGCATCATCCACCACATCATGTTCTGTCCTGTCAGTCTTCGGTTAATTTCCTGTAAAGCGCTTGGGAGCCTAGACACTAGTTCCGGTGGTACGGTACTTGGGCTCGGTGATGGCCGATGAATCTTTTTGCCCTTTATTTTACGGTGAGGCTTTTTGGAGCTGAAGGTGTAGTTCTTGGGTTCAATACCAGAAGGAAGAACTGTGGCGTCTTCAACATTAATCTAAATTGGGGAAAAAATGAGGCAGCGTTCAAGAAAATATGAAATTCCTGTGGGAAAGAGAAGGCTCGCTTAAAGGGGCTGTGTCACGGCAGTTCAGTTCATTTTGTTTAATTTTGCCAATTGCTCGCCCGTTATCGCTATGGAACTTAATGTAAGCAAAGAAATTACATGTGAATGACAAAAAATTAAAGATTGGAGACAAATAGATATGTCTCTTGATCATTATATTTGAAGTTGCAAACAGCAGAGATCAACGGAAAAACTGTTGGGCCAGTGAACAGTTTTCAAAAACCCTAATTTCAATCCGTTTCAATCTTCTTCAGTTTTGCCCATCCACGGAATTTGTTGTATCTGTTGCGTTATTTTAACCTTCCTTTAATGTTTTAAGTGGTTATTTTTATGTTTCTCTTAATCTAACGGGCATTTTGTAATTACCTAATTTGGCTGAATTTCGTGACACGGCTCCTTTAAGGCTCGCTTAGAGGGGCATGTCACCAGAATGCTATGTGTACTCTAGAGTTATGAAGGTGATAAAGACGTCACATTAGGAACAGCAAACAAGGTGTCAGAGTCCTTTTAAGCTTCAGGAAATCTTACGGCAAAAGGAAATTTTCCTCTGTGGCTCTGAACTAGCAATGCGAAGCCCGTGTGGAAGTCGTTTGAAAGTAAAGGGTAGCAGAAATTAGACGCGCGAGGAAAGAGGGAAAGGAATTCCTACTTTCCTTCTTTCTCCCTCCCTCGCGTGCTCCTCATGTGCACTTGCGCCCTAACTTAATTTTCCCTTTCCTTTGTCCTTCAAACGCCTGCTACACATGTTTAACGGGGCCCGCCATGGATAACTCCCTCACTGCCACAGCACTGTAGAGTCCGTAGGAACTAACTACATCTCTAGCTTTCCTACACTATACGTACCTTTCGCTCCTTTAGAGGTCGTGGTCCAGTTTCTGTTTCATTCACTTGCAGTCTCTTTTTCCGCTTCAACTGTTTTTCTCTTCTCTTTTCCAGACGAGTGTATAACTCTGCCCGATATTCTGAAATTTAACAACAACCCCCAAAAATGCGTGAATCTTTTATGCTGAAACGAATGATGCCAGTGAAAGAAAAGTGCTGCTTGGCAGCGTTTTTAATTTAGTCGGTTTATAAGGGCATTTCCTGGTATCTTTATCAATTGCAATGGCTTAAGGAAATGGTAATCTTCCTATTGATCTTAGACTACATACAGTATCTTCGACGGCCCTGGCTTTAGATTTGGATTACGAAACAAAATGAGATTGAGTTAAGTAGGACCACGAGTGCTAGTCAGCAAAAGAAAAGCGTTTTAATTTGGGGGATGCATTTAGCCTCAAATTCCTAATTCGTTAGTGCTGACTCGTTTGCGATTTCACAGTCGTAGTCAAATCTACAGTCGACACCCGAAAACTCAAACCTTCTGGGGAAACAGAGAAAAGTTCGAGTTATGGGGAGTTCGAAGCCAATAACCGAAAATAAGGAAGTGACGATTGTGAAGGTATGCAATTAAAATAAGTACCATGTACACTTAACTTCAAGGGCAGAGAGAGATATACTGGTATTTTGAAAAAGGAATCAAACGAAATCAAAAGCGACAAAGCTTGATTAATATACAGGGCTGGACACTGCATTTGAACAAGACTGAGAAAAAAAGTAAAGGCAAAAGAATACACGCTTGTTTTAATTTCAATTAAATTCAATGTTTCGGACCTGCAGTAAACTGTTTCTTCTTTTTTTTCCACTTGTCACGAGCGTAAAACATAGTTCGAGTTATCGAGGTCAAAATTACATAGAAATGATCTGAAGGGAAACAAAAAATACTTCGAGTTAAAGGAAGGTTCGAGTTATCGAGGGTTCGAGTGACCCAGTAAAATTGCAGTAATCCAGGGGAAATCGATTTTGGTTTGAGTTAGCAACGGTTCAAGATATCGAGATTCGACTGTATATGTCGCTAATGGCAACTCTTTACTTTTGGGACGGAAAGGCGGTTGTCTAAAGGATATCTTGTTAAAACAAGAACCTTATTAGTTGAAACAGGCTTTTACATCAAGTCCGTTTTTGACCTTCTTACAGGCGGCCAACAATGTCCAAGTACGCAAGTACGCCTGCGTTGAATTGACAGGTAGTTTAACTGGGATTCGTCAAAGGCGGCTTCACACTTGGTGCTGGCCGTGCACTGGTGTCTCAATACTGGCACAAAATGTTATTGTGTTCACATCTTGGGTGTACGCAACACCATTATACGTAACTGCGTAAATACTTGCAACGCCATTTTGTAACGTGTGCGTAAAAGGAGTTATGGGTTTAGAAAGCAGTAGATTGCCTCCGAGCTAACAGGAAAGGTGTGCACACAGAGGCGTGTTCCCAGTACAGTGCCCGAGTACTGCGGCACTGACACCATGCCCGAATTCTTGCGTATATAATTGCAAAAAGGGCGTGTTCACATTAGTGCTCAGCGAGTTCGGCTCGGGCACTGTGTCTGAACACCAAGTGTGAAAATTGCCAAAGATAACCCGGATCAGGGTTCTTTACCTGTCCAAATTTACAGCTCCCTATATCGATGTCACTAACTCTATGCAAATGAGACCAATAACCAGTTATAACCAGCGTCATGACATTCCTACCTGAAAATCTCTTTCCACCAATCTGTTTCCTGTCCTCAAACACGTGACCACAGGCGCAGGATCTGCACGAATCTGTCATCTGGGGAGAGGGGTGAGGATGATTATTGCAATGCTTGTGCGTATGATTCATTTTTTCAGTAATCACCCGAGTTTGTGCAGTTTGACATGAAAGTCAAATAATGGATATAAAACGAGCTAATTCAAAATTCTGAAGTAAACTTCACTTCGGGTAATTTTGTTCATAGCTTGTTAGTTTTAAGCTATCACCTTTACACGTAAAATTGCATCTTGGTTTTAACTCCAGGCCCCAGTTGTTGAAAAGGTGGATAACGCTATCCATCGGATAAATCTCTATCCACTGGATAACGCAATTGATTTTCCTAATACTTGTGAAGAGCTTTAAAGAAGAAACTTCACCAACTTTCTCTGAACGGCACCGGGTAAAATTAGAGCTGATCGGCCTTAAAAGAATCTTTGCGACCTCTACGAAACTGAAACTGCTGTGATGGCTGAAGTAGTCAAATATGTTTAAACCTGAAATATTTATTTTGACGTGAAAATATACCTGAAGGCAGCATACTGAATCGAAATGAGTAAGGTTTAACTGAGTTTTTAACACGAATGCTTGTGTTTCACAATTGGCCGAAAAAGCGCGACTTTGATATGCAAGATCAACATCCGTTCATGGCGGACTCATGTTCCATCTCTGAACAAGTTGCCAATTAAATGATAAAACGGCTGAATCCCTTAAAACAAGTAAGATACAAATCCGCCAATGCATTTAGGGCTTTAGAGAACCTGACCCAGCAGATTTGTCGATTTGTTGATTTTTTTACGTCAGGTTGTGAGAGGGCGCAAAATGACAATAGGGAGAGGGTTTCTAGGGCTTGCTCCGAAAACAACGTTCTTAGTGCAGATCTTGGAAATTGTGTTCGACAAAATATAGGCAACCCCCTTAGTCTCAATGTATGTAAGCTTACGTTACTTGAACTAGAATGTGAGTGTACAATAGTTTCGAGAGCCCGCCTTGACCTGCCTTGGGTCGCCAACGCGTGCTTGGCAAGCGTATAAAACTACCGTGAAATACTTGAGATTTAACTGCAGGTTCAATAAGTCGATAAATTTTTGCGAATCTGTAATTTAGACAACGATCCAGAGGAAGTAAGTTGTTGTCAACATGACCAAAACTAATCAAGTTTCTCTTCTCGTCGTTGTGTGACGGAATAGGACGTTAATATGGAAATTAATTTTATCAACGGACAAAGATAAATTTGAATATTTCCTTCTCGAAATAAACTCCTCTGCATGCAGTAATATTGCTATCTTCAGTGAAATCATAAGGTCATTTTTAAAACTTACCATGGCATTGCACGCTAAGCACTGTCGAAGTACCATTTTGAATATATAAGCGTTGGAGAAATACGGTGTTTGAACGACAACTGCTGAACCTGAAATGGGGGTGATAGACTTTTTGCGCAATTGATATAATACGCCACAAGCCGGTTTTACGTTGGCGATTATGACGTCACCCGTCAAACAGTTTTTAAAAAAATTCAGGCGTCACGATGCGTGGCCAAAACGAAAACTTTTCTCGAAATAGATGTTTGATGCGAAAAAAAAAGAAAACTCTATTCGGATTTATGAAAACAATTTACGTTTACGGGAAGATCATAAACAATTTCTAAAAAAAAAAAAAAAAAAAAAAAGCTGCGTGAGCTTTTTTTAGAACATGTAATCGTTAGAAATTTGATTTAGCTATGAACTGGTTTGACTAGTTTTGGGTCAACTCGTTTTCCTTGTTTGAGGAGCTTGCGGCAGTTTGTGGTAACTGGAACAGAATGCTGCCTTGAATCGTTTAGGTTGTTACTGATAGAGGGTTTCAGAAAAGCAAGAATAACATGACTCTCATTGCCACTTAATTTCAAGGGGAAAATGCTTTCATGCTGCCACATTTTATTTTTGAACGTTTGTTCTTGCTTTGTCCTGTCCCGCCGCGGTGTTGATTCGTGGCAGTGGGTAATTGATTGACATTGGCAGCCTTCCCACACTTACTCATTAATTGTCCTTATTTTTTGCTGAGTGAGCGTTCATATTTTGCTGGAAACGCAGTTTTTCAAAGTGTGGATGACTCGGCGATAACCCCCTTGTCTCAGCCAGCACACGCAATATTAAACATGGCAGGATGAATTTATGAGCGAATTTTCATCTGCAGGCACAACTCTTGGCGTTCCTTAAAGTCTTTGTCGTCTTTACTTGTCTTTCATGTGTAGATTGCCTTGCAGAACGTGTCTTGTCTCACTTCTTAAAGCCTAGTCAAGAGGACATAACTAAGCCTCTCTTGAATGAGAGTGTGGTCATCTCCTCTAAAAGCCGAGCAACAAAGAACATCTTCACAGGTAACATCATGTTCTTGAGTGATTCACTGCAATACCGAGCAGTACGATAAATGACTTCAGGCCGAGAGTCATAATGGTTATTTTCAGAGGGAAAATCGTTGATTTATCCACTCCATCACGTCAGTCAGGGAAATAGAATAATGTATTTCTTAAGTCCCACAGCTTGAAGTCATTATAAAATCAGTACAAAAACTTGTAAGCAAGAGAAAAAAGTCTTTATTTGCAAAGATTGCCACTGGAAGGATTATCCGTATATCTAACGCTTTTGAAACAATAGTACATTTCTCGCCTTGGTAAGATTTTGTACACCGTCAAGACCTCCTTGTTTAGGGTCCGACCAAAGCATAGGGAAACTGGTTCATTCATACACTATTTGATTATTCACGATTACGCACTCTGTAGCTGTTGAGTTTCAAGTGGATAAGTACTATAAGAACTGTTTCGTCATTTACTTTATTACACGTATCACGAGAATTTTATTCCGTAAAGCTTATTTGTACAAATCTATACGCTTTAGTTTCACATGTGAGAAAAACTTATACAACCAATCAGAATGGCGTTCAGCTTTTTTCACATGTGGAAGTATAACCAATCAACGACAGCGTAAATGCCTTTAAGCAAAGTCGTTAAGCGTTTGCATTCAAAGAAAACAACAACACATTAAGCAAAACACAAAGTTCGTTGTTAAAAAAGTTTTTAGTTTCAAAGAAAAAAGCGCCATCGAGAGAGATGGAAAATATTCAGGCAAGAGATCTCGACGTGTTAATCGCCAATTTTCTACTTCAAGTTCGAAAGAAAGACGGAGACAATGATACGACCCCACATCGCTGAGGTCTGTCTTTTGTAACGTTCTTAGTAGATTAAACTTTTGTAAGTGCGTTTTCTGTTAGTCCGTTCAGCATGACTAGGATAGGCTGCGAGATTTGCCCTTCAGTGCTATTAAATTTGCATTTGGTTCTACTATTTGTGATTTGCTCTTAGTACATAAAAAAAATCAATTTCAGTGAAAATTCTCGTGATAAGTGTAATAAACAGCTCAGGTGGGAAATAGAAAGTGAAAGTGCTCGCACCTCACTCGTTCGGGTTTTGAGACAAACAACTCGTGAATATAACCCCGTACGCCGCACTTTCTTTGAAGTAAACTATATGTACTCGCTCGCTGGATTTGGAATTTGTAGCCTTTTAATTTCAAGGAGAGACTAATACCTTCCTCGTCTCTAGGGTCGCGCATTTGTTGTTCGAAAGGCGGATAATACTATCCACTGGATAAAACTGAGCGCAATTGGTGTACTAGCGTTATCCATCGTTTGAACTATTGGGGCCATAACTGCAAGAAGCACACACCTCCAAATACCGTGGTATGGCCACTAAGCTACAGGCTACACCGGGCAGGGTTTGGCATGATAGCGCCGGCGTGATTCCTTGCAGGTTTGCTCTTGGGGCAGATTTGTACACATTTTTAGCCCCATGATGGGGTTTTGCATGGATCTGCTGGCCCCGCGGCCGTAAGGAAGTTCTGTACTTTTCCGAAGAAAACAATGGCAAAAGCAAAAGTTTTTGGGCTAATGTAGCCATTTAAAAAAAGAAAATCCAAGAAATCTCCATAGAGGAGCATATATTCCCAAACTGAGACGAGCTTAAATGGAATTCAAACCATTGGCGGTGATAAGAACTTCCTTGAACTGAGTGGGCTCGGGTAGCTGCAAATCAGTCTACAGATGACATAATTTCCAAGAAAACTGAGAAAGAAAACTGATAAGGAAAACAAAACACTAAAATGAATATATTATTTGTCGAACATCAAAATTAAATTAAACTTTCGGAAAGGGGAAGCACTGAGAAGATTATCTGATGAAACGGGAAATGTTACATGCGGATATACATGTGAAGGGTGGTCAAAGGTGGTTCATTTCCTTCTCACTGGACCCTACAGTTGATTGTCAGGAAATAAGTTGGATTCTTACGATTCATGTCTGATGAAATACAAATAATTTGAGGTATAAATTAAGGAAAGTGTTAATTTTGTGGCAAGGAATTCTATCATCTCGTTGTACTACACAAGACACCGACCGACCTTCAAATTTTACTGATAGTTCGTTTTCCGTTTCATTACAAATGTAGTCTATCGGTATACATTACCAGTAAATTGATGCGCGCTTCAGGTCCTAAAGGGGTAAATTTGTTGCAAACGCTGCGCGGTCGACCCACTTCCAGCTCGAAAAATTTAAAGGCAATTGAAAATCAAACTGTATTCAACGAGCAAACTTCCCACTTAAACGACGAAACTAAGTAAATACAGAAGCAGCGCCTTTTGCATGAGCCAGGTTGTTGTGTGACGAAATGGAGCCGTTAAAATGAAATATAATTATTGGCTAAAGAAAATTTAAATATCACTGATTATCTAAGCTGGGGCAACAATTTAAACATAAGAATCTTCAAACGAAATAACAGTTAACTGATTTCAAACTTACCATGATGGAATTACAAGCAAAGCACATACGATAAACCATTTTGAACTTCTCACAAGCTGCTTGAGTCGAAGAGACGGTGAAGAGACAGGTCCTATTCCTAGAATACATATGAACACTTTGTGCCACAAACCATGTATTATTTTGCGTCGGTGATGTGTGACGTCACGTGTTAAAAAGTTTGAGCGCGGGCGAACACGTGGTCTTGATGTTGCAAGACGTTACATGATCGCTCGAATTTTTTAACAATTTTGCTGTAATGCGAAAGAAATAGAACTCAGTTATTTTGATTTTGAAAAGCAGCAAGGAATATGAAGAATTGCTATTTAAACCCTACCTATTAAAAATTAATAGGTAAATTTTAGCACTGTAAAAGGCGACTGGGATCGACTAACCTGACTAACCGTCAGTGGTCCAATTATTTGTTTCATGCCTTGTACTGCGGAGGTGGATATTAACTCAGCTGTAGTTAGAGTTGAAGCAATATTTAAGATACATTTCTTTCTTCTTTTTTTTTTTTTTACCAAGATGTATTAAATCTACGTGAAGTAATCAAAATGTTCAATTGCCATTCATTACGTTTTGATAGAGATCGTTCTATCAGGCTCCATAAAAGGCCAATTTGTTTCTTTGTTTTTATACGTTGTTTTAGAGTCAGTGATTATCATAGCTCTACTTGACTCTGTTGAAAAAAGTAGATTGTTGTGGATAAATAGGTAATGGACCTCCGTGTTCCAGACACAACCAGGACAACTCTCATTCTTTGAGTTCTTTGCGGAGTGAACGTACATTGACCGGAACTTTCGTTCCAAAGTGATAGAAATGCCGATGACGAAGTGAATATCTGCAAGCCTCGTGATGCGAATTAATAATGTCCGCGTATTTTCAACCCGAGGGGATACTCCTTAGAATTCTTGGTGGGGGTGTGCTGCCCGGTTTCCCAAATCCTGACCCCATTTCAGACCAAACATTTTGTCAATTCCACACCTGTGTTCAGACCTGGCATGTAAAATCTATATCCCTTTTCAGACCTGTAATAGCTCTCAAAACAGTACTGTACATGTTTACATGGAGGAAATTATGTCATCATTATTTAGACTACAACGCCAACAAAACGATTTCTTAAAATCTATTTTGAATTCTAATGTTACTCTTTCTTTCTCATTCATTTAGAATTGAATCGACAAATAAGTTCATACACTCCCGAAGTTCCCTTGAAAACCATACCCGATTCCAGACCAAAATGGGCAAAGTCTTCACCCGTACGTTTTCAAACTAAGACGGCTCGAAAACACTTCCCTTTGGGGCAGATATACCTAGTATATGGCTTATAAAAGGGAGTACCCCCGGAATTTTCACTTGAATTACTTTAGATATTGCACATAGTTAGAGTAGTTGAGTTTTATGGGAAACAGTGTTACGTCTTATCACCCAGTCAGAACAACAAATATAGTGTTGACATGATAACGCCAGGAAATTTTAAAAAAAATCCACCGCGTTATCATTCCTCTTATTTCCTGTGAGGTCTTGCCCTTTTTCTCTTGATGACCGTGGCGAGTCACTGTAATTTCCCTCGCCTGGATGATCGCAAAAATAGTGTCGATCTTTTAGTTTTGCACTTCTGCAGACAACGACCCGCAAGTATCAACTAGGACTTCCTCTTAAAATTCAAAGTACCTTTTAATCCTTGGACGTCAAACCACTATAAATTCCAGTGTTTGGTTTTTTCTTCCTTTCTTCATTTAAATTTAGCAATCCCGAGGAGTTTAAAATAACTAACCGGCAAATTACACTTTCTGTAAATATAAACCATTTACCAATGAGCGAGGTTTCTTCCGCTTAGTCTCTTTTGGTAACTTAAAAAGAATTTGCTGCAAGGCTTGAGCTGATTTGAAATTCCTCATTCCACATGACTTGCGTACGTATCAGTGAAATCGAAAGTTTAACGCAAGTGTTTTTCCGGTTAAATTTGGCATGGGATGATATATTTACTTGCTGATTGTTTAGTTGGGAAAGATAAAATTATTAAGTTCTGAGAGCAAACTTGTGAAATGGGGATGTAAAAGAGTCATCTTGTTATAAGTGATGACAGGATTGGTTTTGACGACTCGGTTCAATGCCTGCAGAGTAAAAGTGCAGTATCGAGGCGACATCAGTACTAGACACAAATTTTGTTTATCATACAATTTTTTATTTTTCCAAAATTGCTTCTTTTCATGCAGTAGGCCGCTTTCGGGAAACTAGTACAAAAACGGCAGATGAAACTTTTCTTCGGTTTACCTGTTATAATCATTCCATGAAAGACGGGACGCGATCAATTCTTTCATTCGCTTTGAAAGTTGTTTCTTTAGTGTGTTTAACGGTCTTTAACTAGAAAGTCACAGAACCCATGGGCTCCGGGAAAATATACTACTCGATTATTTCGTTTGGAAACTATATCGATTCCATTGGCTGACCGGTTTATTGGGTTTTCTGGTTTTTCCCGTTTTCACCTTTTAATTTTTATACGGTATAAAGAGGGTCCTCAGTAGGTTTTTTGGGATCCGAGATTTCCCTTATTAGAAGCTCGGGATTCGGGATTTTAAAGCAAATCCGGGCGAGATTCGGGATTGAAAGTATGCGCGGGAGGTGGGATACCAAAAATAACCCTCAGGATTACGGAATTACGGGATTGCACGAAATTTCCGGTCGGGATTACGGAATTGAAGAACCCTATTGGGCACCCTCTGTAAATGTGTCTCAAGTCTCGTGTCCTCATCAACATCACGGCGTGCTCGTTCGGCCATAATCCCATGAGATTTATGGAGCCGTTCGAGGCAATGGATTTCCTGCTTGTTAACAGCCAGTGGTGGATTCTGATCACGTTCAAAGCAGTTCACGGCCTTGCTCCTAAATATCGACGCGATTTATTTACTAACATTTAAATCGTCCTTATATAACCTTAGATCTTCAGGTAGTATTTTACTTTCTATGCCAGCTGTTCGATCAAAGACGTTAGGCGATACAGCTTTTATGGCAGCAGCGCCGAACGCTCTGGAACTCTCTTCTAAAAGAACTTCGTGCGATTACTAATGTGAACAGTTTTAAGGCGCATATTAAGACTTATCTTTTTAGAACTTTATACTGGTGAGCAATTTTATATTCAGTTCTTACTTGCATGCATATGTATTCTTTTTAATGTTATTTTTATTATTTTTTTTAAAATGAATTATCTTTTATTTGTTTCTTGTAAAGTAATGTAGTTCTAATGCGCAGCTGATCATTCTCATGTTAAGCTGCGCACAATAAGTTCATAAATTATTACAAATTATTATTAATTAAGTAAGTGGGGGCCTCGCTAATCAAGTCCTAAGATAACGGGGGGGGGGGGGGGGCGCCCTTGAAAATAATATTTTTCCTTGCAGTACGGGCCTCAATTTGGCCTATAAATAAGGTGGGGGCCCCAGGCCCCACCCCCTTCATCTTATTGTAACTGCAACATCCACCACATCATATTCTGTCCTATTAATCTGCGGTTGATTTCCTGTAGAGCACTGGGAAGCCTGGAAACCAGTCCTGATGGCACAACAGTTGAGCGAGGTGATGGTTTTACCGCTGACCGACGAATCCGTTTGCTTTTTATTTTGCGATGGGGCAGTTTAGAGCTAAGCGAATGGTTCTTGTGGTTACTGAAACGTGGAGGAGCAATGGCAAGTTCTTCAGTGTTGTTCTACAGGGGAAAAGGAAAATAGCACATGAGTTAAAAATTGATCGCGCCAGATAGCTTGAAGAAATAAGTTGGACAACGATGTGAGAAACTATTGTCAGCCGGATCTTTTACTGTAAACCAAATTCACATCTGGTTGTTTTAGTTCTAATTTAGTCCAAGCAACATACATGTAACTTTTGAATTGTCTCCGTGGGAGTCTTCTTTCAAAGATAAGTTCACTTTGTCAAGACGTCTCTAACTATTTTCGTTTCGCGTTCGCCTTACTACACTGGTTGTCTTCACCCATACCTTATGTTCTTTTAATGGCTGTGGCACAGATTCTTGTTTGATTGCTTTCCGCGTTTGCTTAGTCAGTTGCTTTTCTCTTCTGTTTTCCAGACGTGTGTACAACTCAACACGGTACTCTGAAAATACGCATTTAAATTAGGCTAGCCAATTAAATAAATTATTGCTTATCTAGACGAATAGGCGGCTGTAAAAGCTCCTCTGTAGAAGAAGACGACGTGGACTGGCGCTACAAATATACCAAAAACGGCATACTCTCTGATACTCTCCCCGAACTACTCACTTCCTCACTCCTCTTTGTGTCTCAACACTCAAAGCCGTTACCATATAATTAGACTTCCCAACTCTGTACTGGTGAGGGTTTCGCGTTGTTCGGCCTCACAGTAACCTGTAGAAATAGCCATCTCTCCTTGCCCCTCGCTGTTAGGGACGTTTCGCCAACAGAGACTCTCCTGGTGAAACGTCCCTAGCGACGACGAGCAAGGCCGAGAGATGGCTGTTTTTGCAGGCTAGCCTTACAACTCCTTGTTTTGTTTTTCATAAGTGAGTTTCTCGTCAGTAAAGCTAGCGGTGTATCAAATTGCTATGAGTGAACTTTGAACGAAACGATATCAAAAGATTCTTGACGTAGGAGATGAAATGAAACAAATGAATAGGATACCAATTCGCACTCACGAATTTCATCTCTGAAACCGCTGGTTCTTACTACTGTGGGAAATATATAATTCATACCTGAGAATCTTCTTCCAGCAATTTGTTTAGTGTCCTCAAATACGTGACCACATTGGCATGATCGGCAAGATTCCGTCATCTGGGGAGAAGAGATTAACATTGCATTTACCATGCCATGGTCAGTAATGTAACCGACTTCCGCGATTGCTACCCGGATGTGCATGCAAACTGAAACGAATTGTACACCGGATAAAATTGCCATTTATAACTTCCTTAGTTGATTGTAGTTGGATAGTTAATTCATTTCCACTGGAAAATTTCAATGAAAATAATAACAATAATAAGAATAACAACAACAATAAGAAAACAGTATTGTTGGGGACAGCAAAGATACTAAGGAAAGTACTGTCCCTGTAAGAAAAGAGAGACCTGGGATCCGTGGTGACTGTTATAACCCGCTCCCAAGGACTATTAACCAGGCGAACATCTTGCCTGAGTCTACAAGGAATGGACATGATAATAATAACAAAAATAATAATTATAATTTACTGAGACAACTCGGCTTTTAAATCAAGAAAATCATAATAATCGTAATATTAAAGGTTCAAGAGTTATACCGGAAGTGATAGACACGGAAGTGAAAGTAAAGGATCGTAGCGAGGTTCATTTCTTTTTCCATTTCTTTATATGATACTGAGAAGGAATGCGGAAGAGGATCAGTTTAACTGTGGAATGGAATTGCTTCTTAGTATGTCCAAAATATAAGTACAATATCTTATTTTAACTAGACAATAAAGGGTAGAATATTTGCAGCCTTTTTGCAGGAAGATACAATGGCCCTCTGAACGGCATGATATGCAACATTGGACAATGTCAAATGGACGACCCTTAAACTAAGATACTCGATAGTTAAAACAGGATACAATAAATCTCAATAGGAAGTGCAAGCCTGGCCGCAAAAATAGGTTTCTTACTGAAAAAAAAAATCAAGCTGCTTTAGTTTCCCTTTTCTACAGGTGTGGTAATTGCGGTGAATTGGTTGAATGAAGAATTAGTCAGATTATCTGATACTAGGAGATTTAGTTCTACTGTAGTGAGAATACAGCGCCGGTTTACTGCTATATCTCCATAAATGCAAACTGGCCTTCACGAACGTTAATCGAACCGCTTTTAGTTCCATAAATTTTAACGCAGTTAATAATAAAAATAAATCGATTCCACAACCAAATTAATTTCTCGTCAAAATCATGAATATACGCTCATTAAGGCAGCACTATAGATGTTGTGTGACGAAATATAGCCGTTTTTATCAAACAAGCAATGATTGAATTTTGATTAAATTTGATCAATCCGGGATGAGAAACAATAGATTGGCAAAATTTCGCTGATATTACAATATAGTATTAAAAGATAACGTTTCAGACTTACCATTGAATTACAAGCCAAGCACTGACGAAGGACCATTTTGAATGTTTGTCCTCTAGAACAGGAGAGACGAGTACGGTACGTGCTCCAGCAATGAAGCTTATGAGCTTGGCGTAACGACAAGTACAAGTGACGTCACGTTTCCCACGCTGCTTTCCGTTCATTGGTCCAAATTTTAATAACGATTCGCTCAGAAAATAACATCAAAATTAAAACTCCTGTATTTTCTAGTTTAAATTGTAAGGTCAAGTAATATGACCAATTTTAAACATGGATCGGTCTCATTGATTTTGGCACATTATGCAAAATTAGTGTGTAATTTTTTAACACTTGAACGCCCGTTTAGCTTACCATATTTAAAAACCTTGGACTCTAATTCTGTGCCCAGCTCCAAAGATGTCGCTCCTTTGGGCACCTACCCTGGGAAAAAAGGGCCTTCGAGTTTCCGAGGAAGATCGAAGGGTCTCTGCTTGTGGGGTATTGGCCACTGTCCCCCTACCCCCATAGGTTGTCTTTTCTTTTACGTTTCTAATTAATCATAAAACGGTATAATGATCTTTACGGCAAAGCCGCAAATTTGTTAAAAATATATAGTTTTTGTTTTATTCTTTTGTTAACTCCTTCATCGCCTTGCCGTAAGGATCAGTTTACCGTTTTATGATTTTCAAGAAGTTATTATTATACTGATCCAGGTCTACAAGAACTGTGGTCCTAAACAACTGGGAGATCCGGCACCACTCAAAGGTTTGTCGCTGTGGACTTGCTGATGTTTCATGTTTTCGTCTCTAATTAGCCTGTGAGCTAGTGGGATTGTTATGCACGGGGAACACGCAAAGCCCGATTTATGAACACCCGCCGAGTAATAAGGACACCCCTTTAATAAGAACACGAACCCTCTCCGTGTCCGTAGTGGGGTATCGGCTGTACTTACAACAGTACTCGCCCGCAAATTCCGCCAGCTCCGCAGGCAATGTTTCTCTATAACTTTCTACAATAAATACTCGTGAATATGTTTCAAAACAATTGTTAGTATTGCCCTTGTAAACAGTGTAAAAAAAGGAAGTTGAAGTTGAGGTTGGTCTATCTTGTTTTTTTCTGCTGTTTGGGTTGGGAATGATCCAGCTGAGATCAGCTGAAGCAAAGTTTTGAATGACACAATATAAAAGTACTAATAGAAGCAGTGTAAAAAGAGAATCGTGTATAGGCCAAACAGATTCTGGTGTCTGAGTGAGTCAGTCCGCCACGTCACTGGAAGTAATTTGACCTTGACAAAATGCGCAATTCCCGGAAAGAGAATTTTTTTGTCGTATTAAACGGTGGTTGCATTTGCGGAAGCTTTGAGCATAATGACGGGGAAGATGAAGAGGCGGGACGTGAGGGCCTTTCCTCCTCTTCTCTCCTGCCTGCTTTGTTAATATTTAGTGTGTTATATTGTGAGTGCTGTGTAGTGAAAACTCTACAAAATAGCCCAGGAATCAAAGAAAATGAAGGGGTCTAGATTTGGGCACCTTATTGAGAAAATCAAGACAATGTATATGACTGAGGTTGGCAGGAGTTAAGAGCCCCCCTTCCTCCCTTCCTGGAGCTCTGTTTATTACCACAGTGTCGGATATTACATTTGACAAAAAATAAACAAAGAAAGAAAATCAAACAAAACAAAACGATGAAATAACCAGTAATATTCATACTCTATTTAGCTAACACCAGCTACACGCAGTTTCAGGCGGGAAGCTGTAGATTGAAGAGATATTTGTTCAACCAAATCCCTCATATTGATCGGAAACGGGCCAGTGTGTACATTGACAGAAGTATCACATTTAGAAATGTATCCGTGGGGCACTAGCGCGGAGAGGTTTTCATACCATCCTTTTAGGCCTAGGCCAAACGTCGAAGGTTTCGTGATACGAACCAAACTCTAATTAGGGTCGACCTAAATTAAGTTGAGATCGTCCGTTACGTCAGACGTAGACTGTTCACAGTCCTTGTTTTTCCGTAAGATCATCGAGATCGAGCGCTTTGCGTTACGGGCTGCCATCTTGCTAGCCTCCCACGCAGCTCCCCTAAAAACGCCTGCGTGGGAGGCTACTATCTTGCATGAGTGTCAAAACTACTTACCCCGACGCCCGCCCCCTCGGTACATTTGAAAATCAAGATACCCGTGACGGTAAGACGCGGTATATCTAAACGATCTCACGAAAAAATAGGGGACTGTGAATAGTCGACGTCAGACGTCGAACGTAGGAGGCGTTGAAACGATTAACTCAATCAGACCCAAAAGCAATTTTAATAAATTTTCTCCCGAACGAGGCTAAATATACATTATCATTCATCTTTTTAATTTATTAGTCTAGTTCGTCGCATGTGAAGATAGATGTTTGTCCCGGAGACGATCTTCAGACGTTCTGTCTGTCTGAAGCAGACCGATAGAAGGTGTTGGACGATCCAAACTCATTTAGACGAACTTAACTGAGCCAGACGTCGAACTCTTCATGAACTCTTAACTTACTACCGTAATTCCTTTATTAAGCCCCCCAAGAGGCTTATTTATTTCAAGGCGCCCATTTGGAGGGGGGGGGGGGGGGGGGGTTGGAATTAATAGAGGCAGGGGGCTTATTTGAGAGAGGGGGCTTATTTAATGTAGAAAGGACGACGGTATCATTTCTCCATAAAGAAGTAGAATACGGAGTAGAAAAGCTCAAGTACAAGACGTTTTAGATCATGAAGCTGAGGATCAGAATCATATCCGAACTTCCAGTTGGTAAATAAACCATCCCGGATCAGTCCACACGAAGTTTTACAGTCGTGATTGATTAATATAGTCTAGCATTTATTAGTGAAGAATAAATAGGGGAGGGAGGGCTTTTAAACTCTCTTCCCCTGAAAAAGGGGGGGCTTATTAGGGGGAGGGGGGCTTATTTGAGAGAGGGGGCTTAATAGAGGATGTACGGTAAGTTTGGTTCGTCTCATGAAAAGTTCGACCTTTGGCTAGACCTTAGTGTTTCGGGAGTCCTCTAGTTGTGGACAGTGGCCCATGAACGAGGTTATAGACTCCTACTGTCGATAGTTTTTCTGTCACTCGTCAGCGTAGCTGGCGGGATAAGTGGGTGAATACTGTAGTTATTTTTGACAGCGGAGCCGTGAGAATATTGGGAGCAAATTTTCCCTCCATGTTTCGCCGCTGCAAATTTCCCTTTCGTAAAAAGTCGCTGCCATTTTTAAGACACTTTAAAAACTTTTGACCTGTTATTGAGAGTTTTTCTATTAAAAAGAAAGAAGATCGCAACTCAGGGTCGAACCCGAACCTCGCCGGAACCTAGACCTTTCGCATCCAATCTCTCTCCCCTACCACTACACCTTACCATACCTACCCGCCAAAGACCGAAAGATTCAAGGACATTACCAAAACTGTTATTAATAACTGGTGACCCTAGCACTTTCCATAATTTTTAACGTAAATTAAACTTTGGCTTCAACGTCGTTCTCTCTAACACTATTCAAAAACGTATTATTTGCCTTATTGTCACTTAATCCAGGGAAATTAATACATCTATCATGTCTAAAGGCTTGGTTACCAATGGCAGCATCCACCGTTAAAAATGGCAAAGACCGTTTACGAAAGGGAAATAAGCTTCGCCGCTCGTTTCTGCTGCCAAGAAAGTACACGGGGCATCATGATGACAAACCCGCCAGGTACGCAGGCTATCCTTTCACAAGTATCTAGACCAGTCAAAAGAGACCGTTATTGTGTTTTTTGCAATAAATGCATTGCCCACCACATCATATTTTGTCCTGTCAGTCGTCGGTTGATTTCCTGCAGAGCACTTGGAAGTCTGGACACCAATTCTGGCGGAAGCACAACTCTTCTGAGGGAGGGGTCTGTTAGGCGTGAATATCGTTTGCTTTTCTTCCGTCGGTTGATTGTTGTTGATCTGGGAGAGTGAGTCCTGGTCTTCGGTAGGTCTTCACATTTTCTTTTTTTATTGGTCTAGGATGTTTGAAAATAATAAAATAAGGTTGGTCGCAAACAAAACTTTTCATTGATCTTTAGCTCCTTTTTGAGTCTTGCAACTGAAAGCAATATTGTTTTAATGGTGTGTCTCCTGGTAGCTAAGTAAGGGTCGTTTTTTTGGAACCGATATATCAATGGCGGACTTATAATATGATTGCTGAGATGTACGAAGACTTTTCCAGGGTTGTACATCATAAAAGTGCACTTGAAAAAATCCCCGGATGACTATCAACAAAAATGGAAACAACCAAATCTCTTACTAAGCGCGTCTTTTCTGCACACAAAAAATCAGTGTCCTTTTTTATTTTTATCCAACTCAACCTCGTCCCCAGATCTTTTCTCCTAGAAAAGGGGAAGAGCCCTGGAGACAAGGTTGTATTTTTGGCCACTGACCATGAATTAGTTAATTTATATACCGTAGCCAAAACAACTATTTACCAACTCAACACTTTGAGTCTCGGAACTTCTCGGTTTATATCTGTATCGTTTCACCTCTCCCTCGGGGAATATTTGTAAACCATAGTGTCTACATCCAGATGCATTCTATGCATACCCTTCGTTTTCAGTTCACAAGAACGCGCGTGGGTTCTGAATGTTTGTTTTAGCCACCCCAGTACCTTATTTTCCTCTGGTGTATCCGCATATTTGTCTTTAGTTTCTGCTCTTCGTTGTTCCCTCTTTAGTTTCTTCACTCTCTTATCTTCCAGACGAGTATACAATTTGGCACGATATTCTGAGGAGATAAATGTTGTTTTTAACTCAAGATTTATTTACTCTCAACATATACCTTGGTCGTGAACGAACTCCTTCCGTAAGCCTGGAATAGTAATAAAAGTTGCGAATTTGTTCATAACCCGCATAACCTTTATACGCTCCCACTTCGCCAAAACAAATAAGTAGATTATAGAGAGACCTTTAGGTTCAAGGACGAAAACGACTACGAGTATGAGATTTGACTTTAAGTTTTTCGCGTATTCTAAAAAATAGACACCCCGGAATGCTTCATTGTACTTTTTTCAAAAGGAAAGTTAACACTGTTATCTTCGTAGTAGGTTAAGCCCTTTCCCGATCGCAAAATGATAAAACATCTAGCATTTCAAAACTTGTTCCTGCCATTACGACATTCTTACTGATTACCAAGTTTCCCGCCAAAATGACGCTGGCTCGCGCTCAAGCAGTACTAAATCTTTTACTCCTTGTCGTACTCGTCTTAGAATCTAAAGGTCTCTATCAGGTGGCCGGAACACCACCTCCACTATGATGATTGGCCTCAATCTCGGAAAAGCCCTGGGAATTAGATTGGATAAGGCCTTGGATTGTTAGATTTCCCATACGCTCGCGATACAAAAAAGGCACGCCTGGTCTTACCTGAGAATCTCTTTCCGCCAATCTGCTTTGAATACTCAAACACATGACCGCACACACACGAGATACATGAGTCGGTCATCTAAAGAGAACATGATCATCGATTAAGATTATTTAACAATAAGTCGCCGAAAGCGACTAATTGTTCTAGTATAATTACATTGATGATTATTCGAGAAAATAAAATAAAAAAGAGACATGTTTTTGAAAGAGATGTCGGTCAAGGGTGGCCCTGATCGACAAGAAGCTGGTTTTCTTAAACTAGCTGCCGTCGGTTTTCCTCACGGAAACGTAAAATTTTGCTATACATTTATTTAATTCATCGACTTCCATGTTTTCTATTTCACCTGTGAACTGTTGCTGCTGTTGATATCATTCTGTAGAACAAAATGTTTCGCAAAAGCGCGCAATCCGGCAATTGTAAGAACGGAAGAAGGTTTTGGCTTCGCCCTGCCTGCCCTGCTCGCCCACTTTAAAAGGATTTATTTGTCAGTTTTCCGTTTCCTCTTTGTTAATTATGGGAAAATCTTCAAAGAAAAAAATAGTTGCGGAATTTGAAGTTTCAGCATTTGGAAGAGTCACAAATATCGGGCAGATTTGTTCGAAGTGTTTTCAAGTTTTATTTTGACCTCTCCGTTTACTTTTCTGTCGCTTATCTGTAGCCAGGATCAGGCTCAGTCTATTTCGTATTTCAACTTCTTTTCTGGTCCCAGTGCGCAAATATCCAGCACTTGTTATTTGAGCAGTGTTTGTTGTGGTTTTACAAAAGTTCAAGTCTAAATGAGGAAGGCTGGAAACACGAGCTGGCGTTGCCAGAAAGCGTCGTATTTTGTTGCAATGGTGATTGAATGATGATAGGGAAGCTTATATAATTTCTCTCTCAATTTCTTCTTCCTTTCAACTATTGTCTTAGGCAACTAGCCGGGCCTTTAGTCAGTATACTTTTAAATATACAAGTAGAACTAAACGGGCAAGAAACAATTCACAGGGTCAGTTTTTTAAATGGAGTTTAGCCAGTGTCTTACTGAACAAAACCGTGTTCTAAGCAGTTTTCACTTTGCTGAACGCTTTTATCTAAACACCATTTTTCGTGAACAGTTTCACTAAAGCATGTAACGAAGACTAGAAAAGAATTTGTCTTCTTAAGATAACCCACTGAAGAAGAGATCTGGAGGTTCAAAGATTTCCTAAACCGAGGTCTAAGTTAGACTTCGTTTAAATAACGGACCCAAAGCGTTTTCCTAGGGTGAGTTTCGTTTATCAGACTCATTTTTAGTTTCGACCTCTCGCTTTTCTAGGTGCTAATGTTTTAGTTTATATACGTTTCATTGTTTGACAGATGTTATACACGAATTTAGTTTGTTCTAAATATCACAATCCTCCTGACTCCCTCTAGAGTCAAATATGGCCGGTTTTTGGTTCTATTTTTCGACCGTTAGAGCGAGTTTTCTATTGTGTGACCATTCACATGAATTCTCGTCAAGCTTCCTCAGAAGTGTTTTTGCACGGGACTATTTTTTCAAGTAATATTCAAAGTGAAATTCCCAATTTTTCTCCAGTTTTTTTTCGGACAAGTAAACGACTAGAAACCTAGGACTCACCTAGGGCCACGGCGCGGTCTGATCGCTATCTTAAACGCATGTTGTCACTGGGAGGCCGGGGCGACTAAATTAGAGCCGCATATAAATTGGATCTACCTACTAGTTTGGAACAAGAATCAATCTTCGTATTTAAGCGGCATGGTTATTGCTTTAAAAATGACTTAGAAACGGGAAGAATACAAACAAACAGTGTGGTGTAAAAGCGAAGATCGCGAAAAGCCTTTGGACGAGTCGCTGAACAAAATTTATGAAAATTAGAACTTCCTCGACAAATTTGAATATTACTTAGACAGGAGCAGCTGTAACTGAAAGATTTCGAACTAAACTAGCGAAGATTTTCGTTTAGTTTCTTACCGCTGTATTGCAGGCCAAACACTGTTGAAGAACCATGGCGCAGTTCTGATCTAAATCGATAAACTACTTCGTGGTTTTGACGACTGGTTTGCTTGAGTATCAATGAGCCACAAGCTTTGTAGCCAGTGACGTCACAGTTCATGGCTTTTCTGACAAACAAGGCAGGTACTACGTTACATAATTTCCACTGAATTATAGGCGCTCAGTAACGTGTCAGTAAATTCCAGTAAACGCAAGAATTGATGACGACTACAACTGCGGAACTCGGTTGATGCTCTATCGATAGGGTTACAGAAGTTGTATCATCTTTAAGGGAATATGCAACCATAGCGTTTCTCGTTATTTATTTTTTTCAGTATTGCAATTGGTCGAGGAAGTAGGATATGTGATAAGGCGGTGCATTTTTAATCCCTTACCCTTTTGTTGTTCTTCTCCCAAACCATGCAGCCGTCTCGGGTACTTAAGCCTGATATTACATAACCGGGAGAGAAAAATATACTTGAAGTTGCTTGTTAATGATAACGTAAAACATTGATTGATTTTATCCATGGGTAACAGAAGTCTTGAACGAAAAAGTCTGGTTTTACTACACGTTTCTGACGTGAGAAGATAAAAAGTCACTCATTAGGCAACCGCATTTATTTTGACATGCTCGAAAAGTTCGAGAAAACTCCGCAGAGATGGACATAAATAGCGGCATTGTTGCAGTCTAAATACGTACGTACGTAAGAATTGTAAAATTAAAACCACGCCCGACTAAATATTATCCACAAGAAAGACCTATCGGTCATATGTCATAGCGGAAAAAGGTGCGACCAGTAAGGAATGTTGCCTTCGCCTGTTTGTCATGGCAAACGAGAAAAACAGTCGCCCATGCTAATAAAATCATACTGAAATTCGAGTTTATTTATTGTCGAAAAAAATATGGGACTGTACCATTTCTGTAACATTCAGCGTTTGACGGTTTGCCTTGCATTCTCCTGGTTAACACTTTCCGGTGGCGTATCGACCTTTACCCGGGCAAAACACAGACACAGTAAGTGACCGTGTACCGTGTGTAAGCAGCATCATAGCAAACCAAGTTTTGGGTGAGATTATTGTTTGCATTAATCTGTTGGTGAGATTCTATGGTGTTACCATTCATACAAATGAAACCTCTTTGAAAAACCTTTTAAAGAGTACTATTTAATTTGTAGGGTTTTATCAAAAAAAGATTCAAATTTTTTCCAGCTGCGTGTTTTTTTCGTGTCGCTACACTTAGAATTGAAACGGTTATTTTAATAACCGTTTTCAAAAAAAGACAGTATTACTCAGTGGACACCGCAGGCTACCTTAAAACACGAAACCCAGCTTGGGTCGACTGGACAGAGGCTTAATATAATAAAGATTTTGGGATAATAAAGGACGACTAGTCAAGCAAGTCGCTATCAACGTGCCTCTTCCAAATGGCATCTTCCTAGAATAAACATCACGCTGCAGCGCTTATTTATATTACCGTTTATTTAGCCTGCGTGGCAGGCGTTCGAAAGGAAAGGGGAAGGGACTTAGGGCACGAGACGGCGTGCGAGGAGGGAGGGAGGACGGGAACCTTTCTCCCTCGAGCGCTCTCGCGCACTCAAATTCCCCATTCCCCTTCCCCTTCCCCTTTAATCTAAACGCCCGCCACGCAGGCTACCGTTTATTTGACTCGGTCATTATAGGGTCGTGTGGGGTGGAGGTTGGCGAGGGCGTAATTAGAAAAGACAGAGGGGGTGTGATAAACTAAGTCACGTCAAAATCTCATAACCATTTGACCATGTTTAAATTTCAACATTGTTCTAGTTTTGCTTTTAATTTTATTTCCAGTTTTTTTCATTTTAACTGACTAGGATGGTGATGGGGCTCTAAGAACACTGACTTCTCTACCGGCATCTGAAGTTTTGGAGTAAGTGTTTCGCGATCGTCGCTGCAAACACAAAGAAATCATATAACTGAGAAATCTTATTTTTATGCTCCCTCGATTTCCAGTTCGAAAACTCTTAGTCAGTTCCAAGCTAACTGATTTTCTTCTCAATTTGCAATTCCAGCCAAATGAAGTTCTGTGCTGCTATCTTTCGGTTTATTTCCCGGAGGGCGTTTGGCAATCTACTCAATAGCTCTGTCGGTACCATATTTGAACAGCCCTTTCCCAGCTGAGAGGACACTGGATTTGTTCGTAAGCAAGAGAATCGTTTTCTTATGGGCTTTCTGTTCCTCTTTACTGAGGTGTGGTTTACTGCAAATCGGTTCTAGAAACAAAAGAAAAGCATTGTTAGTCTGAGTTTTTATTCCTCTATATTTTTTACTCCATCTGCTGACTGCCGTTCACGTTTCGTATCTACAATTGTAATAAACGTGGAAAATCTGTATTAACTCAGTCTAGCCTGCCTAGTTGTTTTGTATGGCGAACGCACCAATGAGCGGCAAACTACCTGGGATTAACAGTTTTAACTAAAGACGGGTTTGAGGTTGTTCCAATAGAAACTCTTAGTATCATCTGTTTTTCTTTGAAATATGGTTGAAATATGGTTTGAAATATGGTCGTCACACACTAGCCTGCGTGACAGGCATTCGAAAGGGAATATCAGGGAGGTGAGGGAAAGGGGATTTGGGCCTACCACGGCCGGCTAGTCGCACAAGCGCACAATTCACGCGCCAAACTAATGACGACTAAAACACGATGCCTACTAACAGTTTAGCTTTTCCCCGATCATCCATGTTCTGAACTGGTCAAAGAAGTTGATCATGCAATCAAAAACCACAAACCGTTTTTTTCCAACTGAAAGCGAGCAAATCAAATCAATCCAAAAAACAGAAAATGATTGAATCCAACGGAACACGATCCGAACGGGTCCTTTACCTTCAGGCGACCTCCAGCTTTCGTGGCTTATTTCTTCGCCCTTCTTTTCTCAAGTTTTCTGTCTCTAAACGAGAATATAATTTGGCTCGGTATTCTGTAAAAGCAAACAGAACAAAATTACTTTAAAAGCAACCTATGATGGCGAGATAACTTAATCTCGTACCCAGATCTCCCAAGGCCAAGGGAAAGTAAAACAGAGTGAGATCTGGGTACGAAATTAGAGATAACTTACTTCACTTTACTGAAACTTTCTTTACCCGAGAAATATAACTGATGAACAAGGGGGAAATGTACAGTTTTCTAACACATCCCTCCACGTCTCCCAATGACTGGTTGTCTTTGCGGGTGACTTGATTAAATTTTTTCTCTTTATCAGTATGGCGAGGTAATCATCTATCTTGACTATGCTCTTGAATAGGTAGTTAAATCCTTTATGAGCTATCCCATAATTACCTTTCGTTCCTTTGCTTTGTTTGACTATTTTTTTTTTGGTTGTTACGTATCTTCGACATTTTTTAGGTACACGTGTGCGGACTGGTGCACACTGGGTTAAAGTTGCGAAAAATTCAGAATCAGAACGTTGGTTTCGTACCTGAAAATCTTTTTCCACCGATAAAACGACTCGCTTCTTTCAAAACGTGGCCGCAGACACACGCTTTTGATGAGGCAGTCATCTAAAAATAAAGAATTGTCAACAGGGTTATGTCTCAATATAAAGTAGGGACATCGAACAGAATCGTTTTGATTTATTGCAATAAAGCCTTAAATAAGAATGAAAATGTATTAATTTAAAAAAAAAATCATGAGTCATGGATAGCTAGCGTAAATTTATAGTGATAACCCAGTCTTCTAAAGTAATAATTTGTAGCGAAAAATCCACTTAACTTGCCCTCCGGGCCGGAAAATATTATATTGAGTTGTCGATACCTTAATTAACCAGCCGGAAAAGTAGAACAAAATTGCTGAGTTCATAGTAAAATGAACTGAATACGCACAGCTAAAATTATGATTAATCGGACAGCACATTTTCTGTTTTGCAAACTATTTTGACGAGACACAAATGTAAACTCGCTTTACCACAAACATTATTTCTTATATTAGAAAAAGTGGAAGACAGAGCTGACACATTCCGTCTCCCGGACCGTCGCAGGTCGCGATGCATGCATGACTCAGGGCTTTCCAAATAAACACGAAATTCTATCTCTGCAGTTTTGCAACAGAGCCACTTGCCTGGTGATTTTAAAAGGCTAGATTAAAAAGAAGAAACTTCCGAAATTAGACAGACTTTCTTGTACTTCAGAGGAAAATGATTTTTCCTGGGTGCTATACTGTGTATGTGGGCCAAAACAGATTCCTACTCACACCGACAGTTGATTTGCAAATTGTGCAGAAGTAAAATTCAGTTCAAGCCATCGACAAAAAACAAGAAAGAACGTATTTGTTATCAATAATTACACTCACCAAGGTATTACACGCAAGACACTGTTGAAGTACCATTTTTGAGCCGATATTTTCCAACGCTTAACAACAACGCAAAGGGCTGAAATAGATCCGTTTGTTTGATTACACGAAAATGAATAATGCAACGAAGTCCGTATTTAAAAGGCTCAGTTTTCGACGTCACAATACCAGAAGAATCACTTTCATTGCAGCCTGACTAACTCAAGTTGTAGACAGATCTCTATTTCTGAAAGTTATAAGTCACCCTTTTTCGGGGTGAGGTAATATAACATAAAGCCTGATAAGGCCATCATATAAGATGGTGGGTCATAGAGCTTTAAAACCCATATAAGGCATTACCAATGGGTCAGAACCCCTCGAGTATGTAATACACGACACCTTTCATTTCACCTTCATTTTGCAGGGCTGAACCGGCACTAAACAAACCACCATATACGGTTTACACCAAATGAAGGGCTGCCTTTCGCTTTTATTGAACATTTCAGTTATTTATGGTCGCCGGTCGTACTAGATGATTTTACATTTCAAGTAAGTAAGCTCAAATAACTGCAGTTAGTTAGCTTTAGTTCTGATGTTGACTGAAAACACATAGCTGTTTTAATACGCGGTCACAAATACAGCTATGATAGCGGAGATGCATATGAAAAGCGCAAAATATAAACGAGAAAGCCCTATCTAGTGACAAGCGTTTTTAGAAAGGCCTGCAACTCGGCTTAATACGGGTTTTACTACAACTGAGGTACTTTATTCTGTGTTCAGTTTAAAAGAGGTATGCTTCACTGGTTTCTTTGTGGGTTGCGTGACGACACAAAGAGTCTGCTATGTATTCGATCTCTACTTTCTTGTTTTATGTCTAGTGTAAGCTAAATTTCGTGGGTCGTTGGTGTGGGTGTGGGTCGTGGGCCAAAAATATCGTTTTCCAATAAAAAATTAAATTAAAAATTACATTGCAAAAAGTTCTTAAAAATTTTGCAGACTAGGCTCTGTGAACTTAAGAAGAGCTTAGGGGCACCTGTCTTTAGATGTTAGTGGACAATACTCACATTCGTATACGTAGTAGTTTCATGGACCCTCACTCGCCCAACAAATTATTTGCGGCAAAACAGTAACGCGGAGATGATACGAGTTTCTTTTTCTTTACTTCTTTATTTTTCGTTTTGTTTTTTTTTTTGTTGTTCTTATTTTACGTTATAATTAACTTTTACAAAAATTATTTTATTATTATTTTATTTTTTTTCATGAAAATTATTTTATTTTTTCATGTTCCGGGATGTTCCAGGATTTTCCGGAATGTTCCGGCATGTTCCGGAATGTTGCGTGTTCCGGGTTTTATCGACGCCTAAGTAATACGAGCTCCGCTAAGAGGCTACACTAATTTAGACTACGAGTAGTCCCCCATTTTTCCTCAGTGATAGTAGAGCGAGCGAAACGCGAGGGCGCGTGAAAATCACCCCACGCGAGAAAATGCGACACGTGGCGGGGAGAGAGAATTTTACTTCTAGTGACTAGTGTGAAGCCCTCTGGTAGTTTGGTCAGTTTTCTTATCTTCAGGGCAAGCTAGGTTCTAGTCTGGTGAGTTTTGACTAAGGCTTTCTACTCGTTTTATGTCTTATTGTTGTCTTTTCAGTGGAGTGAAAGATGTCTTACTCCGTGAACTTTGGTATTCATATCAACAGTAGCTTATAGAAGCTCACCATCTAATGGCGATTAGCAAATTTACATTCTGATTTTGATCGTCAATTTGTAGTTGCTCAGCCGTATTTGTTATGCCCCTAAGTCTTCTTGTTAAAACTACGTGCACCATCTTCCGCATCCGTGTCATGTAATTAAGCTAACGTTTACTTGAGTCGTGTAAAGACGCGTTCATACTCCTTCTCTGTGCGTTCACCACTTCATGGTTAACTGCGCAGGAGTGGTTGTTGATTGTTATGTTAAAACATAACGCTTCTGCATATCGCTTTAACTCGCTTTTCACCATCTGACAGGGGCACCCAGCGACTTTTTTCTGTAAAATAACTGTTCGAAGAAGCAAACATTGCCTAGAAATTTCTAAAGCTTGAGAAAAGCTAAAAATTTCTGGATAACCATTCAATTCGTCTAAAATATTCGGAGGTTTTCTAATAGCTTACATGTAACGCTACGATTTTCGGAGTGTGTTATTCACATTTCAAGGCATCCGAACAGATAACTAATTTTTAGGGTGACTCCAAATTAACCAAAGGCTTCTAAAGCACAGAGAAAACCATCTGAGACACTTCTGGCGTATTTGGAACAATCGGTCGTTGGGTGCCCGTGATCTGAACGGATGGAACAGCTTCGTATTGATGGTTTTCACATGATGTCACTAAAATTCAAACTAAAAAACTATCGATCCTACCGAGATTTTACTTTCACGATGCATTAGAGAAGCTGAAAACTAATTTTCATACAAATTTTCGCCTCAAAAGGGTTCTTGGTTTTGTGATAGAGTACGCTTGAATTTCTAAGCTTTTGCGTGACGCTGCATTTACATGACGGCCAAGAGAGCTGTCATGTAGGTTAAAAAATGACTTATTTCAGGAAATTTTGCTATGTAAACAGTTCATGTACTAGAAAAAGTATTACTTTAATGTTTATGAGTTTCCCGAAGAATAAATTTACGCTTTTGTCGCAAAACTCGGTAACAGATGTTTCTGTTGGTTTCAAACAGTGCATCTGTACCATTTTAAGTTATTATATACTTGTGTAAATGTTTTATTAGTTGAACAACCAAAATATAATTAATTCGTTTTTATTTATTTTTTAATGAAGTTTAATGCTCATAAAGATTCTTTACAACCGTTGTTACAGTGATATGGGCACCCCCGCGTTTTGGGCATCCTCATTTCAAAACCTTAGTGATATGGGCACCCCCTTCTCATATTACCTTAGCGATTTGGGTTAGGGTTAGGGTTAGGGTTACAGGGGATGCCCATATCATTAGGGGTTTGGGAATGGGGATGCCCATATCACTAGGTTTTTGGGGATAGGGATGCCCATATCACTAGGGTTTTGGGGATGAGGATGCCCATATCACTAGGGTTTTGGGGATGGGGATGCCCATATCACTAGGGTTTTGGGGATGGGGATGCCCATATCACTAGGGTTTTGGGAATGGGGATGCCCATATCACTAGGGTGTTGGGGATGGGGATGCCCATATCACTAGGGTTTTGGGGATGGGGATGCCCATATCACTAGGGTTTGGGGGAGGGGATGCCCATATCACTAGGGGTTTGGGGATGGGGATGCCCATATCACTAGGGTTTTGGGGATGGGGATGCCCATATCACTAGGGTTTGGGGGAGGGGATGCCCATATCACTAGGGGTTTGGGGATGGGGATGCCCATATCATTAGGGTTTTGGGAATGGGGATGCCCATATCACGGTGACTGTGACTCCGTCATACCCAAATTTGTTCCAAAATACTGGGACAAGAGGAGGCATGGAACTTACTATGGCTCAAGGCGCCAATCACAAACTTTGCTATTTCATTCGTGTGTAGTATGTTTGTAGCATTTTCTCTTCATTTGCGTTACGTTCATTCATTTATTTCTGATTCCTGTTAACTCGCAGTTTACCACAGCTATGACAAGCACAATCCCAAGGAAGCATGTTTTCCTATGGACAGCCTTAAGATCCTGTTCATCTGCGTTTGAGCGTTCGATTTTGACTTTATCCCGCACGCAGTTGATGTCAGAACCGTTTTCTGCTTCGTTTTACTTTGGACCTCAGAGACAAAGCTCTCGCTATGATTCAAAAGAGGCTGATCCCAAAGCGAGTTACGAAAACGTTGCCAGGGAAATTGTGAATCAAGCTAATAACGATAACATTGATTTACTTTTTGTCAAGGATATGGCTTATTACATGAAAGGAAGATTGGGTTTTTTAAAGGAATTTTTTCAAGACGCGAAACATTCTTTTCTGATTCGAAATCCAAAGAAGACGATTCCTTCCCAGTATTGCGCTAGTGAAAATCCAGAAATCCAAGCTTCCGGTTGGAATTACTTTGACCCTCCAGAAGCTGGATTTAAGGAACTTTTCGAAATGTATTCGTTTGTCAAAGATAACCTTGATGCCAATCCAGTTGTTGTAGATGCCGATGACCTACTCGAATCACCAAAGGAGATCATGAAGGAGTATTGTGATCGAGTTGGTATCAAATATGAACAGCATATGACTACATGGAAACCTGGCGAAATAATCCAAGCCTGGCAAGATGGTTGGGTTATAGCATGGCGAAGAGGGGCTTTAAACAGCAGCGGTTTCATCAAATCTGACTCTTCCTCAAGTAAACCAGAAATAGAGTATCCATCTGATGTTGTCAAAGCTATGGAAGATAGCCAGGCATTCTATGATAAAATGTTTTCTGTTCGACTTAGGTTAGCATAAAAGTTGAGTCGAACGGAGTAGTCTAACGTGATCACCATGGTTAGTCCATGTGTTAGGGTACATTTTTGCTCAGTCTGCTTTAGCGCTTCTCTTCGTATTAAATCACGAATATTTCAGTATTCAGTTTATTCTATTTATTTCGGTGTTGGGCATTTTAACTTTATTCAGGGATATATAATATATAAATAAGTTTGTTTTTAGATCGGTTCGGTAATCAAAAGTTCCACTTATCTCAAATATCTTTTGTTAAGGGACAAAGGATGGTGTTTGCAAGCTGTCAGAATAGCGGGACAAACTTTAGATTCTACTGGCAAACCTTTGCTGGTCAGTTAAGTCTTTGATCAAAGATTTTTGCACCGACCTCTTTGGTGTTTAGCCTCCCACGCAGGCGTCTTTAGGGGAGCTCGGGATGAAAAACGAGCTCCCCTAAAAACGCCTGCGTGGGAGGCTATTTGGTGTTGGGATCAATCAGAAAATAGAACTGAGTTGGACGCACCGTTAATTGTAGGAAACATCATGGGGGTGGTTTCAGTCTTTCGCAACTACTGGTTTAACTAAGGTTAGGAAACACCTCTTCAAGCTTATTTAAGAAACATAGAAACAAGTTAGGTAGATAGAAATAATAACTTTCCTAAATCTTGTTGGGGCCACGCGACCTCACACCTTTTTAGTTCTTTGTTCTCAGTTAGGCTATTTTCAGCCAAATTTCAATCACTTTCCTACTTTCAAACTAAAATTTCTTTCGACTGATTCTTAGGAAAATTTGGTTTCTTTCAAACCATCGTTGTACCGTTCTTGTGTAGGAATTTGGCTTATAGAGATATTTTCAGTTATGCAAATTTTTTCCACACGCAGCTGAATTCAACTAAATTCGGAATCTTTTGTTCTATCGGTTCTACCACCTCGTGACACCTATTGTGTGCATAAGAATACTGTTGACCTTTCTTAGAAACCACTTAACGTAGTAGATAAGTATAAATGAAACCACTTTTTAAGCTTAACATCGCTTAGTAAATCTTAGAAAATCTTGGAACTTAGAAGAACTAAGAAGCTCAGGAATAAACCGTTGTTCAACTCAACTTCCTGTGTACCTCGACTCTCTCAAAATCTGTACCCCTACACATGTCTCATTTAATTCTTAACTGTTTTTTTCGGTACACTTTGGTTCAGTGTTCTTTAAGAAACTACAATAAAATCAAGTCTCTCATAATGGAGAGCTAGGCTAAAGACCGCCGCCCCCCTAATGAAGCCTGTATTCTCCCGGCAACTGTGTGGTGCACATTTATTTCTTGACGTGGTCAAGGATTGTTGCTGCTAGCTTTATCCATTTCTGGGATCTGGGCCATAGACATCAAAAAAGTAACTGTTAATATGTTCTTTCTATTCTGTCGTTATCATCTCTGGATGAATAAAGGGGAGGAAAAAATATAAAAGAATAAGGATTCTTAAATACTTGCGGCCCCCAAATTAGTACCTGATCCACACCCAGATTGTAAAGAGTGGAGAGAGGAGGGTTCTTCCGCCCTCTCTCTTCACCCCAGCCTGTTCCAGGCTTCAAGATAGTGGTGAAAAGTCGTCCAGTGAAAAGGTGTAAAAGAAATGCGAAAAACGCGCGGGGGCTGGGGAGGGACATTTTTCCCGCTGCCACCGCCCCCTTTCCCAAGGCGCGCGCGTCTTATTTTCGCTCTGCTCGTTTTAGTGCGTCCCCACTATACTATCTGAGAGACTAGCACAGGCTATCTTCACCCCGACACCCTCACCCTCTCGTCTGAACACCTGGAACAAGCTACTTGTCCTTTTCGTAAATATCTCTCTCAGTTTACCAAAATACATGTCTTTTCGTACCAGTTTACAGACGGATTCCTGTGAATATAGCTATTTATCGCATCACAGAGTTAGTTTATCGTAGCGTGACACTATTTACAGTTCTTGCGTGATAAAAGCACGTGACCTCGGATACAAAAAGAGTTTGATGACATAAAGTCTTTCCTTTCACTCTAGAGCGAGGACACGACACCTACAACCTGGCTTTCGATATGGTGCTAAGACAGTGTGTATCTTGTAACTCAACGGTAACTATTCACTGAAACTAATAATTTTTCGAATTACTGTTTATTATCATTTTTCGGGATCGCGCGATGAATGGTCGTGAATGTCTTGACCATCAGTCATTAATCGTAGAAGTTAGGAGCTGAACGTGCATCCTATGCATTACGTCAGAAGCAACAAACTTTTGTGTGACTAGCGCAAATTTAATGCCTTTTATTGATTTATTCAATGAAAAGAAGTAAGAGGACGATCACAGAGGAGTTAGATTAGTTGCGTCAAAGAGTGATAGTTACTAGGAGAATATAGTTTCCTAATTCTTCAGCAGTTTCTCCATCTTGTCGGCGGTTTCTTATAAATGTTTGAGAAATTCCTTTGAAATTTGGGACAAATATAACAATGTATAAAATAACCGAGAAATCTGAGAGATAGTGACTTTGTTGTTTGGCGTTCTGCGTTCTATAGTCTGTTACGGTTGAGTGGCCTTCGGGCAATTGTTCGGTATTTACTGCAGTCCAATTTGATTGTCAGTTTTAAATTGTCGTTACACGTTCATTTTTTTTCGTTTCTAAATTCTCTACTAATTCTGCTTGACAACGATGTCTTTTATCTAGAAACCGCATAGGAGCAAGCTATTCACAGCCGTGAAGTCATGACCGTTAAAAGAAATACAGCACGTGGCGAGTCACGCGGCTAAAAATTCCCCAGCTGATTCACGCGCTCTACTCGAGAAAATGTAGCGACGGCTTTAAGTTACTGATCGTTACTAGTAGTCGCTCTGAAAACACTTTTTGATCTTGGGCAAGGCTTAAGGAAGAAACGAAAAAATTCAACTGCTGCGAAAAAATTGAACTGCTGCTAGAGCCTCCGCTTTCGAGAGTGGGTGTCCTTCTCAAAGAGAGTCCAACAAAGGCTCCGCAGTGGGGGAAAAAGGCATAACACCGCCGCCCCTTTCCCCTCCCCAGACTACCTCTCGGATGTTTTTTTTCGCCAACCCCTACTTTTTTTCCTTTTTCCCCCAATGCGGAGCCTGGTCCAGGCTAGTCTTGTGATAACATTTTTGGAGCCTCAAGCCCCTCTCTGGACACTTTCGGACTGGGCGACTATTACAGTGCTAGCATTTTCGTCTCTTTGCTCTTTCGCCCGAGTCTCGCCTTTAGAGACAGCATGCCGCCTCTCTAGAAAGTCTCTCTATCAAGCGAACAAAGAAGGGGATAACATGGTCCCTTATGATACCTCTATAAGACGTCCAGTCCCTATAGCGGACACCTAGAGTTGGTCCATACTGTTGTTCAGACATTTTCTATGACTGGCTTTACGCCTGACACCTCCCTCAGTAAGACTGACACTCGGTGCCGGTCCCAACAGGGAGTTAATTCAAATGTATTTACTTCATTTCCCTTTTGTCAGATTTTAGGAACTTTGCCGTTTTGCGAATGTGGCCGCGTTTTTGAAGACATTCGGCAAGTAGGAGGAAAAAGATTTTCAAGTAAGTATTAAGCGCACCACCACTTCTTCTATGACCACTTCTTCTTTTAAGGGCGCAGCGCGTGGCCGAGCGGTTGGAGGGCTGGAGTTGTAATC
Source organism: Porites lutea (assembly GCF_958299795.1). Lineage (NCBI taxonomy): Eukaryota > Metazoa > Cnidaria > Anthozoa > Scleractinia > Poritidae > Porites > Porites lutea. The sequence continues at coordinate 10,404,762 of NC_133204.1, forward strand.
CGGAGGTCCTGTAGGTAACCGCTAGTTGGATTTGTCCACGTAACTGTAGTCCCCCGAGTTTAACTCTTAGGTCACGCTTATACATAGCCAAGTGGCGACCAGTTGGGATTCTTAACCTTGCTTTAGTTAGGGTTAGGGTTAGAATAAATACTACCAGGTGGCCAGTAATTGTGTTACCACTATAAACTCAATTTTTGTCTTTCCTCGTCTTGACTTCCCGTGACTGAGTGGTAGGCTAGGAAGCTTACAATCTAAAGTGTATTTACTGATTTTGATGCCAACTTGCTATTTTTGTCCAAACATCCGCCAACAAAGTGGGCAATATCAGCACACCAGTGCACTGACCACTCTTTTTTTATGCCCGTCACCCAGTTGTTACAATAGTTAAAGAAGGATTGGGGAGGAGTATCTGGCGCAGGCCAAAACAAGTTCTTCGCAAGCATTTTTTACAGAGATCTGTTTCGCTGTAAATTTTTAGAATATCGTGCAGACCTGTACACGAAGCTGGAAGCTAAACGATTGAAGTGCAATGAAAGGGCGAAGAAAGTACTAGGTGGTGACTCGGATTCTGCTGATGAACACCAGAAGCAGGTAACGCAACATGTTTATGTCACGGTTGTGCTCGGAAACTACCTTACTTAGCATTGGCGATTACCTACATTGCAAATAATTTTGTGCATTCTTACAGATCGTATTTCAACCTAAACGGATCCCTCCTAGTGTATCATTACGTACCAAAACTCGAAGAAGTAGAAGAAAAAGAAGAACACATATAAAATCTTTGCAGGAGGATCGCCATGAAAGGTCACTTTCTCTGTTCCAGTCCCCTGAAGAGGAAGCCGCACGTCTTTCACGAGCTCTTCAAGAAATAAACAGGAGGATCATGGGACAGTCTATGGTGTGGTTGAATTCTTTGTAGATATGTGAATGATACATGTTTTTGCTGGTTGAACGATGCTTCAAGATGCCTCTCGAAATGTTATCCAAGGACATGCATATGTAGGGTGCCGTCAGGTTAAAGCTTCCGGCGCAGATGACAGCTGTATTTTCAGGGGAAACGAATCACAGTTTTTCCGTGGATTTGTCTTTTACTGACCTGAGTTTTAATAAGAAGTGGTGTTTGTCAGAGAAACGATGCTTTGAAATTACTTGGACGAGACATAATAAAAACACAGTATAAAAAGTTTATGCTACTTTTTTTATTACACTATCTTGCTTGTTTCTTCCATGTGTTGTTCGATCTCTAGTTGGAAACCAAACGTACGCTTATACAGTGGCCATTGGTATACCGTAAAAGACCCAAATAACGCGCTCTTCCAAATAAACGCCTCGCATGTAATAAACACGGCCTCTACGCTGTTAAAATTGTATTGGACACCCCTCTCTAATAAACGCCCCTATGAGACTAGGAATTAGCAAAAAGGAGCAAAATCATTCAATTCATCCAATTTCTTACCTGAGTAACAAGACCATTCTTTGCGTATTTCATCCGTTGATCAATGCCAAATTCAAAGTAAGGATAAACTAACGATGAAAACACAGTAACCCTGAGCGAGGGTTCTGACATGGATGTTGGGATTTGAAAGAGTGATAAGGAACTCTAGACAGGCGGCCTATCAATATTGAAGTCATTGATGGAGTGCTATTTTTTAACTCTCTTGATATTTTCGCCAACAGCATATTATTTTTGTCAGGGTAACCGGCTCCTGTTTTTGTTGAGCATTTTACAGTCAGTAAGAGAATAAACTCATCTCTCTTTTAAACGCGTCCTACCTATTAAACGCCCCCGCTAGAACCCCCAAATCAAACAGACGCCCCGGGCGTTTATTAGGTCATTCACGGTAAACTAGGACAGTGGAGGTTTAAAGCTAATAAACGCGTACCAAGTGACCAAGTTTCTCTTTTACTTGTCGTTTACTGTTTATTATTTCTACACAAGCAATTTTTTATCCATAAGAATTGTTTTGAACCTTTTTTATCTGCTCGTTTTCTATTGAGATATTCTAGTCGTCGTTGTTTGAGTTTACCTGTCACGCATATTCAGGGAGACGTCAGATTGACGTAAGATGACCTTGACACTCGCGCGTAGTTGACACGTTTATCAAACTTGTTCAAAATAGTCGTTTCTCTGCCTTGTTTTTTTACTTTCCCTTTGCAAGAATACAAATATGGCGACGTTCGGTGATCAATAACTCTGTCATGCAACAGCTACAATGTATCGCTTGTAATCTAACGGTAAGTAAGTTTTTTTTACGTCATTGGTGTAAGGAAAAAATCTTTAAAGTGATGACCTGTGAGAGTATGGAACTAAATAAGCTAAATAAGTGAAGAAATGTTTCCTCGATCTAGTGGCTTAATTTTAATTCAGTTCAGAAGTCACAATAAAACCAGATTACGAGCTGACCGGTTTTCGTCCTCATCCGTAGATCTTATCAGATTTGGATGTGAATAAGGGCCACGCCAAAATGTTTTTCTCGAAGATTGTTAACTTCTGTTTTATCAAAATACTTCTTTAAAAGAGTGTGATCGATGATCTACTATTTGATTGCTGATCAACTAAAATTTACTCAGAATTTTACCAACATTTTTGTCCCTTGCGGTTCCCGACTTTTCTAGGAAAATTAAAAGGCCTTTGCTCGCAGCTGACAACGAGCAAACGTTGCAAACGCGGACATTGGAGGTATTTCGTCTTGATGCAAGCTCTTATAAGTGTGAGATCAAACTGTTGACTTGTTGATTCTCATTAAACTTTCCTTCAGCAAGTTCAAACCTGATTTAAGCAGGGCGGGAAAGAGTTAGCTGTTTTGTACACTCTAAGAACGAAAACAAAACGAAAACATTAAGATATTTAGCACGTATAATTGAAAATTTTGACTAATGCTGGCTTTTACCCGGCAGAGAGAAATTAGGTGCATGAACAATAGGCCACTTGCACTAAGAGGTCACGTGACCAATGCTTCCTTTAAACAATGAGTTGGAATCTTGCTGATGCCAAAAATTGACAGAGCGCGTAAAAATTATCTTACACTCGAAATTTGAGAGGAAACGCATTTAAGGGAGATATTTTATGGCACTTTGATTTTTCAACAAAGTAGTATCATTTGTATTGGCCGCCATGTTGGAGGGCATACTCTTGCCCTCCAACATGGCGGCCAAAACTACTTTTTGCTTAGATCTTGTTAAACGTTTGATAGTTACGCTCAGATGTGCTGTAAACATTCCCGCATCAACTTTTCAACATTTTCCTTGAAGTTTAAGTGCAAAATTTGTGTTCAGAAAGAGGTAATTCATAATTTTAAAAATCACATTTTGGTCACGTGACCAGCTACGAACTCACTCATTTTAAGAAAATGGTGCAGGTTTGAAAAACCAAATCACTATTATTTTGCTAAAAATAGGACCCACTAATCGTTTTTTGAAGAAAAAACCACATAACTTTCATTTTCATAAAACAATGTCACATGACGTCTTAGTGCAAATGGCCTATTGGTGAATTTTGGGGTGGCTAGGAAACGAAGACCTAGGACCTAAGACCCAAAATCGAACCCCTCTCAAGATCACTTACAAAATTAGTAGAAACGGCTGTATTGACCTGAGTTGTGTAAGTTCAGTACAAACCTCCCCAAACGTAGAAAACAAAGACCCCCTCATTCTGTCTTGCTAGAAGTCGTTTCGAGCCGTTTTCAAGTCATTTTGAGGTGGGGTCTTCGCTCTCTACATTTGGGGGAGTTTTGTAGAAAACGAAGACCCTGGTCAAATTTATTCATAATTGAAAATCTTTTTGTTTCTTACAAAACTCTGCGTCTAGAAGCCGTTTCAAGCCGTATCGAACCGTTTTCAAGTGATTTTGAGGGGGTTCTTCGTTTTCCTTTTTTTGGGGGTGGGGGGGTGGGGAGGGGGTTATAAAAAAACGAATACCCTGGTCAAATTTATTGATAATTGAAGATCGTGTTGTTTTTTACAAATCTCAGGTCGATATAGCCTTTTCTAGCTATTTATAAGTAATTTTGAGAGGCGTCTTCATTTTTGGGTATTAGGTCTTAGGTCTTCGTCTTCTACCCACCCGTGAATGTTGAAGATGGATGAAACTTCGCTTTTAATCCCTCTAGGATCACTAGCAGTGCTAAAACAAAGTTTTTCTTTTTTCTTGGGTTTAAAACAGATACCTGATTCATACTCGGCAGATGGATGTTGTTCCTGTGGTCACGTGTTCACAGAGAAAAAGCTGATTGGTGGAAAGAGATTTTCGGGTAAGTGTAATATGCATCTTTCCACCGAAGAAAAGGTGATTAGCGTGGATATGGATACAGATCTAACTCGATGCACCTACCCTGATGGGGATAGCTGTTTCCGCATTTACCAAATCAGTTGGATAAAAATGGAGAAATACGTTTCGGAGATGGTATCTCCTTCCCGAGCAACCCCCCATGGCAATTTAATCTTTTGATAAAAAACCGTTCTAATTTCGCCCTCCCCGAGCCAAATCGTACGTCCAGTTAACCTCACCCCCAGGGAGGTTCAAAAAAGGACCAAATTGCTCTTTTAACTATGAAGTAGCTTTCTAATGCTCTTGAAGTCTTGTCTAGAGTCGTGTCTGGGGCAGCATTAGCTGTGAAATCTTTATCTGTTTTTTGGTTTATTTTTCTTAGCAGCCACACCTTACCACGTCATACCATGTAACTTCCCTTTATTATTTTACAGTATATATTCTGTATATTCGTGGTTTTTCCTAATAACCCTGATGAAGACTGGTATTGGCCAGTCGAAATATTGTATACCTCAGCCTTTTTCACGCTGTTTGATCAGTCTTTGCAGTAGCCTTATTGACTTTAATGCTATTGTTAGTTGAAAATCTTTATTTCAAAATTATCATCGGCTACAAGAACGGAAACATATGACGTAAACATCGAAGAGTTTGCTCACTACCGGAATCGGGTATTTAGTGTTCAAATACTATAATGGAAAAATCCGTTTCCCGTGTGAAGAACTTCTTAAAGATCGGCTTCAGATTAGGCTTTTGTACATTATGCTCTTGCTTCCCTACTAAAATGCTCCACCTTAATGCTCCATTTTTCCTACTAAAATGCTCGGTCTCCCCAAAAAAGTCACTAAAATGCTCGGTTAATGCTCATTATACAAACGTTTTTTTTTAATTAATTTCAAAGTTTACACTTACAAAAACGTGCAAGTGTTGCAAGTAACAACAACAACGTGTACAAGTTCATAAATACAGCCAAAGAAAACAGCTGTATTAGGTTTTTTTGTGAATTTTGAGTTTTAGTCTTCATTTTGTTTAAAAAAGCAGGAGCTCATGGGGCATGGGCTCCTGAAAAAAGTTAATTTCCATTTTATTTTCTCGGAAAAATTAATTTTCCAGGGAAAATGCCACTAAAATGTTCGAATTATGCTCAATGCTTTTGCCTCACTAAAATGCTCGAAAAAATGCTAGCATAATGTACAAAAGCCTACTTCAAATTAGATTTAAACATCTAATTTGAAGCCAATCAGAACAGTACTATATCAAACGCATTGTTTCTGAGTCAATTTACATTTAAACGCCCTCTTCTTGCGACAGACTTACAGAGATTATACGGAAAAAACATAATCTCAGGCTAGCTTGGTATTTGGTAGTACAGCTAAAATGTCTTCTTCCAAAACTGTCGCGAAACGAGTAATGACTCAGTAGTTCTTATTTTTTGTGGCAACCTTTTAGTTTCTGGATAGTATCAGTGAAGTTTACCGTAGTAGCACTTTTTCACAGAATACCGGGCAGAGCTTTATTCTCGTTTGGAAACCAAGAGACAGAAACTTTTACTTACGGGAAGCACGTCCGTCAACAAGGAAGTCCAAGGAAAATGCAGTTTTGAGGTAATGTAATCATTTGATTAATCTTGGTGGTGCTGTGTCAGAAACAGGGACTTATGGACAAGCCCAACGATGTATTTGGCATAATGAAAACATCGGTCGTTAAAAAGGTTTTGTCTTGTCTAGAATTACTTAATACGTGAGATTATATTTTTTTAAGTTGTCTTTACCCATGAAAAAAACGAGGGAAAGGATTGTAACTTGGAAATTAGGCTAATTTTCAAAGTTTAAGTTGTGTTATTATGTTTAAGACAAATCGCTGAAAAGGGTATTACTAACCTTTTACGTATTTTAATAGAACTGAAACTAGGGCTGACTTGCGTTGTTTAGTGACATGTTTAACTGCCCCTTTTTGGAGGGAGGGGGGTGGGGGGGGAGGCCACTCCAGCCTATAAGCTATATCGTCACCTAATTTTCAAGCAGTTCAGGTGATGAAAGTTTTAATTGAGAAAATAGAAGAGAGTATTAATTTTGTTAAACGAAGTCAAACAGCAGTCGAGTGAGACGACGTTGCCAAAGGAACAGATAATTGTAGACTTGTGTTAATACTCCTCCAACGTTTTTGCAATGGTACTTCGAAACAGATCGTCTGTTAAGATTTTGTTGGTCTTGTATCGCATAACTTGTTCGTTTGTTTTTTGTCTTTCTTATCCCACAGCGTCCCGTAAGTTTAAAGGTTCAACTACCAAGAATACCAAACACGGAAAGCATCGTCAAAAGAAGCCCCGGGCAAAGATCGAAAGAGGCCGCTACGGGAAGATCCAAACCAGTCATCCGAAGATCACCCAATCCGCAACCGCAGGCTGTAAAACCCCAGCTAGCTCAAGCTAAAGTATTACAAAGTCTTCTTCGCAGATTCCCCAGCGCCCTGGCTGAAATAAACAAACGTCTTATCTCACAGAATCTGTTATGGTTCACAATTAACGATCGCACGAACACTCAGCGACTGGAAATTCCCAAACGAAATGTTTGGAGAGAGTTTTCGGAAACTGTTTAACTTACTTCTGTTACAGAGTGGTCAAAAAAAAGAAAAACAAACAAACAAATCTTAAATCTTTAACCGTCATTTGTTGAGTAATTAAATCGTCATTGAAAAATGGTACTTTTCCGGCATAATTATAAACTTGCAGAGTAGTCATTCCGATATTATAATTATGAACTCATCTGGCAATTGACAGTTCTAAATCACCGGCCATTTTTCAATGTTTTTTCATACTTACAAAACACTCTATTTTGTAATCACGGAAACATTTACAAGCAGGAAAAACAAAAACGCATTTTAAAGCACTTTAGATGTACATTATTTGAAAGTTAGAAAGTACCTCAGTAGCCTTGTGATGCAACAGAGCCGTTTCTCTAACCTTTTATTTGGAATGTGCATAATATTATATAAGTAAATAAAACTTTTCAGCTTTGTGTGAGTATCGTCTAGAATATCCAAAAATGCGATAAAATAACTTGGGACTTTGGCTTGCCTGATCCGGTGTATCACAGCCTCCGGCCTCGTTTGTTTAGTTTTGTAGCAAGTCTTGTGACAGATGTTGGTCCTTTTGTAGAGCAGCTGCCACACTGTTTATGAGCTATGAGGTAATTTGTTCTATCTATTCCTATTACGAAAGCGATTTAAGGACGTTTTGTGTGCCCCCGATAAACTCGTCGGTTTTGTTTTGGCCTTAAAACGGTCTCATTTTTCAGGTTTGGGCCTTAAATAGGGCATCAGCCGAGTTTCGTTTAACCCGTCCTTAACCCCCCCCCCCCAGGGGGGGGGGGGCTTTTGTTCTTCTCCGACATCGAACGTGAGGGTGCCCTCTGCCTTCATGCTCAAAATAAAAACGCGTAAGAGCCCTGAGCAATATGCCGCCAAATCGCCTCAAGAAATGTCTCTCGCTAATCGTTTTCTCAGTAGTGTTTGGTAACATATGGCAAACATGTATCTCGATGAACTCGTCGAGTTAACTCAACAACACCAAAAGCTTTATTTGCATGACCATAAAGGAATTACAGTATTGCAAAAGCTATTAGTCTAAATTTAAGTACTAATTCAACTAATTAACTCAGTTCATAAAAATATTGAATGTGAGAACGCATTTCACAGGGTACCTGAAAAATGATGGCGATACATGTGAATAAATAAACGTGAAATATGGCTTGAAAATGTGCAAAGAGTGTCAATCCCTGCAAAATGAATACTTGATAGTAACGTCAAGCAAACGCATAATGGACATAATACAAAAGATTATTTTATTATTTTTATTTTTTGGTGTTTTTTTACATCTTCATTGTCATGAACTCTTTCTAGTTATCGTAAAACCAGCTTTGTAGCTCTCAACATTGTCTTGAAGCTTTGCTTGACCAGGAAATCAGAGCCTAGAAAAAGTTCACTGGCGAAAAATGTCTACGCATGCTCCGCCATGTTGAATTTACTCTATGTCACGTGGTCGCCTATCGACCAGTCAGACATTTTTCGCCAATGGGGATTTAGCTCAAAGCTACAACACATTCGTACTTTCCGCGGACTACTCCTGGCTTGATCCGGAAGAAACGCTTCACGTAAAAGCAACAACAGCTATGGCTGTGAATGCCAAGGCCTAATAGTAGACTATTTAATCTAAACCAGATTTGGGCGCTTTTAATGTGGTGCCGCTGTGTTAGACCGGTCAGTTACGACTTTCGAGCGATTTTTTAAGTCTACAAACGTTCCTTATTTTACTGAAGGGCTCGCCGCGATTCTCTACGTTTCATGGCTGGGCGCACGGGTTATGATGTGCTTGTCCGTGGCATCTTTATGTTAAAGGGGCAAAGAGAAAGCATTGTCATACTTTTTGTACGCCATCTTTGGTATCCTTTAAATATCTACAACAATTTTTAACCTTGTTTACGGTGATTTCCTTTAATTTATACCCTGCAAATTTCTACGGGCTCCCTTTGATTGGCCAATTTAAATTACGTCTCAACTCTGAGGTGAGGAGAATCGCGGGCGCATCGAAACCTCTACGGCTTGAGGCCGACATGGAGCACAACTTTAAGGCCACATTCGCACGTTACTGGTCAAATATTTGATCGCTAGAAAATTCGTCTGTTCGTTCACACGTAACCACTGTAACAGTTCCGCCAAATATTTAGACGCCTAACCGTTAAAAAATTTAAACGGGAAAATCGAGCTCAAAAATTTAGGACAAAAATTTTTGTGAATATCATGAAGGTCTAGCTGATTTTTGTACAACAAAGGCATAAATACGTGGTCAATGTTTTTCAGCCGGTCCAACATTCGTCCTGTGCCGTGTGAAAGTAGCCTGAAACTGATAAAAATGTAAATTAAGTACTGAAACACCTCCATAGCACTGTAATAAGTACTAAAACACCTCCACTGCACCACTGTGGTTGTCAAAAGTATGCTGTTGAGAAACATGGTGACTGATGATGACTATGCCGTGGCTGTACCGGTTCTTGAACTCAGGGAGCAGATGTAATTAAATAGAATGAATTAATAGTTATTGTCAGTAAGTACAGCAGAATATAACTAGTCATTCCTGCAAATGTCCGCAGTTCTCACACCTGTTCCAGTCTGGTGTCGGCGGCCGGATGTACTTAGTTTAACTGCTTAATTTCCACACTAGATTCTGGAAGTGAATCTTTTTGTTAATTTCCTCAAGAGCTTTGGAAAACCTGCGCATTTCTTCAGTTGAGACCGTTCTTCTGTCTTGCAAGCTCGAGTACTTCATGTATGGTGTCTTGGCAGGTTTCTTTTTTGTTGGATACAGCCCCTCCACCCGCCGCTGAAACAGTCGGCTTTTCTTTGACACCTTGGCTGGCGCTGCTATGGAAGCAGCTGGCTCGTCGACGACCTTTTCATAATCCGAAAATCAACTTAATTAGAGGAAGCATTCAGTCAGTCAGACCATGATTTTTAACCATTAAGTCAGTAAGACAATCACATAGCAAGAAGTTAGAAAAAAAGTTAATTGAACAAACTTTAGAACTCAGGCACAATCAATCACTGTGACATCTGCCAGCCAAAAGGTTAGAATTACTTACTTGTTGTATCAGGAATTTAACAAGTGCAATTTGCTTTATGTTATATTTTCCAAGACAAAGCATTCATAAATATTTTCTAAAAGCACACAAATATAAATACTATATTGAATTTGACGATCAGCCAGCTCCAGTTGCAGATAGGTCTCCCATTCATTGGCATTGCAGTCAATCAGTTCGTATGTGTGCCATTTTCTTAGTGCAAAGCTGATTCAGTCTATCAGTCCACTGGATAGCCTCCTAGCCCTCCTACGCAGAGGTACATGTCCCATCAACGATCCTTGCGCCACCGAGCTAAGAGAACCTCTCAGATCCGAGAGAACCTCGATCAATCCGAGAGGGTGGGGGTTGGGGGGCGGGGGGGGGGCTACTCAACAAAGTTTTATACGGGCAGGCTCGTTAGATATCTGAGTTAGATATCATTTTTCCCTTGTTGATACTTTAGCTTATTCGACCTCCCTGTCATTTTTTTAGTTTACTAACCTTTTCGCCCACTTCCTTGCTTTTATAATTGTCGGCATTGTTGTTTTGGTCTACCGTTTGATCTCCATTACATGGCGTATTTTCTTTTGACAACTTCTCCATGCGTTTGTTTTCTAATCTCCAGTACAACTCTGCTCGATATTCTAGAAACCAAAAAAATCGTAAAACTGACTTAAAACACGTGATGCAAAATATATTTAGCCTGCGTGGCAGGCGCAAAAAGGAAAGGGGGAGGGGGAGGGAGAAAAGCACGAAAGAGGGAAAAGGGAAAGGAGCGCCTGCTCTAAGAGCCGGGGTTTTTGTAATCGGCCCACCATTTTCTCAACTAATCCGATAATGTCACTGTCAATACGTGACCAATTACAAGTACGGGGCTTCTCAGCATGGTCCGAACTTAATTACTTTGTTTACCGGAAATTGTCAAGTTGAGACGCTTTTATCAAGTGATATCATAATCGAGCGAAATGAAACATTTTTACTGTTCTTGCTCCCGCAGCAAACACGACCGACATAGACTACTAGCAGTCTCTCATTTTTTTTACTGCTCGCAGTCTACGACAAAGAATCATCAGTTTCGTGTGAATACACAAGACCTTTTATCTTACAACCTCATGAAGCACTGTGATCAGGGGCACCCAACGAGGATATAGTTCAAAACCACTTAACACAGCATTGTTGAACGTAGTTTAGTGTTTAAACGGTAGATATAGGCATATTTTTATTCCCTAAAAACTTTTCATCTGTTCGGATTTCCTAGCTGAAAGTCTATTGATCCGAAAATTATAGGAATAAAAACTTAGCTTCTCGAAAATTTCAGCCAGGAAAAGGCTCCCGAAAATTCTAGGTGGCGTTTTTTAGGGTCAAAATCCCTTAAAAATGGGCAATTATACCATTTTGTAGGTGTTCGAAAATCCTGGGAGAGGCAGGCAAGCAAGAAATTTTACAACAACTAATCCGAAAATTCTAGATCTCAAATCGTCGTCCGAACAGATATTTTCCGAAAATTGCCGTTGGGTGCCCCTGTGTGATGGTCACAAAGAACAGAACACTGGCCAGCCTGAGACGCGAATAATGAAAGTAAAGGAGAATTATAAACAATTGTCAAAACGCTCAACGGATAGTCTTTATCAAAGCTTCATCTCTCTCTTAGCAAACCATTTAAAACTCCACTCAAGACGGTATATGTTTTTGCGGAAAAGGAAGTCTTTTGAATATCGGCATTGCAGATGTCTGGCAAGAATCGCAATCGCTTTGAATCGCTGCTCGGTGTATGGACAAATCCAGTAAACAAAACCTCCTGAGCATCTCTGCCTGCTAACAAGCTGTTACAGTCGGTGTTAGTTCGAGTTTTAACGTGAAGTTGCTACATGATTGGAGTAATTTTGATCTTCCAAAGCTTATGCCAGTAGAACACATTTTCTTGATGCCTTCGTCATGTTTGTCTCTCACACTAATACACGCTAGGATACACGTCAATAAGTTAATCATTACGGCTCAGCCAATCAGGAATTTGCGGACGCCAGCGTCCGCAGAAATGAATAAAAGGGGGTTCTTATAGCAGGCGTCCCTTCCCCTCTCTCCCCTACCCCCGTCCCTTTTTCCCTATCCCCTACCCCTTTCGACGCCTGCTAGGCAGGCTAAATATATTTAAAGTTGAAGCACGAGAGAAATGTCTAAAGAGCGTTTACACATGACGTCACGGCGGCCATATTGGTGTTCCAAAACAATGAAACGGCGGCCATGTTAGTTTACCAAGACAATTCTATGGGTGTTTTAATTTTTCTGTCAGAAATCAGCATAGCTGCTGGTCACGTGAGTGAAAACGCTCCGTACCCTGTGATATCGAGTCTGACCTGAAAATCTTTTTCCTGCTATTTGCTTCACATCCTCAAACACGTGACCACATTCGCACGTTTTGCTTGACTTAGGAACCTAATAAGATGATATAGAGACGTCAGAAATGAATACAGTCACATGAGAAAGAGGCCAATATTCAAATAAGCTTGGTCATAAAAAAGATTGATGATATGACCAGAAGTATTTTTTCAATGCGGGCAACCAGTCTACCTGAACTTCCCTCAAAGCTTTACCTTGTTCGCTGGCAGCGCTTTCGGGACTGGCCATGTGACAAACAAGTAGACACATTCAAAATACCGGCCCCACTGAAATGTTGCATTACTCAACCTTAAGTTATGAAACGATGATTTAAAGAAATAAACAACAGACAATACTCATTAAGGAAGTATATGGCATACTGTTCGATTAAGGCAGGTTTTTTGAAAATGAAGACAAGCTCCCCGAAACTCGTGGCTAGTTTGGAGTCGCTAGAAAGAAGGATTTGATTAGTATGTATCGAGGCGCTCTTGTTAGCGACTTGGTAACATTTTGGTCTACTTTAACAAATAAGCGAAGAATTTTAAACTGCTCGATAGATATTTTTAAAAATTTGAGATTCTCGAGATTAACCGTCGTTTTATATGACCTTTGAGTTTCAAGATTATTGATTTATTGCAAGAGAGTAAAATAAAGGTTACAATTCGCTACTTTTTGTCAGAAATTTCGTGTTTACATGTGAGAGCCTATCATTATTCAGGGGTATTGTCTCCAAGTTTCATATTTTCGAGGACAACAATAGCTAACATTTCTGGACATTTCAAATGCATTGTTAGCTACCGTTGTTCACGTGAAAATGAAACTTAGAGACAATACCCCTGAATAGTTAACACTAAATTGCTGACAAAAAATTACCCAATTGTTGCCCATATTTTAAGTAATATATCAAACATGAGATGCAGTGTTTCATCACCAGATGAAACACCGAGAAGAGAGTTGAAAATACGACGCGCAGCGGAGTATTTTTGACGAACTTCGAGGTGTTTCATCTGGTGATGAAACACTGTGTCGAATGTTTGATATTTCTTCTCAAACAAAATCATTTTTGAAGGAGAAATTAAGGATGCAAATACTAAGCAGTGTTTCATCCGATTTCCAAACACTCATTAAACATTAATTTCCTTTGTATTTTCTTAATGAATTATTAATGAGTTTGAGAATGCCTTATAATGATCATAAAACGACGGTTGCGACCTCGAGAATCTCAAATTTTGAAAAAATCTATCTAGCGGTTTAAAAAAAATTTGCTAATTTGTTAAAGTAGACCAAAATGTGTACGAAACCGCCAACAAGGGCGCCTCGATACATACTAATCAAATCCTTCTTTCTCGCAATCGGCTGGAGCTATCTCCATGATCTTTCTCACACGTTTTCAAAAGGACTGAAACTATTATGAGGTGAAATTGCATTTCAAAAGCGCTTCGTTTCCTACAGATAACGGCCGAACATCAAGACTGTCCAGTTTTTACCGCAGTATTTCTAACCATAACAACTTAACCCCTAAATATCTCGATAAAGCTGTTATAGATTTCGCTTAAACGTCACGAACATCGAGGCGGCTATTGAAGGAAAAATCTCCCTTCAACGAGTTTAAAAGAACACTGGGTTCCTATTGCCGAGAAATACGGCTGCAAGTAAAATAGGTAATGGCGTCATTACGTTGCTATGAGAACTCCGATGTCATTGCAACCCTGATCATAACAAATTTTGATCTTTATCTAATACAGCTGCGGTGGTAATTTTTTCAAATCTTTGTTAATGGCGTCGTAGTTTATGCTCAAACTTGGGAGGCATTGATCCTTAAAAACCCTGTCGAGCCACCTTAAGTGACGCAGAGTCGTTAAAAATTCGAAACAATCTTCCATAACGGATCGATAGTTGTCGACATTATCCATGTCTCCTGTTAAAAGTTGGGAAGTTGGGAAAACATGACGGCAAGATCACATCGTAGGCATCGCCTATTGTTTTGCAATTTATTCAGTGCTAGGTTAAACGTTTTTCTTACGTTTTGGCATTGCCACAGTTTCGCAAAGGCAGCTGTGCTAATTAACTCATTTTTTTTCTCTTTCTTTTTGTCGTTAAACGTGATCTTCTACACAAACAATTTAGGGTGATGGCGTTTGTCTTTGCAGCTTTGGAGTGTTGAAAGGAAGCTTGTGCAAGCCGTTGGCAAGCCTTTCAGACATTAAAAGATCAAAATACCGTATTTATTCGAATAGGCGCCCAACCTCGAATTAGCGCCCACCTCGAATAAGCACCCATCCTAAAGGCAGAAAAAGTTAATAAGCGCCCACCCCCTCCTCCTCCTCCCAATCAAACTCAAATAAACGCTCACCCCCACCTCACCCACTTGAGTGAATAAATTCTAATAAGAGACTTCCCTGAGGACGAAGTTTTCTTCCGAGTATTTTACAGAAACCTTGCTTTGTTACTTCTTCGCGTTTTGTTAATAGCATTTATTGTTTTGTTGCAAAATAAACATACTTCACTTGCTGAAAATGTTGAAAATTTAATAAGCGCCCAGCCTCTCAAGGTCCAAAAATTTAATGAGCGCCCAGGGCCTAGTTGTTCGAACGCCGATTAGCTCTAACCCAGGGTTAAATTTTAACCTCGGTTTCTTTTTCTTTTTATCAAAAGCACTCTCTCGCATGATTTTCTCTATTCTTTTTAGAGTATCCATTCATCAAATTGTAGGCAAAGAGAATTTCACTGGATTTGTTTTTTAAGCTCTCATATTTGAGTTCAAATTTCGCACTAACCCTGGGTTACCCTAACCCAGCTTCGAACAACCCGGCCCAGGGTGGTTCATCGAATAAATACGGTAACTACCGTGAGCCTAAATTCGAGAATTACGTTTTCACATCAATGACGGTTTCTTAACATTGGCAGTCAGCGCAGTAGACAAAAATGACCAAGTCTCGTTAACAAGTCGGGGCTGGAAAAGGATTCGATAAGAAAAGAAGAATAATGGGATGTTCATAATTCTATCATTCCTGCTCGGAAATTTTAGTTATTCCATGCAAGAGAATTCTCTCTTGTTCCATGTTATAAAATCTTGTTATTCCGGGCAAGGGATATTCTCCCAAAAAGGGCGTTATTCACTTATTCAGGAGACAAAATTTATGTTACTCTTGTTATATTTTTTTTCGTCAGTAGCCGGTAAGGTCCTTTCCTCACTATCTGTCGCGTTATCCAGTTATCAGCATTCTTCGGTGCATGAAGAACGAAATAAGTGAAGTGAACAATGATCACTCTGAATTGAAACTCTTCAGGGGCCCTTATGACAGCTGGGGACGGCCGTAGTTCGCTCTTAATTTAGTTAACTTCCAGTTTAAGGAGAGCGCCCCGGAGGGCTTGCTAGTAGGCTTTCTATGGACACATTGCATGCTCCGATTCGCCCAGAGGTACTCGCAAGGAATATCAAGGTTCTGTTCAGCTGTATTAAAAGGCTACGGTTTTTTTTAAAGCATAGTGGACTTGAATAAAGTTAAAATGTGCATGTAGGCCTTTCTTCGGCGCCAAAACCGAAGGTATGTGGCTAAGGCGAATAGTTATCGTAAAGTAATTACCTTTTAGAACCTTTTGCTCTTAAAAGGAAAGTTACGCTCTGAGTTTATCCGGCCGGGGCGTACTATGATTCCAACTTTGGGTGAAATCTTGATAATCGTCACTTTCTGCCTGGTTCTCTATATTAAATTAATCCTACAACGCATCCACAAGTTAACCGCATTCTTGTTAATTCGCGTTGTTTGGTTGCAAAATAAAAATTTGGAGCTCGTGTTCAGCAATCGGGCCAGCATCCGTACAGCACCAGTGAAGGCACGAACACGTTTCTAGAATCTGGAAGCTTTATGTTTGCAGTTGAGTCAGGGCCAGAATGATTGCCGCGTAAGGCTCTTTGAAATACTAGCTAAAACACAGATAGGTTATTTTCGACTCTGGACTTTACCTTTAAGGGGATTAAGCTCATATTAGACAAAAGTTTCGGCCTCTGCTGATAAAAGCTTCGTATTCATACGGATGACCACTTATCATTTACGCTCCCCGGACGTGACTGCGATCCTCGGCAATCGTTGATTCTTGGCCAAGAGGACACGAGCGATTCGTGATTTTTAAAATGGGCCTCTTTCCTGTTCAATTCAAGAAACAGTCTTTGGTTAAAAATACCGGAATTGTACCAAGTCTATGTTGTTTACGCACGACAGCTGTTTGCTTTGCCAGACCATGCGTTTTCTTATCGGTTCTAAAGTTTCGGGGCGTTTAGTCTCGAAGATGCATAAATTACTCTACCCCAATGTTCATTAGTCTGTATTCTGGTAGAATCAATATCTTTAGCGTGCGAAAATTTGTCGCTCTGTCGAGTACGTATATTTGAGAAGCGTACATTTTGTTGTTAAGCTCCAGAGATTCAGTGAAGCGGAAGACTCTCAGATTCAAGACTACCGAGTTTAAGAAAACATCATTTCGACGCGATGTGAATTAATTTCGCTCGTTTATACCAGACAACAACTAAAGCACATGTATTAAACACAAGCGACATAGAGAAATTCACCAGCCAATAATAACACGATTCAGACATGGTCTACTCACCACGGCATTACAAGCTAAGCACTGTTGAACAGACATGATTTAAACGTGTTAAACTCGTTTGAATCCAACTGAAGCAACCAACTAACGTGGCGGTGTAGCGGAGTACAGCAAAACGTGGTTTCAGGCGTACAAGCTGGCCTTGTTTTGACCCGAATCAAACCTGCCTTCTGTGCCAAACGGGTAGTAACACAACTATGACGTCACAAAATTAAAAACAACTGACGAAACAACGCATGGATTTAACACAAAATCTCTCGTGAAAACTTGTTAATGGCAATTTCAATGTAGATAGTCGTAACCCGCAAAAGTAACAAATAACTCCCAGCATCCAAAGAAGAAAACAGAGAATAAGTATATATTTCGACGATGATTCCCTTAAAATTCAGGAGGTTAGTTTAAGCTTGGCGCTCCCCGGCCGAGGTCTTTTAAACGAATGGATATCAGTGCAGCCTTACAAGCTAAGCATCACGCGGACTGTGATTCAAGAGCTTCTATAGTTGCTCAAAAAGTTTGTGATATAAGTGAAAAGGAGAACATAAATCAAACAAAGGAAGCAGTACGTGACCACCTTCTCTCGAACTGTCAAACAGATTTGTGAAAACTGACGGACGCTGAATTTTTTATCAGTTTTATATTATGTTGTGTATCTTTTACTGAGGAAAAATTGAATTTTGCTTGCCGAGGAAATAGTTACTTAGAATATAAGCATGGCATGCGAACTGTGAGGCAAAGCGATGAAATTCAATTTTTGTCTCCATTCTCAGTAGTCCATTCAATATTTTCGCCGTCATTCTCCCGCAAAGTTCATCGTAGCCTGCCATAAAGCCGGGAATTCCAGTGGGTGTTATGCTTGGAATTTTACCTCCATCAATTCGTTTCAAGAATTGTTTATAATTGTTTGCATGCCATAGTTGGTCAGTTAAAGTATTGTAGACTTTAAGTTCACTCACACGTGAAGGTTAAGCCCTTATTCCTTAAAAAAGTGGAAGTTTCTTAGCCAAGATAGACGACATCCGAAGCGGAAAAATATCATGATCCTTATCATCCAGGATTTCCTCGAGAATGAGAAACACGATGAACAGAAAAAGTTCACAACCTTGATGTAACAAGCCTTACATAACGAGCGATTTAGTAATAGTAAAACGTATGAAAAGAATCTCGAATATAGGGAGACCTCGTTATAGCGAACAGATTTTGCTAGTTCCTTGGCCGTTCATTATATCGCGGTTCCACTCGTACTGTGAACTGATTCGACTATAAGCCGGCAAGAGCCAAGTTAGAACCACCGTGTACAATGACATTGCACTGAAAGATAGACTTACGATCGACTTGACCACAGGGCGACTAGTTTAAGTCACTCTTTTCCGAGTCTAAGTCCTTGACACAGGATTTCTTCCATCCTAGATCGAGTTAGCACCCGCAACCTGTGCAACACAATGAAGTGCTAACAAGCTCCCACACAAGAAGGTATTGCTTACTAATTATAGTAGTTGTTAGTATTCTTTTCATGGGTCAAGTAAAATCACTCCATAACCAACCTCTATGTAACGAAGTCCTCGATATAACGAACGATTGCCTTTACGCCCCAGTGATAATAAAATACAGTCAACTCTCGCTAAGTCGGACACCTCTGGGGCCGGTACTAAGTGTCAGTCTTAGAGAGATGTCCGTCTTATTATATAGAGAGTCAAATAAAGGGGATAAAGAAAGGCAGGGACCAACGCTAGGTGTCCGTTTTACAGAGATGTCGGTCTTATAGAGGTGTCCGTTAAGAGAGAGTTGAGTGTAGTATGAAAATGAAACTTGATATAACGAAACCTCATTATAGCGAACACATTTTTCCAGTCCCTTGGAGTTCCACTGTAGAAAAGTCACATTTCTTACAAACAGCAATCAAACGTTTTTAGTAAAAAACTAATAATGGCTAATAATGATTAAAGCCATTAATGGTAATTACCATGGTAAACGACACGAGCTTAAAATAGTGGTCATACAAGGATTACTTAATGTTCCGCAATGGCTCAAAAATTCAAAGTAAAATTACATTGTGCGCCATGATAAACTTTGCCTTTGCCTGAAAGAAACTACCCACCAATAACTTCTTCCGAGACAGTAAAATGAATTAATTCAAAGGATTTTCAGTCAATTGATAAAAGAAAAACCATTTCCCGAGGAAGTGGCTACGATGCAACTACGTCATCAAACTTTATGATTAGATCCTTCGATTTACACATCTACTTTAGTTTACCCGACCCCAGTTAACGGTTAGTTTTCTTAAAAAATATTTTTAGTTTTTCTAGTTGTTTTAGAGTCTTATTTCATTGACTCATTTTTGTTTTTAAAAGCACAACTGACATTTACAGAAATTTTAAATTTATGGTAATGTCACCTACTATTTTTTAATTTCTATCACATAGTCACAGATCTTTGGTTTATAGGAAATATATGATGTGCATTTCCAACAAACGTTTAATTTTTGTCGCAGTCTACCTACGTCAGCTTTTGCGGTTTCTGTAAAATAACTGCTAAATTCCTTAGACAAAACTTATATAGGACCGCTTGCGGTGAGGTTATGCGGTCTAAAGTTGTTTTGTATTTTTAGATTTGGCCATGCTGAAACGTTGCTGTCAGTTGCCATTTTACTCTTGCAATATAAATTAATTTAATATCAGGTCTAAACGTTTTCACCATAATTATAACTGTCAACGCCAGAGTAACTGAGCAGAGTGTAAGACAACCCATAGAACAACAAGGTTTCACTGCATTGTCAAACTACAAATCAATGGAATCATTAGAGCCAAGAGAAAAACGTGGACGAGGAAGACGCGTCACGCGTAACTTCCAGCCTGAGACAGATTTAGGTTGCCGTTCCTTTTAGCCAAACTTTTTTCGGATTTAGACAGTCCAGATTGTTTGGATTTTCGTGCTAGCCGGAACAAAAATTCCGAGAAATAAGATTGATCCATACAGTAGCTACCTGCTGCTCATCTTCTTCTCAATTTCAACTCATCGTTTTTAATTTCTTTCCGCCAAATTAAGCGTCTATTCGTGGAGAAATTGAAAGAAAAGTAGCTCTTAACAAGTGGTGATTCATACTGGGACATGACAACTTAAAATTATCTGGAATTTGATTCAAAAAAATTCAGTAGATAATTACGAATTCTCCAGTGCTGAGACTGAGCGTACTTCCCCTGAAACACACACACATATTGGACACTAGTTTTCCCGTGAGAAAATCCAAGCGTTTTCGCTTCCCTACGGATTTATAAATACAGCGGAACTTGGTTTAATATTAATACCACCGCCGTAGCCAGTATGAGGCGAACCGAGGCACTCGCCTCGGTAAAATTTTACCAAATACTGTCGATTTTTATTTTTTTTTATCAGACTGATAATATTAGAAGATTTCATACGGCTGATTTCGTACATGACGGACCGTGTGTTCGCCTCGGTTGTAGTTTCTTCCTGGCTACGGCCCTGAATACTACAATCCTTTAGCGGCATAGAACAACGAAGGAGTGTAAATAACTTTTGTCCGAACTAACCTTGACCAGCCGTGTTTATCGATATTGATCACCGGTTCTTGCGAACGAAAGCAGTTTTGTTAAATGGAACAAAAATCTGAAACCAGATTGAGGTACTAATCTGAACGACGAACCAAGCGCGGAGGTGGATGAGTTCAGATTGCAATCTTAGATTGGTTTAGTCCTTAATGGAAAAAAAATCAAATTTCGGATCGCAAAATCCGGATTTAGATTGGTCAAAAGGAATGCAACCTTAATAGTCTTTCACTCAAGCCTACTTGAAATCCGGATTTTCTGGACTATTCTATTTTCAACATTCTTCTAATCATTTCTACTTCTAGAGTCTTTTTAAAATTCATTATACTCATTACATAGAGTAAAAAAATTACCCAAAACCTTCAAAGCATTGAATATCAAAGCACTCTGACTGGTTTTGTTCTTCCGCTTCCGCTCCTAACTCAACTAATAATCTTACTAGTGTTTAGTAGATCGTTAGTCGTTTGAGCGCTAATGATCTGAGCTCGACTCTGTCTTCTGTAACAGAGGGGAACAGGCTCAATGTTCTTTGCTAGCAGAGGTGAGTCTCACGGCGAGAGAAAAATGAAAGCGAGAAGAAATCGGCAGTCCTAGACGAGGACAAGCCCTTTTTCCCCCAATAACTTTACAATCTTTAAATGAAGACAGCGTATAAGTGGACACATGAATTTGAAATAATCAACAGAGGATAAATAGAGAGAATAATCGTTTCCTTTCGTTTGAAGAATTATTATTTTACACTACAATGCATTGTATTTTGTGAGTCAGGAGGCTACAATAGGTAGACCGTCAGGTTTTATAACCAATCTGATGTACATAGATATAAGTAAAAGCTCTTGAGAGAAGCCTAGTTGGTTTATCTTATACCGAATGCAGAAAAATCTCGACTAATTTAAACTCGATGGCTTTCATCCTTTTTGACTTTGCGTTTCAGTCCAGTAAAAGGGATAAGGTCTTGACAGACTGACAGAGTCGAGACTATGTAATGGAAACCAAAGCTAGAAATGAAGTGACCATGACGCAGAAAAAGGCCCCCATGTCAATCAATTCACTAAGTAATGGGTTTTTTTTAGTAACATCGTTGAGTCAATAGAATGAACGCTCACTAATGCATTTAATCGAACTACCAGCTCTAGGTCAGGTATGTGAGAGCAATATACTTGAACATTGTTCATGTACTTATAGAATGAATAAAACGAAGAATTGTGGCTCCTTAGATAATTAGCTGCAATCACTTTCGGTCACTAAGAGAGACGATGAAAATCAGTGAAAAGCATTGCATTAACAGCCCGTAAAAACTGGATATCTTTTCTTTAGTTTTGAAGACCGTTTATTACTTTGTGTAATTCTGGTTTTCACCCTTTCTAAATAAAGTCTTGTTGTTGCTGTTGTTGTTTCAGCTCATCCCGCGGTCCACAACCCCTGCTGCAAGTACAATATAAATTCCACTTCCGGGACAATGCCGACTGATTGAAGATAAACTAAAGGTCTAAATATTACACTTAGTCTGTTCATTTCGGTATTACTGAAACTACAACCAAAAAAACCGACGACAAAATTAGTTGAAGTAGTTGAGACGTACTCTTTCTCAACACTATTTATCACTTCAAAAGGGGAAAACAAGCTTTCTCTTCCCCAAAGGCCACCTCAACTGAGCGATCTTGTGCCGCTGTAGGAAACACCAAACAACCAAACTTTGGATGAGGGGGAGGGGTACGGGGTACAAATAGTTTCCAAAATATACCTTATTTGACGACAGTGTTTTGAAGTTCTTAAGGTACTGTTAGTCAGAATTGCTTCGAACTTGACTTTTCTCCAGCTTTGGTTGAGTTTTTTCGAAGAAGATTCAGCTGAAGATTAAGCCGTAATGAACTTTTTTCTCCCTATTCCTGTTACCCCCCTGAGTGTAGACATCGGCGTGACGTAATCAGTGATGCCAGTATTGGTTGCCGTACATGTAGATAGGAGCCGAGCGCACACGCTTTGAAGAAATCTTTAATTGGAACTAGATATGATTGTCCAATTTTGTTCTGCTTTGTTGAATTTGATATCAAATTCACTCATAAGTTTGGTGGCGTCGCAAGAGAAAATAAAAAAATAGGAATACGACTCGCGAAGATTGCTGAATTTCGACTACCCCGGCAAGGCTACCTTTAATTTTATAGTTATAGACTGCATTGAAGCATTTAAACAGAGACTTTTATTGGGGAATTAAGCTTCGAGGTTGGACGAGAGGTGCTCTGCCACTAACGGAGATACTTTAATCAAGTCACCTTATCGTTCAGGAACATTGGTTTTGACTCATTCAGTTCAGAGACAGAACTCGGAGCTTTTATCGAAAGGCTTACTGTCATATACGAGTTACAGCCAATAGTATTTGGACAACTTGCTTTCCTTTGCGTAAGATTGTCAAACAGAGGCCAACTTCCAAATACGATGATCGTCACACCTTTACAACCAAAAGCTGATTTTGTTGTCTCTTAGGTCAGTTTGTTTCAACAACAGGTGGAAACACCTAATTGATTCGCTTTAAGATCGCAAAGCTTAACGACATTTTTTTATCTTCAGAAAATTATACCTTCTACCTGAAAAATCTCTCGTAACAATTTGTGACAGATTCCCTGTCAGCGCTAATCTCTTCCGTGTCAAAACCTTCCTTGGTTTAAACGGTACTAACAAAGTTTCGCTTCCGTTTGCTTTCTTTTATGTTCTATTATTACCGAAGTTAAAAAAGTTCCCCACAGGTAAATCTTCGACAATCCCATATAAACTGATACATTTGTTCGCTATCAGCGGTTTAACAGGTGATATTTTTTTAAAACGCTATTTTTAGAAGTATTAGTGCGTCACAATATGCCCTGTAACTATTATGGTGCAATAAACGCTTATTTTAGAGGTGACGTCAAGCATGCCTAATTAAGTATTCCGTGATGTTTTATAATGCAGAAGTAATGACGTGCAGTCAGCAGTAGATGAGCGACGATTGAGTGAAACGCTAAGCTTGTGAACCTCAGAATGCTTCAACAGTGTCTTGCCTGTAATGCTTTGGTAAGTTTCATTGCCTGAACATAAATGTCATGGTAAATTATTTAATTTTCGTTCTTTAGTAAAGTACGGAAGTCGATCAAGTGAAGGCCCAGCTTACCAGCCGAGGTTATCTGAGCCAAAACATCATGTTCTAAATGAGGACATATTTAAAATATTTGCCGATAGTCTTGCTCGCCCGTCAAGGATCTCCAGGATCGAGGATTCTTTTAGCCTAGTCTTTTCACATTTTGTGGCTTCAAACATGCTAAAAATGACTAAAAACCTCAAGAAAACTTGTTTACTTTCAACCATAATAATTTGTCAGTTATATTTCTCGGAATTTAAGCATCCATGTAAACTAGAAACATTGCTCCTGGGTGACGGATCTTATAAAGTATAGAATATCAGTTTCTTAAAGGAAATTGGAAGTCGATGACTTAAAGTGAGTACCCCAAACTATTTCCCTGCGGATGCACATAGCTAAGGGGTGATCAGAAGGAAGACTTCATAAACATAATTATACCCAAAACCACAGAACTGACCGAGCGCCTAGAAACAAATGTTGGGTGCGATTTCAATTTGTGGTAGACTGAAGTCATACTTTTTAGAGCCTGTTCATAAACGTAAGTTTATATTCGGCTAAAGTTATGACATTAACAGAGCGGTGGCGGAACATCACGTAAAAAACTGAATATTTTCGACATATAAGTCTTGATTATTCTCCCGCTGTGTGTCACGAGAAAAGTATCGTTAATTCCAATGAAAGTACAATTTTAAAGCTTGAAAATGTTCTTTTTTGATTAAAGGGGTAAGTTTCACGAAGATTTAGTACCGTGCGTGAGCATCCCACAGAAGTGTTATATATTTTAGACGAATTTTACTGATGTTACTAAAAGTAAGCTTTTGTCGGTGAAAGTACTGTTACAGGACGTGTACGTATGAATAAAAGACGGCTTTGAAGGTAGTGGACTGAAAGTTAAAATAAACTCGCGGGAGGACGTTCTTATGCTTACCTCGAGAAAAAATTAAGTCTTTGTAGTAATGTCAGCTGGTTAACTGGCGGCTGATTTGTACATCAGCGAGCGCACGTACCCTTCTGGATTGGATTCTAGTATAGTTTATACGACATTAGTTTAAAGAATTCTCGCCTGCCCGGCTTCAACATATAAACAATATCATGATTTCATTACAGATCACCGGGTCATCAAGATCTTGTGTTTGTGGTCATGTGCTCGAAGACGCCACCCGTTTTATTGAAGGAAAACGATTTTCAGGTAACAGTAAAAAAAAAGTTTTTTATAGTGTTAAAGCGGAACTCCAGCTTAGAAATTAAAACAGATAAGCTTGAGTCCATGGCTGAGCTCAAGGGTTCAGTTTCTGTCGATTCTTTTAAGAAAGTCAGTCAGTAATGAATTCTATCAAAAAAAAAAAATGGGGAAAAATCCTTGGATCACCTCTCCGAAATTACTTATTGACATCTCAGTCAGTATGTTACATATAGAAAATTTATCTGGGAAGTTCAAAATCTTCGTGTTGTCTCGAAGCTTTTGTACTCACTGAAACTTGATAGACAATTATCGTTGGTGGATCTAGCGGGGTGGGTGAACCAAGGGGCGCTCCCCCTTCTTCGATTCTTTGTGTCTGAAATTCTGCACAATTTCTAAATAATTCTGAGTTCTAAAAGCCTGTTTTCCAAATAATATAACTGGTACAAAAAACAGCCTCGCCCCTCTTTCAGAATTTTCTGGATCCGCCCCGATTCATGGTCGGCGTCGAAGGTACACTAGAATGAATAAAAAAGGAGCTGTTGCAAAACGGTAACAAACTACAGCGTAACTAAACTTAACTATAAATCAGTACATTAGAAAAGTATCCGTGGCCACTAATGCTTGAGTTACATACTAGGCATGATTTAAAAGAAATCTCAATATATAATTTCGGAGAAGATTTCGGTGCTTAAACTTTACCTCTTATTTCCATAACCGACCGCAGCAACTGGTAGCGACCGATTATATTCCTCTCGAGAACGAGTACCTTAACCGCACTTGTTAATCTGTGAGCTAAAAACCGCATATTGTTGTTCTTTGAACTTACTAGAATATCGTGCCATGCTCTACTCCCGTCTGGAAAATAGGAGAATGAAAAACGCAGAAGCGAAAGAGAACTCAAAAGAAAGGCCGAGAAAGCAACTGCAGCCTCTCAGCGAACTCAAGGTACGTTTCAGACTCATGTTGGTCGATAGCAGTTTTTCAAAAACTTGCATTAGGCGATACTCTTTGTAGTTCGTTTTAGCATTAACACACTCAGTGGCTTAACTATGAATCTCTCTTGTTACGTTTTAAGTATAAACACTTAATGACGGATCACTAAGCAGTTCATCTTGAACCGGACAAACTGAATAAATGACGGAGTCGACAAATCAATAAATACGTCATTTCCATTTCCCGTCACTCAGTCAGATTTTATTTTCACAGAATCAAATGCCAGCTGTTTTAACAGAGCATCCTACCTTCAAACCCACAAGAAAACGACGATCAAAAGTATCAAGAGCTACAAACAAAACGCCGAAAAAAAGAAAAGAATTATCTCAGGTCTTAAAACAGCCGCGTCAGCAATCTAGCGCTGTGCCACAAGAACTCTTGACAAGATTTCCAAGTGCCCTTCAAAGTATAAACCAAAAGATAATGGCACAGAATATGGTTTGGTTAGCCTTGCAATTGGAGCCAGTGAGGTAAAGATTGTCATGGGGTCCATAAAGTGGAAGTGCATGTTTCCACAAGGTGGATAATCTCACGGAGAAACAAGTCACGATGTTCTTTAGTTGTGACTCATAGTCAGAGGTCGTTGATAAGATTGCCAGTTCGCGGCCAGCGATCTATGGTCCTACTTGTTTCAGCAAAGGCTTAAACAGGGAGTGCATGGCTTTGCTGGTCATTGACTTGTGTTAAGTTACTCGTACTTTGATGAAAGACTATCGGGTATTTTGGGTATGATACGTTTGTGTTATGGGAATGAGACAAAAACTGAACAAGATGTAATGAAACTCTCGGCATTCTTGACTGAGCAGCATATCTCTTGGGTTTGTCAAGTGGAAATTGAACATCATAACCGAAAAAAGAACCCTGTTGCACAAAAAACTCAAAGGATATGAGCAAAAATACAACAGCCATTTCAAGGCGTTTAAGTCGTTTTCTGACCACCATTTAGTCTGCATAACTGGCAAAAAGTTAAACAGATTGTAACAGTTGAGAAGCTATTTTTTAAAAAATTGATCATACATCATTCGTTTCGCGGGGTTCCACCCGTAGGAGCTTAAACTAACGAAATTAAAGATTGATGTAATCTGCGCGACTTTTTAGGATTGAACGTTAAAAATGACTGATCGCGACATTTCGAAATCAGGCGATAAGATGAAGCGTCACTTTATACATGATGGTATTAGCCATTATTGTTTAATGAAGATGTTGTTCCAATTTCACCGGCCCTTAAAGTTTTACTTTCGCTTGCTTTTTTGTGCTTGAGACATCAATACATAACAGTCTGAAGTGTCACGTTCTCGAAGCCTTAGTCAATGCCACTAGGTCGCGCCTACAATTGCCTTATCAAAGTACGTCTGAAAATCAAAGTACAAAGTCCCGGATAGTGGTCTTTTAAAAGTGAATAACAATAAAATGAATAAATAACTAAATAACTAAAAATTGTACTTGTTTGATATTGTTTTGTCCAGCAGTGTGCGTGAACATGCGCAACAAGACGGCTCTGCGACCCATCAGTCAGTTTCCTGCACAATATAAACTTTTAGAGGATTCCACCCAAAGGTCACCTTTTTATGAAAAGTCCTGGGTGTATTATGAACTTTACTGAACTGATTGGACATACACAAAAGATAAATTAAAAAAGGCCTTGAAAATGTGCTTAAGATTAGTGCTTTCTGCTATCCACGGCAACAGTAACTGTAAAAGCGCTATACTCACCTTTTAGAACATCCTGAGGGTAATGTAAGGTACTATAAATATTGTTTACTTAATCCCTTGAGAAAACTACCAAACAAAACCAGCAGAACCGAACAGTTGAAAAAGAGAAGAACATAAGTCAGACGGCGATCGATCGATCGTAAGTTCCTTTTTCTAGCCAGTATAAAGAACAAAATTTATTAACTACCTATTAAAAGCAAAAGCTCTTCAAAAGCAAGAGAGTCAGTAACAAAACCATAAGCCTTAACCAACAACTACAACAAAAAACAGAATTAGTTTTTTCACAAATTTTTCATAAATTAAAGCTGCCTAATTATTTTTCTGACTTTTTCCGCGAAAAGATCCGCTAGTTTTCATGATACATAGGATCCTAGTGACATAGCCTCTCTTTGCTGTACTTAAATAATGGGCCCGGCAAGCAACTTAATTTCCGGCTTTAAGAAGCTCCTGATGAAAAAATTTCCCAAAAATAACAAAACCTTTATAAAACGGATGACATCGTTCGCCCCAGTTATAGAATAAAATGTTTGGAACAAGACCCCAAAATTACGTACCCCCGTTATTATAATGAACTATTTTCCCAGTCTCTTATAACTCTTCGTTATATTGGGCTTCCGGCCTTAAACATGCTTAAAGCGAATCACAAACAACTAGAGACGTGCGTCCGTTGCAGTCCGTGTCAGTTGTTACAATTTAAGTACGTTGTAACAAACTTCTAGACGTTTCTACGGCCTGAAACAATGCATGCTTTTCATGTTTTTCGCAATCTCTCTCTTAATGTATGCACGCATTAAATGTAATAAGTTGTTTATTTTAAAATGACGTCACACAATTTACCGCTCCTGCAATATCACACGTATATATCAGTTATAAAAGCACAGCAGATCAAACCAGTCAGCAGTTTAACGTTGCCAGCTGAAGAAGGATTGACAAATAGACTTATCAGAAATAACAGACGTTATAGGCTTCAGTCATATTCTGCGCTGAGTCGATATGGTGTTGCAACAATGTGTTGCATGTAATATCTTGGTAAGTGCTGATGTGTGTGACGAAATACACTTGAACAGATCAAATAATTTTCATTTCCGTGTTGTTTTGCGCTCGGTGTGACTGCCAAGCTTTTTCATCATTTTTTTGCCAAAGAGTGAGAGAATGTGCAGGTTAGGCAAAGTTCAATCATTTGTAAATATGTAGCTGCTCTTGATATTTCGGCGTGACAGAACTGAACTCACAATCGTTTTTCTGGATGTGGATGTTCTTCCCCGTAATGCATAAATAAATAACAATTCATGCAATCAACACTGTTACTGATTACAACTGCTGGTATCTAAGATTTTCTTCATTTGATTTGGGGCCCGATTTTATTCAAAGGAAATACAGGCGAACGGCAAGCCGATTTTATTTATTAATTTTGTGCGGCGACTGCTGGAGAAGAAAGTTCATGTCCAAAGATTTGTTATTTGCACCGCACTATTCTAGTGCTTTTAAATTGGGGAATTCGTCGGTCAGGATAACATAAGGACTTATTCTACGGACAAGAAATAATAGACTGCATGCCTCCATGTTGAGAGAGTTAAATAAGATTAAATATTCCATGTTTTTCCTTGAATTATCCGCCGAATGAGAAAAAAAATACGCCCATATAAAAAAGCCAAAGACTCGTTTATGACTGGTCCTAAATACGTAAGACCTACATCAATAACTTTGTCTTCGGCTTCCTCCTCAGTTTAAAAAGATTTAATTTTAAGATTTAAAGAGCTAATTTGTTACCGTTTTTGTTTCTAGACACCGTGGCCAAATATTCTATCGAAAGCCAACTTTAGCAAGCTAAATCAAATAATTCAAGGCGCGCGTCATGTCCTTTTTATTTAGCTCTTGACGTTTTAACTGAGGAGAAGGAAAACACTGAAAATGTTTTGTGTCTGCAAGCAATAAGCTGCTTACAGATCAAAAACAATTAAATCAGATCCAAACGCTGGAGCAGCAAAATAAAGAATTCAGTAAGCAAATGTTATTCCCCATTTAACTGGCAATACAGGATTTAGGAGCTTAAGCCGTCTCGAATGCATTAAAGAGTTTAATCTTGTGAAGAATGTATAAAATGAGGAACGGCGACCCGCTTGCTCGATCCACAAGATGCCGTTTAGATACATGTAGTGGAAAATTTGAGCGTCCATCTTTAAACTTCAGCCCTCATGTCCTCAGTATCATCTGTAACGCAACCTAAAATTCACTTCCACATCAACTAAATTGGGCTGCTCCAGCATCATCCCTCGATCATCTGCAACGAGCACGGACGATATTGCCAGTGACCAGTGCAGCCTATGTTATTTGCAGATCACTGATTCAACGCGGACATGTGTATGCGGCCACGTGCTCGAAGATGTCAGCCGCAACATCGATGGAAAACGATTCTCAGGTAAAAACAAACAAAAGCTTAAACAAAAAAACACAAACGGAGAACTCTGGAGAAATTTGAGGCTTTGTCACTGTAGAGAACGGGTTGTTTAAACAGTGGTGCTGAGAAGTTGATTGTCAACTATGAAATTCATAACTGCTAGGCCCGACTTTCAAATCCTTCTATCCTTGGCTTGTCAACTATGGTTTGTTTGAAAGAAAGTTTTTGAGATCTATAGTTGCCATTTTAATTGCTTTGTCTGCCATCTAAGTGTGAGAGGTTATGTCAGCAGGTTCTGTCATATTGCATGAGAGGGCATTATAGTATTCAAATTATTTATCGCACGTTTCTCCTTGACTTAATTATCTTTCGATGAAAACAAAAAGCAGTTCGTGCGAATAAAACATAATATAATACGATGTCTCTTATCGTAGAATATCGAGCGGAATTATATTCTCGTCTGGAAACAAGAAAGAGAAAATTGGAATCAAGTGAAAACGCGAAACAGCCACTTACATCCCCCAAAGAATTAAAGGTACATGCTATTTTTTTTTTACAATTAATTCTCCTTACTGGACACGTGATACAAAAAAGAGAAAATAAACTAGAAAATTTTACCTGGCAGTGGAGAGTCATGGTATTTTTATTCTTTTAAATTTTAATTTCAGTTTGGTAATCAAGTGCGGTACCAAGCTGACCAAGAACTGGTCATAAATGAACACTTAGTTTGTCCCTGATCAGCCACGTGAGAGGATGCACGCTCCGTGATCTTCCCGCGCGCGATAACCCTGCCTGCGTGGCTTATCTCTGTTCTAAGTCGAGGCCATGTGGGAGATATTTGCACGTGGCCTCGTTTTGGTAAAGGAAGCGAATGCAAATCAAAAATGGCCTAATGGTGTGGTTTAATTGGTAAAACGTTTTGCAAGAATTTTCTTAGGGCCTGTTTACATGGAGCTAGGGGACCCCAGGTTGGTGAGGTGACCTCTTAGGTGGCGTAACCCGCCTGTCCATATAATCTCTCATTTTAATTTGAACACGTTTACAATGATAGGTGGGGTGACCCGTCACATGTTACCTCAGCTATCTGGGGTCCCCCACCTCCATGTAAACAGGCCCTTAGTCGGTCTTGATTTTTTTCAGTTTCGCCGACACCTGTCCTGAATCGAATGAGAATACTAGGCTGTAGCAGAAGCATATAGCCCTGAAAGTGTTATATGCTTCTGGCTGTAGAAAACACCTTGTCACGAGTTCGAGAGAGTTCAGTTTTTATCAAAATATTCTCATTGGAAGGGAGGTAAAAAAGAATCCATTGACAACCGGGGTAACGCAAGATATCCCCTTAATTTTTAACCATCTAAATGGCAAGTGAGTTGAACTATATGTTCAGTAAAGAAATTTTTTCAGAATTGTTTGTGGTACCTGGTCGTGACGGTGTTCACGCTTTCGAGACAAAACAGGACCATAAGGTAAAAGAAACCTCTGGAGTATTCTATACAGAGCACGTCTTTATTATTTGTTTATTTCTCCAGGACTTAAATATGACGGGATCATCAATGCCTGCTGAACGTCCCCGCAAAACTATACCAGTAAAAAAGAGACGTTCTACGGATAAAAAGCCGTCCAAGAAAAAGAAATCAAAAAGAAGAACAAAGCGAAAGCATGCAGGGATATCCTCAACATTGAGAAGACAACAAGAAAACAGACGTGTAAACGTGGTACCCGTCGAACTGTTGCTAAGATTTCCAAGCGCTCTCCAAGAAATCAACCGAAGAATAATGGGACAGAATAGCATATGGCTTGCCTTACAAATGGACAAGAAGACTCTCTGTTTTCAAGATTAGAAGTAGAATATAAAAGAAAACGTATCCTCTGTTAGAGGACATGCCGATAACAGCAAAGACAGGAGCTATAGCACTTGAACGACGACGGCCGCCAACCTCGTCCCCAGGGCTTTTCCCTTAAAAAATGGCCGCCCCTCCCATTTTTTAAGGGAAAAGCCCTGGGGACGAGGTTGGACGGCCGCGGACGGAAGCGAATACTTAAATAAATTATTAAAAAGTTTAGCGTTTTTTCAAAGTTTTTCGCGATTTTTTCAACTCGCTTAAGATGTCAAATGCAAGTTCCGTGAAATGGAATTCTTGGAGACCAAACCTAACTTTACAAGTGCGATTTTTTCAACTCGCTTAAGATGTCAAATGCAAGTTCCGTGAAATGGAATTCTTGGAGACCAAACCTAACTTTACAAGTGCGAAAGAAAAATTTGTCGATGTGTGTTTACGTCCTCCATAAAGGGAATTTCACGTTGTGGCGGCAAAGAAATGAACAAAAAAGTTTGCTTTGGCTGATTAAACCTATTTCTTTTTTTTTTTTTTTGACGTTCTTGTTGCCGTTGCCGTCGTCGTTGCTAAGGCCCACTCCACACGTATCCGAATATTTTTGAATCCGTACACGTAGCGTATTCAAATCAAATTCGCCTGTCCACACGTATTCTGGATTCACTCTCGGTTGAATTTATTTCAAAAGGTTCGGATTGACAAAGGACGTCTTGGAAAATCGTTACTCTCCTCCCAGGATCAAATTCGTACCCAGAACCTTTCCGTAACAAGGTTATCCCAGTTTTAGATTCAAGCGCTTACTATTTGTACGGAAATTTCGGTGAAAAATTTCCGTCAAATAGTACTGGTATTTTTTTGGCTCCGAAAATAGGAACAGGATTGAGTTGTATCATATCCAAAATACCGGTAAATTTTTCGCTTTCTCTCGACATGAAACCCGGCACTAGTAATCCACACAAATATGGTACAAAAATTTCGATCGTTTCGGTAAAAACAGGAAAAAGGTAATACCTCGAAAGGTATTACTTTTTTTCCGGAAAATTCCAACTGGGATGAAACCGTTCCGTTTGAATTCTCCCCGGAATTTCCGGGTTTTCCATACAAATGGAAAGCGCTCTACGTCTGCCCACAGGCATGGGAAACGCAGTGGGAGAAAGGCGTCAGATCAAATAACTTCAGTCAACTCAAGCCTCCTCTTGGTCAACTTTATTTCAAAGGACACCTTTCTTGTCCCTACCATTGTTCAGGCAAAGCCCCAATATCCACATGCAAATTCTCCATACTCCATACATTTTCTTAGAGAATTAGTTGAGAGAATTTGATAAAAGATCAAAGCACTTTCATTTTGGCAATCATTTTATTAATTCTCATTACTGCTTTTCTTAATAATGTATGGATAAAGTTAGGAGAGGATTGATGTTGGTCACTCTAGGGACTTAAGAGAACTGACTGTATAACTGACAAAACCAAACTATACGTAAATCATTATTAAAAACTATATGCTTTGCTGAACCCCAAAAAGGGGCTTCAGCTTTTTAACATACGTATAATTATTATTTAAAGTTTCAAACAATCTCCAAAGATTTAAAAAACATTGTGTGACCATGTCTTGAAGACTTGTTCAACAACTCATTGGAAAACAAAAAAAGTTATCATCTGTTTGTGAAAAAAATGTACTTTTAAGTCAAAATGACCGTGGGCTTATGTACTTTGAATTTGAAAAAAATACATGTAAACCGTAACTTACCCGAAAACAGTAAATTACAGGCTGAAATACGAAAAATAAATTGTCTAAACATAGATAAAAATTCTACTACGGCAGCGTTAAATAACCTTTAACAGGCAGCTAAACAAAAGAAGACCTATTTCGAAAAATTTTAGCGAACAAAGAAAAACTCACTTTTCTTACCAGACTCGAATATAAAGACAAAAAGTGATCCTTTGAAAATTTACAAGTAAGTACCAAAACATATACAAATCGACGTTTGCGCAAATAGAAACAAGTCCTTTCATTTAATATATTCCGGCTGGAAATTTTAGATACTTACGTCTTCTTCTCTTGTGCTAAGTTTTTCGTTCTGCTAAATAAAAATTGCCTTACTTTTGGTTTCAAATTTTAAGAATTTTTTTTTTTGAGAAACATTGCTTAAAATTGGTTATGCTTAATTACCCTTGGCGAATTCCCCTGATATCAGTCAGATCAACATCTAATTCATTAAGTTACATACTGTGCTCCGAGAAAATGAGGTTTTATATTACAGTATACGAACACCCGTAAGCAACCGACATTTCGCTACGCCACTACTGGTTTTCCTGCGAAATGGCGTCTGAGGAACGACTGCAAAAATTCCGTACTGATGACGTGTCACTACGCAGATGTTGGTAGTGCTTCTGATTTGCTGCACCACTTAGGAAATCTGCTTCAACCAATCAGAAGCACTACCCAGAACTGCATTGTGACACGTCATCAGTATGAAATTTCTGATAACGTTCCTCAGACGTCATTTCGCAGGGAAACCAAATGTCGAAATGTCGGCTGTTTTCTCAGGTTAACCGGCGACATCCGCCGTTGAAACTGCATCCTTCCCGCACTCTCATGGCACGTATGTTCCGTGTTCATGCTATGTAAACCTCGACACACATTAATGGCGCGTTTGAAGCGATTAATCGCAGAGGGCTTATCGATTTTCGTGTGATCAGAAAAAGGTTTCTTTACAACGAAATTACGTACCAGTGACATATCGCAAAAATTTACACTGGTTTGATTGTGTAATCCGTCGCAAAGGTAACAGGTTTGTCCCCACAACCTGTCGCTGCAACAAGTCGTCTCGTGAGTGCCGTGTTAAATATCGCCCCATATAAGGTAATTTGAGATCCTGGATCCTGGATCTTTGATGCCCTAATTTGGAACTGGATTCCAGATTCCTTGTGAGTGGAATTTGGATTCCGGATTCCATCGATTGTTAGTGGGATTCGGGATTCCCTGAGCTGAATTCCGGGTTCCAAAACCTAGGATTCTGGATTTTCCGGGATTCTGGAATCCAAATAACCTTACATGGGGCGATAAATAGATCCTTCATGTTTTCACCAACGGATGCCACTGAGCAATTGGCTTTCTTGGAGTTGTCATCATACAGTTCCAGTGATGTAAACCAATGCTGGTATGAGCGTCCGGACCTACTATGCATTTACCAATCGTTTGAGCACCAAGTCGACTGGCTTCTCCTGCGCTTGAGTCGAGAACACGAACGAGCAAACTGACGTCACTCAAACGGTCGATCGGTACGTCAAAGACAAACGCCTCGTTGTAGACCGGAAGTAAGGTGTTGGTCGCGACTGAGGTCTTTGTCTTCTTCAGTTGTCTACCAGCCAACATGAGGGATACTTTGACAAAAGGGTCTGAAAAAAATTAAAATCAATCACTTAATAAACATATGCAGAAGAGGAGAGAAACATGGGAAGAAAGTTGTTTCACTCTGTGAGTCTGGAATAAGGTAAGGCTAGTCTGCGAGCAAGCTCTCCATACATGGCGAACGAAGCGACCCGCGAAGGAAAAGGAGAGTTCTTCCTTTCTTTCCCCACCCCTCGCACTCGTGTTGTTCTTTCGCGTGCAGCTCTCGAGTGACTTCTCGCGACTCCCCCAAATGGATAGCTTGCTCGCAGGCTTACCCCTATAATATATTTTTTTGGGATTTTCTTATGGACATTTTGTGATAACTATCACAGGGACAGTGCTTCTTGTTAGCGTTCGATCCTAAACAACAAATTACAGAGAACACTGAACGCAATTTCCACTCTGAGTGTAGGAGTGAATATTGGCTTTACTTAGAGGAAATTAAGCAATTAAATACAATTTATTTTCAATGTCTTAAACTCAAATCGAAACCATTTATCTAGGAGTAGTAAACAGTTCGAAACAGTAGTTTCCCATATAGAGGTGAATCATTTTGAAAAACTACTAACCTAATTAACTTATGTGTTAAAAAGGAAAAACCCTGTCAGATAATTATGCTTTAAAACCTGAAGGAGTGCATCTTCAAAAAAGGTCAAGCTTTTTACTTAAAAAACCTGTCTGCTGAGTAGCAAAAATCACTTTTTATCGTTTAAAATATGATTTAAAGAGTCAAATGGAAATACTATAAAAGTTGACACGACCCAAGAAAATGCATTAAAAATGCATCACATGAAACATAATTCATTTAATAAGGTATAAATCGAAAGACAACGACACATTGATGTCTTGCTGACCTTTGAGTAACAATATTGAACATGAAACTTAGATATGTCATAAATGGTTAAGAGCCACTAAAAATTATGCAAATAACTTCTCTATTGATATAACTTAAATTATATGTTACTAATATATATGAGGAAAAAAAATATTTTTTCCATTCAGTCAGAGTGCAAGCTACCTTCACAAGAACTTAAACTGCAGTAACCATTAATTCTAACTCAAATTATTTCAGGGTCCTCACAATGGGTAATGATAAAAATTTACTCCCATGAACGTTAACAATATAACTTTAATGCAGCTCATATTCTGTCAGATTGTGACTTCTCTGTATAGCTTCTTTCAGGTGAAATATTAAAAGTTGATCACAATTGTTATACTCTTACTGCAGAGACCACAAGGGTCTACAAAGAGAATTTTAAATCTTAAAGCGCTATTAGAAATCAGCGGTGGGAGACGACAGAAACTGCGCGCGAACACTATCAATAATTGTGCAGCAGTGTTTCGAAGTCTAATTTGAATTGGAAATTGAAATCGTCTCATTGTTGTTGAAAATGAAATAACACCTAATACAACGAATGTTTGAATTTACATGACCGGAACTAAAATGAGCAAAATAATACACCTTCGACGTGGAAAAGCACGGGTAGTAATTGATGGAGATACTTCATGCCAAAAGTGCGAAAATTAAGTTGCGCTGACAATACTGATGGCCGCAGACATAAGCGAGGCACCTGGTGACAACGAACATCAATTTCAATCGTTTCAGTCAATAAATGAAGTTGAAATTCAGGCCCCGATCGTAGGGTACGAAGTCGTAGAGGCGAGAAAACGATTCACGGTGTATCAGATCTTCGTCCAACTAGGAAACGAGCGAAACTGGCATGTATTTCGCAGGTATTCCGACTTCGTCCGCATGGATGAAGAATTGCGTAAACTATTAAATGACTTCAACGGCGTTCTTCCACCTAAAAGATATTTTGGAGACAACTTTGACGCAAATTTTATTGAACAAAGGAGAAAAGGCCTACAAGAGTACATCGACAATGTTTTAATACGACAGGATATTATATCAGTGAAGCCTGTGCTGGAGTTTTTTTGCTTCGACGATCCGCCCGGTCCGTACGACAGTATTGAAGAGAGCAGAGCGTTTATTGAAACGTTAGAGGACACTGTTAGTGAAATGAGAAACAGACAGGACGAGCTGCAGTCGGAAATCAGACTCATAAAATCGCAGCTTCGGCAGTCACAAGCACAGAAACAAGCGCTGCTGATCGCGTTACGATCTGAACGTGTGTTAAACGGAAAACCATCGCATGACAATGATGATGTTCAACTGCTGTCCGAGTATTCACGACTGCCAGAAGTGGCACGACTTGACTTTCATCTCTTATCCAGGAGTAGTTTGAGACTTAATGACGAAACTTCGCGAAAAGGTCGTCACTTTAGATCAAACCGGTTTCCCACTTCAACAGCGGCGAGTCAGTGGGACTTGAGAGTTGAATCGGCCTCGGGTTTGGCAGCGAAACGAACTCCACCTCTGGCGGGAAGGAGGGCGCGTTCCACTTCAGACTTATCACACACAATGAGTTACAGAAAACGAAACAACATGCCACATTTGCCTTCAAAATCCACCAACCGTGGAAGCTTAACTTTATTAGACAAATTTATGACACAGAGCACTGAAGCACTGCAATATATACGAAACAGTGTACGAAGGACGTTAGGGCCAGCGAATGACGAATCTCAATCCGCTACAAGCACGCAGAATTAAGAAATCTAAAAGATGTTTTAGGATAATTTTAAGATATAAACAATCAGCTTTTGAGATGCAGCCACGTGAAACGAAGACCAAAGATATGGAAATTCGTATTTCAGTTTTAAAATTAAAAATTACACCAAACAGTGTAATTTTCCAAAGGTTCTAATAATGCCAGGTCAATCTAACATTTACGAGTGCTCCTTTAAAATTCAAACATGAGTTATGTCATAAATATATTTTAAATTCACTTTAAAAATTTAGAGATCACTATCATTCTCTTATATAATTGTATTAAAATCAAATTCTATTAATGACTGATAAAAATGAATTCAGATACACTTTATACAAAAAAGCGAGAATTTTCTTCAGGCAATTTGAAAAGACCAAATCGAACTTTCTACAAGTCCACTGGGTAAACACAGCCTTGACTGATGTTTGCGTTAAATAAATCCGCAATACTAATGGGCTAATTGGAAGAAAAAATACACTAGAAACCAAAATATTTTCAAGACGACAAGACTTTCAGCACATTTTGTTTTTAAGTCCAAAAACTGTTAAATACATGTAAATGACAATAAGACCGTTCGATTGAGACTGACTCTACTATTACAGACAACCCGTGCAGCGATTTATAATGATGTCTAGTTAGTAGGAAATCTAGTCAGTGAGTAAAATAAAGGTTGGCTCAAAAAGTCTTTATTACTAATATCTATTCACTAGAAGCTGTTTTACGTGGCAGATATTCAAAACTAAGTGATTGTCGGTTACAAAGAATTAATAGGACGTATAGCAGACGCATTGTCGCCTGAGGATGCTGAATGCTTGACTCATGAATACTGTGACGAAGGTCTCTTTTATTTTTTCACAGCATGGCACTAAATTACATGTATCTTAAAAAATTTCTTTCTTGAAGGGACTATGTCACCCTACTCGCTATCTTTTTTTTAAAAAAGCTAATACTTGTCTTCGCATAGATTAAATTCCAAAAATAATGGTCCAGTTTTGTTATTTATGAGACTATAATTAGGCATTGACTGTTGCCGCTGGGAACGGATGGCAAGGATGCACATCGACTGAAACTTGAAAAAGCTTGAAAAAGTTGGGCCAACTCTTTCATGTTTTAATATGTCTGCAAAAATCACCAAAACTCTGTAACTCTACAGGAGCAGTACACAAATTCTTACAAGTTAAAAAGCAGAGAACGGTTCGCAAAATTTTTTTTCGAGTCAGTGAATTCTGTAAATGTTTAAGCTGAATGGGTCTCATCTTTCTGCAGTACATGTTGGGGGAAAACATTTGTCTGTTTATAAATTCAGTAGCTTATATTTCCTTCTCATTATCTATTGTATCGTAAAATAGAAGAACTATAACTAATTAGCAAAGACAAAAGCGACTGGAGTTTTTTTCGATACTTTGGACGGACAGGCCGTCCTACTTTAGAATTGCCTGTGTACAGACGTCCCCCCTCCCTCAGAAAAAATCGGGAGAAAAGAAGTCGTCTCTTCTCCCGATTTTTTCGTTTCTTCTCCAGATTTTTTTCTGAGGGAGTGGGGTCGTCTGTACACAAGCTAACTTTAGCACCGCAGTTTGTCCATCCGAAGTATCGGGAGAACTCCAGTCACTTTCGAATTTGCTGTTTTGTTATTATAGTTAACTTGTCTTTAATAGTTAAAACAGCAGGAATTGGATGACGTGCAATAGTAAAAGCTTCATAATATGAAGTGCTTTTAATACTAGAACTGTCAACATCTAGTAGAATCCTTCAATTAAAACTAAAAAATGTTAAACTTGACTTACTCGGTAGGGCACCAGCAAAGGAGTTCTTTGAAAGTCTTGCTTTCAGGACAACAAACGTGAGCCTGTTGGTAGTAGGAAGATAGCACAGGGACACCAATATCTCGCCTACACGTGTCAAGGTCTCCTCCTAAAGATCAAAATACAGTTGACCCTCCATTTAGCAACCAGCAATCAAAGTCCCGAAATAGTCGTAAAAAAGAATGGGAAATTAAACCTCTATTAAGCGGTCATCATCTCAATTTGGCTTTATTCAAGAATATGATGAAGAAAATTCAGGTGACGACCGATTTTGGACCAGAAAATAAATGCTGCTTCCGTCGCGCGTTTGTTTCAAAATAAAGCGGATGTTTCCGCTATAGGTTATGCTCACAAAATAAAGCAGATCTTTCCACTAAAGGTTATGCTCATGCTATGCTAATTTATGGCGAACCTCTATTGAGCGGCCACTTGCCAGTACCCCGAAGATGGACGCTTAACGGATGTTTAACTGTAATATCACACAATATTTTGTGTTTGATTGTGGACTTTCCGCTCAGAGAAGTATAAAGAGGACGC
Source organism: Porites lutea (assembly GCF_958299795.1). NCBI lineage: Eukaryota > Metazoa > Cnidaria > Anthozoa > Scleractinia > Poritidae > Porites > Porites lutea. The sequence goes on from NC_133204.1 coordinate 10,444,764, forward strand.
TTTCACTAGTTTTTAGGGTTCCACGGTCGAATTCTTTGATAAAAATAACTCATACGCTTGATTAAATCAAGCATAGTCCGCTTTTAAAGAATCCCAGTTTTCAGGCTTTCTTGTGAACTTCGCGTCTTACTAATTGTAAAGCAGAGTCAAGGCAATTAATGCAAGAAAATTGATAGAAAGGGTGTTACATTATGGGAACAGAGGCCTGAAAGCAAGAGGTCTAGCTAAGAGCTGGACGAATAAATTATAACGGGCTTTTAAAGTACAAAAACAAGACTATTAAAAATGTCCTTAAAAGCAACCAACCGTTGAGGCCCAGCCAAAGATACAGAAAAAACTTTCCTGTAAAAAGTTTTGTATTTCAAACTTACAAAACAAGAACCATGACTTCCACTTACCGAAGTATAAATGCAATGATTTCTTTCTTTTAATCGAAATTTTTTTTTCGTATTTTATGGTCAGCTGATGTTAGGATTCAATAAAATCATAGCATTCCCGGTTGTTTCGATATTTTTAGAAAACAGTATTTACCTCCATAGATAAATATATCATACAACAGAGAAAGAAATTTGCTCACCTTTAACAAAAACACATCTCTCTTGATATCCTTACATAACGAAACTCCTGTGTACTCGTTCGTCTGGTCATCCTCGCCGAAAGAATGAAACACTTCCCCAATAGATTGGTGTCGAGAGAAACCATCATAGCTGAAAAGACAGCATTGCAAGGTCCGCTCCGCAAGCTCGGAATATCCAATATCAAATTCAAATTCTTCGTTATAAACAGGATTGCAATCGGAATAGTGAATCTTCGTTTGGTGTTTTTCCACTCGCTCAGGAAGGAGATACAGTTCAACGTAGTTTGTGCTGTGAATGGATGGCAAATCGTGCGCAGCGACTATAGTGACGCGCAGCGACTCTGTATCAGTATCGTAGTTTATGTTGAATTCGAGTTTTCCAAGATTGAAGCTCGGTCCGCTGCTCTCTGACTCCGAAGAAGTTAAGTTGTTATTTTTGAGCACGGAATCCAAGTTAATGTCAGATGCTGAGCTGTCGGATCGCATCAGAGGCTGATGTCGACGCTGTTGTCGAGTCGTTTTGAAATCTCGTTCCGATATTCCCGGCGCGCGGGTCTGAGGTATGCTTTTTGGCGGTGCTTTTCTGGCCTCATTGCTCTTGGCTTTGAACCACAGAACTTTGTACAACAGCAAAATAAAAATCCCTAGTAGAAGGACAGCACAAGCGATGGCAAAACCAATCGCAACTTTGACCTTGACTTTGTCTGAAAGAATTAAAACAGACTCTGGTTAACTTGCGGGAAGATTGCAAACCAGTTGTGTACAACAAATTAATTAGCCAATTTACCTTGTGTACATTCAGCTATAAGCTTTTGGAGATGAGAGTTTAACGAATCATAGTAGTTCAAGTTTGCACCAGGTTGATTTGCTTCAACTTCGCCTGGCGATGATCTGGCGACCATCGAAATTCTAGACGCGCATTCCTGTGCAAAATTCGAAGATAGCGACTTCTTGGCCTAAACCAGCCCCTGTAAATGCCGTCAACAAGAAGAGCAGCAACGGTTGGATTAACTAACAAAACCTTCAGAGCGTGAAAAATGACAACTGCAAATAGACGACTCTGTCAAGTGCTCTTTCAGGTGTAAAACGGTCTCTGATTATGTGATCACGACAACTGCATTTAATCTCTGGAACAATACATAAAGCGAGCAAAGAATTTAGCGAAAAATATTTATCGCTTGCAAATGCTCCCCAATATACTTCGTATCCAGATCTTTCTACTTAGTTCAGTTTTTGCAAGATATACAAAGCAATCTCTACAGTGAGGGAAAAAAGCGTTCCTTTTTTTTTAAAATGAAGTTCATGCAACGAAAATTTACTTTTAAAAAGAACATATGATGTAACTTTTGTATAATTATTGTCAAAAGACAAAAAAATAATAATAATAAAACCTGCTTTTAATATAAATGATTTCGCAGAGGCACTATTTACATCACAATATAATGAATCAACCACAAACATACTTAGCGCGTCCGAGACAACAGAACAGAGACGCTGTTATCAGCGTCACCTTTGAAGTGCTAGGCGTCATTATAGAGTGTCGGGACCGACCTCGTTTTCAAGTTCCCGCGCAACGAGGCTTAGCTGCTGGATTTAAGAGATGCACTAGTGACAAGAGCCCGCCCCTCTGAGGCGCTTTCGCCTACTCACACATAACGTGGCTTCGCGTGTAATCAAACAAAGACGCGGTAAATAACATGTAAGCAACTGAACAAAGTAGAATATCACTTTGTTTGCCTCAAAATGACTTGATATCTCAGCGTTTTCATGCGCGTTGCAAACTTTAAATCAGATCGTCTCACTAAGCCTCATCACCTGGCAATGAATTTCCTTAGAATTGGCGATCGTGCTTTGAACTAGAGGAACAGATGGAAGTATTAAGAAAGTTTTTGGTGGTAAACACGTTCGAGAATACCTACATTTGATTACTGAGTGTGGACATTCAAAAACGATGCTAAAACACTAATCAAAGTAGTTGCGAAACTTTTGATGCCTTTTTAGTGTTACTACGAAAAGCGCTTGTTTGAAACAACACGTTGTGGATAGGACCAAATTGATTGATTGATTTCAGTACTTATTTGTTGCTAGTCCTATACTGATTTATTCAAGCATAAAGGGCCTCTCTCTCCTTGTGTCTAGGGGAAAAGGCAATTCCGATCGTTAGTCATTGAAGTAGAAAAAAATGACCAATGCAGCCGCTAATGGAGAGTAACCATTTTATACATGTTTGCCTGTGAATAGGCTCTTTTTTTTCCTTCACTGGCATGTTTGCTCTTAAACTAGGTGTTCAGTTTGTGGTTTTTGTAAACTCCGATGTGACTGACAAGTTGCAAAGGGCCCATACAAAACGTTCCAATATTGAACTTCACGGAACAAACAAATAGTTTGTATAACTATGAAATGAAGTCATTTCTTCCGTTATGAAGCACTTCTCATACATAAATGAAGTTATCTTTTCCATTACGACCGTTACCAAGCGCTTGCATGGTAAGGGCTTTAGTGTTAGCCTGTCCTCAAATGACCTTCACGGTTAAAGAGAATTACACTCTGACATTCTAGAACATCAAAAACAAAAATACGGCTCAGAAAATCAAAATAACCGCAGGCAGGATTGAAAAGAACCGCTTCGAAGGATTATTTTAAGCTAATTATATTGAACCACCGTACCTGACAGAACAAGTTCAAAACAAAGAAAATATCTGAAATCTCTGCGGTTAACGTAGCGAGAAGGATCCACTCATCTTTTGAAGATGACCGCAGTTAAGGATGTTTTGTGAGAAGTTCATTTCAAAAGGAAAACACTACATGAATTACGTCGCAACTACTGCTCATTTTTACAAAATTCCTTGTTCCATATTATTACCATAAACCGAAAGTCAATATGTCGCGAGTAGAGTTGCACGTACTGTAATTTTCTCAAGTATTTGGTGAGACGTTTACTTTTGAAGAAAAAAACCCACAATCACATCTTTAATAACTGCTATCCATTTTTACAACTTCCTTGTTATGAAATTTAAATTAAATCAGTATTCACTCTCAAAATGTCGGGAGTAGTTGCACGTATTGGAATGTCGACGACATTCGCGAAACCTCAAAAGTGCGATATATTCATGAAACACTCTTTTAATAATTCGTCCTTTAATACGATTGCATTCGATTTTGGGTATAATGAAATGTGTCATTCCCAGGGGTACCAGGATTATCAAGGTTCTTTTTACTTGCAAATAATGAAATATCGAAGAAGCGATATTAACGCTGTGAGGTGAGCTTACACTTGTTTAGCCGCCTTTAAACCTTGTGTGCCTACAGAGTGATTGAACGGCGCCCAAAACGTACTTCTTCGCCGTTTTTGTACAACATTTTAACTGGTGCTTGATTCTTTTAATGCAATAATAAAGCCAAAGAACTGTCAAAACTTGGGTATTTTTCCACGTGAATATATCCCCCAAACTGTCATGACAAATAATCAGGGATACATCCGTTCGCACGAAATGGAATTAAAATAACCTAATTGGATGTGCATTTTGTTAAAAAAAAAGAGGCCATTTGAAAAGCTTTCGTATTTTTCTTTTTCAATGGAACAGAGAACTCCGGATACTTCGACGATCTTTACAACATCTTCGACTACTGAAAAGTACGACAAGACATGCAAACAACTTCTATTCGAATTAAACTTGTTTTCGCATCCCTGAGCAAGGGACAAGTTAACAGGCCGGATCACAGAGCGCGAGAATTCTTGAATAAACAGCGAGGTAAATCAGATGCAATCTGATGAATACCTTGTTAATAATAAATAAAGCGTGCCTCCAGCAAATTATAATCAGCAAGGAGTGTTAACTTTCGCAGGAACATCAGTTTTCTCCTATATCGCGACTGCAAAACGTGTCATATTTACTCTTGCTGATCGGTGACAGTTTGACAAAAGTAATCGTACTTTCTCTTCAGTACAGCACTGCTTTCCAAAATTCGGTAGTTAATCACTAGGATTAACCCTTTTAAGGCTCTTTGCAATTATCATATGACAAAATCGTTGATTCGTCCAACGGAAAGTTTACTTTAAAATTTGCTTTTAGTTCGCGTTGTCTGATTTATCGCCAAACAACTCACCTAATATGAGTGAAATATTATAAATAAATTTCCTTGCCTCAATCTAAGTTTTCCACTTCAAAACACTTGCATATGAATTAGTTGATAACTTTCCTCGTGGTGTCTAAAGTTACCCCTGTCGTTCACCTATCCTAACAAAGCAAGTAACAAGCTAAGCTTTACGGAACGAAACTGAAAAACGTTAGAGATTAGTTTCGAGAAGTTCAAAGCGCGAAAGGAGCCGGCGCAAACAATATCTTGCCAAATATAGAGCCGGTGATTACCATATCACAGAAGTTTCTCCACAAATTTTACGACGCTATAAAGTCGCGGATCTTAAACCCAACTCACCTGGTCCCTCCACATCTTTAGCTACTTCGTCATTTGTGTAATAATCAAGCAAAAGTCTATGAACGTTCCGACTCTCTTCGTCGCTTTCGTTCATCGAGCTTTCTCACGCATCAAAATGCAAATCTTCTAACGTTGTGCCATTCATTTGCCTTTAACTCCGTTTTATGGCGCTCTAAATGAAAGCTTGATCAATCGACTGCTACATTTCCTCCATATATGTTCCACCGGAAGTCAAAAGAACTACGAAACTACGAAAAGTTACGCGAGCAGTCGGTTCACCATTCCCCTTACAAGTAATTCCTCTTTAGTTTGTTTCTTCTCTAACTTCACCACACTTAACCGTGCATGAGTTGACCTGAACAATACATTCTTTGAGGCCTTTCATTACTTCACCCGATATGAATAAACATGTAGATTCACTTGTCTTTGTTATGAGCTGAAAGCGTTGGCATATTAACACAAGAAAGACAGCAACCTGCTTGGTTCAATGAGTTTTTTAAAAAAAATGCCAGTTTCGGTCGAAGCAAATAAAGCAGTTGAATAAATCTAGACAAGCCAAATCGGCGAATCAATAGTCAACAATACATAAAAAACTAGATAAGGAGTTGAGCTACAAACTGTGAAAAAAACGCATCAAACCTCATAAAACTAGGTTAACAGACTTCAAAGAGCTTTTCACAGCAAGAGTTTGAATAAATGTCGACTTGAGGTTTGGTAGAAAATTAAATTAAATGTTTCAACTTTTTCTAACGAGTGACACCTTTTGATAACACGTTGGCTACTGTATTTGGAACAGTGACTAAGGAAACAAAAATCCTCTCAAGTAAGAATGTACTCTATTGGTGACTTTAACATGTGCCCGTGAAAGTATAGCTATCACACGTAACAAAGAACCAATAACATGTGGTTTCTAATGCCTTATACACACTAATGCATTTTTAAAACTTTGCGTTTTCGTTGTCATCGAACACGCATCGATCGATTCGTGTCCACACTAAAGTTTTCGTGCGTTTTCGACTGTCTACACCGAAACGCTCGAAAACGCCCGATAGAATTGCACGTTGTGGCCCAAGGTGGACTCTATCTGCATGCTCAAAACACAAGTGCGCCTGCGATATTTTCGATCATCGTTTCATTTTCATGCGTTTTCGACCGTCCACACCAATTGAACGTTTTCACATGACGTCACGGCAGTCATATTGGCGTTCCAAAACAATAAAAAGGGCGGCCATGAATTTATTGTAGTGTTGTTGATTTTAATCATGCACATACCTTGGGAATTTTTAAATTATATACATCTTTATTTCTCAGGGCCCCTATGGATACCAGCCTCATTGCTGAATCGGCTACCCTGGCTAAATAAAGTTACCCACTGACTTGCTTACTTTACTCCCGGAATAAGAAGTGTTCATGCTATCAGCTAAGTTCACATTCCGTCTGAGGTCTTATAATTTCAAGAAGGGGCCGCAACGCTTAAAATGTCATCTTACGGTGGCTTTTACAACCTCAGTTGTTAAATTAACAACGCTTTCATATTTCATTCACACACCGAAACAGTACCAACCATTGCTGTTGTTGTTTTTTTTTTCCGGTTTCTTCAGAGACTATAACTCAGCAATCTCCCTTCTTTGCGTGTTAAAAAGGAAACGCTTAAATGTAAAGAAATAAGCATGCAAAACTTTCAAACAGTTTTGTGGAGCCCAAGGCCTTGTTACCAGGCTCACTCTTCTTCATGTCCCCTGGAGTGGGGACGAGGTTGCTGAAAAGCCACAAAAGTTAAAGACATTGTAAATGGCCCAGTGTAAAGGTAGCCTGCGCTGGAGACAAAACTAAACTCTGATTAAGTCCTACTGACCGGGGTTCGTTTACATCTGCGCGCGTAGGCTATGTAAATCACTCAGTCATTCGCAGTCATTTTACTTCTGTCCAGAAATGAACGCAATGACAAAAATGGCGACCACGAAGTCGTCATTAGAAACACCTCGCTAACCTGAACTGTTCATATCAGCTGAAACCTTCGTTCACTGTCAAAGCCCTCAGTAACCTTCAGTAAATCCATCCGAACGAGCAGTTCCCGGGATCACAGGTTTGCAGCCAACAATGAGTTTGATTTAGCATTTGATAAGCAAACTGAAAACACAAACCGAAAAGTGGCTTCGCTGTACATGTGTATCATAGCTTCCAAAAGGCACGCATGACAGGAGAACACAACGATTTCCGTTTCCTGTCCGTTTTCTTCCGTTCCTTCAGTATTAGTTATTACTAATTTGCCCGGGGGGGAGGGGTACTCTAGGAATTTCTGGGTGGGGATGTGCCGCTGGGACCCTGGAGCCCTTAACCTACACCAGAGCTAGTTCAGCTGAATTTTGCTACCCTATACAAGAGTAAACACCACAGATCCCCCTATCCTAGAGTAGCTGTGTACCTAGTCTAGATAAAATCTTTAACCAACTGATCAGTTTCCTGAAAAATGATACCCTATTCTAGACCCAAACTCTCTGATTTATATACCCTATCCTAGAGTAAACTGCTTGAAAACCATACCCTTCACAGCGGCACATACCTATATAGCCCATATATGGCCGGAACCCACCCCCCCCCCCCCCCCCCCACCCCCCGCCATGGCTAATTTGCCGTTTCTCTCGAACTCACTAATCGGAAAGAGAACGAACAAATCAAATGTCCTGAATGAAGAAATTATTCTCGCAGACTGTTTTGTATGAAATTTATGCAACTGCAAATAATTGGCCACTGGAAATAAAAAATAACTGGGACTTCAATAACGGGACTCTTAACCTTTTAAACCCTAAGATCAAAATTTGAATTCTCATTTATTGCCACTAGTCATTTCCTACAGAAGTAGTGGGGAGAAGTTGATAAAATATCAACGGCAAATTCATCTTGTGTGATCATGTCCGTAATTCTCATGACCACTCTGTTTTACATAACATTGATGTTACAAGGAGAAATTTGATGCTAATCACTCTTAGGGCTTAAAGGGTTAACTTTAAACAACTCAGCCATAAAGCGAATGACGTTAGGAGATTTAGTTGCAAAAAAGGAGTGAAATTCGGTCAGGATCGTAAGTCTTAGACCTTACAAGGATATATATAACACAGATGTTACTCTTACTGGAGCAAACGGGCTGAAAACTGATACATTCAGTCATCATGTAATAAAAAGTTAGTCCTTTATATCCTAAGAGTTATTTAATTCATTTTCTCCCAAGAATAATCAGTCATACATTGTCAAGACAAACAAGACAAAAGTTACGAGAATTATTAAAATAATCACCTACAGGAAAACGCTTCGATAGTTTCTCAAAATCTTCTGACTACTTCTTTAAGAAAATGTCTGAAGATCAGTTTAGAGAATTTGTATGTGAATATTAAATGTGTGCCGTTCTTAGCTTAACTTCCTCGGTTGTTCTTAATCCCTGTCTTCAATACAGCTTACAATTCTCTGCCAATTCATAATGCTACAAATTAGAAGTTCCGCACCAAATAAATTAATCAATACCTGAGTAGAGTAAATTCTTTGTTTTCGTTTTAGAATTGTCTGGCCCCTAAAAGGGGTGCCTGCTATTAACGAGGTCCTGTTAGAATAAAATTCCAACAAGCGACATGGCCTTGAAACAGCACCATAAGACGACATGAAAAGCCAACAAATGACATAAAGATGGGTTGAATACCGACAGGGACGTCATGGCCTATTCATCAAAAGGCGAAACCGACGATATTTGAAATTCTCCAAAAAAAAAAAAACAGATTAGCGATTTTGAAGTGAAGTTTTCACGTCGAATTGCACTAATGATCCAGCCTCCTTCGCAACTTCGTATAGGCTAGGAAACAGGTGGCAAGTTCTGTCTTGAATTGAACCCAGCCGCCACGTAAACTCTTGCCCAGCCTCTGAAAGTGTAAAGCTTTTGTGTACGATAACGAAAAACTACAAAAGTAAACCTAAACTACCCTTATTATTCATGTGAATAATTTAAGTTTCATTTAAAAATCCTGTTGTGAAGGTAGTGGAGGAGTACAATCAATAGACAAACACAAAAATTAAAGGCGGAAACAACACTGGGTCAATAAGCGGTTCAATTTGCACTGTTTAACGGCGTTAATTGGTGTATTAGAAAGGAATAAGGGCGCTAATGCGCTACTCAAACACCCAACAAGACGATGGTATACAAGGGTGGTAACAAGAAACACAAACTTACAAAGCACGAAATTTGTCGCTTTACCGCAAGACATGCAGTTGCTAAACTAAAGAGATATCCATCTTCAAATACGGCTAAAAAAGGACCTGCCAAAATACCCTTGTGAAAAGCCAGGTAAAACAAAAGTTTAAAGGTTTGTGCCGAAGCTAATAGCAGAACCGCACCATTCTCCCATGGAGAATAATCGTCATTCCTCAATGAGAAAAACTCAAAATATTGATATTCCAAGGGCAAGTATGATTTCTCCGGAGAGTGAAATCCGTGAAGAAAATACGCGATACACAAAACCAAGCCGAAAAAATACAGATCTTCTTGAAATAGGCTCGATACCAGATTTAAGCAAGCAAGATCTACTCTGCGACAACTTGTTGCAAGCAGAGGATGAGACAAGAACTGAAAACTGTTTAGAGCTGCCCCAAGTTCAAAAAAGTAAATCTTTGGTGCCATTCTCCGAGTCGCACCTCGAAAAAGCTGGAAGAAAAAGCCCGGGCGTCAGCGAAAGACCGTTCAAAATTTCGAAGCTTTTACAAGATCGCATCCTTGTTCTGGAAAATGAGGTGCAGAAACATTTAACTGAAGTAAACGAAGTGATTCAGCAATCAGAAACGGAGCGCACAAGGGAAAGAGCGGTGTCATTCAGTAGCAGTAACTTGGGAAGCATTAAAAGTTTTCAGTCCGGAAAAGATGGAAGAGAGAGCACTAATGGTGCCGGATTGTCAACTCGCAGGTTGAGTTTACAGAAAGATCAAGAGACTGCAATGAAGCCTCGTCATCCGGGCAATAGACTTCCAAAAATAAGAAGTAAATCACTAACGAGTTCTGACACTTCAAGCAATTTTACTGGAAAGAAATTTCGACCACGTCGCAAAATAATAGGAGCAGTTAACAACAGTAACCAGGAGCATAGGGGAATAGTAAATATGGCCTTCATCGACAAGATAGACGACAAACAAGAGGCGGACGAGATAAAGACAGAAACTAAAGTTCTATCTATGCTGGAAATGACTGAAGACGCTGACAGGAGCCCCCAGACTGAAATAGCATCACCTACGCCAAAGCGAAGTTTACCTAAAGAGGGAAAAACTAGCGCTTCAAAGCAGAACAAACTTACAAAAACTGTGAACAAAACTATACAACAACTGTACAAACTCAACAAAGACAAGGAGGCAGAGAACCTTAGCGACCTTTTGGAGTCCAAATTGATGGCAGAAAAAGAGCTGAAGAAGGCGATAAAGAAAGAGCAACAAGAGGAAAAGGAAGAACGAATTAGATTGGAAATGAAGACCTTGGAGAAGAGTAGAAGAGAAGCATTCTTTCTTAGAATGGAGGAACTTGGAAGAATGGAAGAAGAAATGAGAGAAACGAGAATGCGTGAACGAGAAAGAAGGAGGGCAGAGGCTCTTGAGCGAAGACAAAAGAATATCGCACTTTGGGATGAAAGACAAAAGTTCACTTTATCCGCTAAAATATCGCGGGCATTTAAGTTTTCGTATTTTCCTCTACTCATTCGCGACTCCAGGTCCTCTACTGATGAAGATGACGAAGACGACGAGCAGTCAAGCAGCGACGACAGCGGTAGTAGCACTTCAGGCACCAGCGATAGCTTTAGTGGTTCCCGCCAAAGTTCAACAAATACACGCGCGTCATCCACCCACGACAGGAAACGGAGCCAAGTCATAGGGTGTGAACATTCCAGAAGGATTCGGAAATAATCAGTGACGCGCTTACTGCCGGCCTAATATCTCTAATTTCTTAGGTGGCGGGATCAGAGTGCAAAACGGTGCTTTTTGGCAGCGCAGCTGCCTCGCTCAAACAGAGCATGGGCGAAGCCGAAAGGGGACATCAACTTGACGGTCATCCCCATTCTTCTCCCGGCCTTAAGCCAATTTTTTTTTTCGCTGTTAGGGTCTGTGACAACGATCGCGCTTGAGGTACAAACCAAATAAGTAAATGATAAAATTATTGTTATTATTATTAGATTACTTTTCAAGTTTGCTTGCAATAAGGAAAATTATAGAATTTCTTTTAGATGAAAAAAACTAACTAAAAAACCACCAGAATAATTCATTCACGCGTCAGTTAAACCTGCAATGAGCTAGGAAGTTGGTTAAAAGCGATTGTTGTTCTAAAAGAAAAGAAAAACTTAGAATAAGCATATTTGCAACGGTTCGAAGATTCCTATGTGGTTGTGGGCTCCTGCTATGTACAATATATTTGCAGTTTAAGCAAGGACAGACAGTTGTTAATATAAAAGAGTGGTGACGTTGGTTAAGTCTTTTTCTACCTTTCTCACCTTAGTGTACTAAAAATTGGCTTCACATAAAAAAAACCTCTGTAAAAAAATGAAGTTCCAAAGATTCTGTTTGCACTCTTGTTTCCTATTTAGGACAACGACGACGGCAACAGCAGCGAAAACGTCATCCAAAAAGTGACGATTCGTGCTGTTTCAAACTTCATCGCTCTTATTCCAGCTGTTTTAAGTTGTCAAATGTTGGCTATTTTTCCAGGGGTTGAATTCTAAAGGATTGTATCTAAATTCACAAAAATAAAAAAAGAAAATCGTTGTCTTGTGATCACGTCCTCCATAAAACGTGAAATATTAGGAAGTTTCACGTCGTAGTCGTGCAACGACCGCAAAGCAATATACAAAAAAGCGTGATGTGCAACGTGACTTGCGCGCCGGCTCCTCATGGTGACGTAGACCAGGTGCATTGTATGACGATAAGGCACGCGCGTGACGTAAGGCGCGTGCATTATAGCAATATACGTAATAAGTCGCACTGACCAATCATAGTACGTGCATTCCTTTAATTTGTAATTACTTCTTGAGTCTTACTTCTTGAGTCTTTCATATATCGATGCGCTGTCATATTATACATGAATATACATGGTACCAGAAACTCACAAAGGGGTTTCTAATGTTACTGAACGGTGTGTTTGGTCTCATTTTTAAAATATTTTAATAGCAGCAGCCGATTTGACGGTGTTCTTTAGAAAGTATTCGTTAATTTAAAAAAAAATATATTATTATGATTTACAACGCGAACCTAGAACTCACTTAAGTAGCAAGATTTAAGTATCCGAATGACAAGTCCAGTGTATTGTAATTCCTTCACTTCACGAATCCTGTTGCCATGGAGTTGCAGTGCTGAACTGTAGTTCAACCAATGCAGCTAAACCAGATTTCACTTGCTTGCTCCTCTGAGGGTAACGAATTCTGATTGGCTGATATCACTTATCAACCGTATCTCTGATTTGCGGTAACCGTCTTTTCAAACAGCCTCTCGTAATTGGTTGGCATTGTCTCACACAATGTCTGCGAACGCGCTTCACAAAGAAGCGAATCATTAGCCGCAATTTAAATAAGACATGAGAATCTTTGTGAAGATAAGCAAACGTGAAGAAAATGAATGACAAAGACTTTGCAAACACGACAGTTTTGTACTACGGTTTTAAATGAAATAAATCCACAAGGATTTGAAAACTTTTTTAAGGCATGTTTCCGAACGCACTTGAAAATTGCGCAGAATAAACATATACTACTGCTGATTACTTTTTTGCCTGTGAAAAGCAACCGACGGAAATTGTCACGAAAATTATTTTTGTGGTATTATTAATTGTAAGTGGGATCAAAATAGGACCATTTTTCTTCGCACAAACCAAATGAAAAACAAAAGAACCACAATGTCGTATCCAAAACGACTCTATTTTGACACTACGATACAAATACAACAATTATTGCAAACCACTTATTAGCGATCAATAATTTTCTCTAACTCGTTTTTAAGGACACAACCTGCAATGGTAAACCAACTCTGTGTGCTCTTCTTTCTTTAAGCTAAAGAAAGGTCCCAATGTCTTTCCCGCAAAATTACGCATTAACAGATATTTTCAAATTAGAGATTAAGGAATATTCAAGCCGCCAATGGACACCTCGACAAAATTCGAGCAAACATGACAGCTTTTATCTTCCAAGTATTGATTCTGCCTTTGGAGATTCAGACAGTCTATCTCCTACCTCAAATAGTCCCAGTCAAGATAATGAATCACCTTCGGTACTTTCGCTGGAAGATTTCGATTATTTTCGAGACAAAGAGAAATTTTCCACCGAGGTCAAGAAGGAAGACGTTTACATTCTAAGTAGCAAAGACATGCAAGATATCGAAAGCAGAGTCGATGAAAAGTTAAGAGAAGATTTCAAAAAGATATGGCAAGATGCCAAGGCGAAAGAATTGCGCATAAAAAAGAAGTTTTCCAAAATTATCGCTCACGCACGCTCGACACTGATAGAATCAAGAATTCACGCAGAGAAAGAGGCGATAAACCGGCTGGAAGAAAGAGCTGAAAACAAGCAGACAGAAATTATGAAAAAGAGGTTCGAAAGAAACCGGAAAATAGTGACAGAGAAAGACGAGAGAGAAAGCAAAGACCATAACTTTGGTGCCGGTGAGAAATGGGTAAGGGAACATTTGGAAGAAATGGCAGCCTTGAGAAAAATTCAGTCCGATTTGGATCGAGCGAAGGCACGACGAAGGAACGGAGTAGCTTCAATGAGTTTAAATAAAAAGGGAAAGTTGCGGAAACTAATGCAGACTGAAATACGCAGACTACATCGAATCGATGAAATTAACCACCTTATAAAAGACTTGAACGAGCTCGGCTTAAACGAACAAGCAGCTGCACTTAGTCTAAACTTACAGTCAAAACAACAAGCGGATACATCACTTCGCGACAAGGTTAGAGAGGAAAGAGGCCGGGCAAGGACGGAGGCATTAAAAAGGAAGGAAGAGGAAGTAGAAAAATTACGGCAAGAGAGAATTTTTGAGATGACAATTCTGGAGAAAGAAGGGAAAGTGAGAGAAGAGAAGGAGAGGTACCAGAGAATGATGGCCGCTCTCGCGCGAAAGGCGCATAACCAAGAGTTAAGACGAGGGTATAATCAAACTCTGTTAACATCACGGATTTCCAGATCACATTCATTCACCTATTTTCCATCCCCATCACGAAAATAAAGAAGTTAAAAAAGGTGGATACGTACTCAAACATAACTCAGTGAGACAAACGATCGCAAGATATGGTTGTTTATATCCTAGGGAGTCTTTTAAAACAACTATATAAAACGGCTGATAATCCTCATTATGAGTATCGGTAAATAAAGAAACATAGAGAATAAGGAAAATCTTCGTTGCCTATCAGTTACAGTTATCTAAAGACATTATGGATAATTGATTCTATTTTAGTAATCTCATTTTTAGAGTTTGAGTCAATTTTGTGAACTTGCATTTCTACTATATAAAAATGTGTTTGGAGGGATTTCAATAAAATCAAATTTCTCTGTAGAGTTTTGACTGAATTGTAATAAGCATAACTGAAATCGGATAATCGACAAGAAGGATGGAAGAATTAACGAACTAGACAGGCGTCATTTCTTCGTCATAACTGAAAAATTCCTAGACAATAGACTGTTTTTCAGTTTTCTTTAAACGAGGCAAAAATTCGCGAGCGAGAAAAACCAGACGAGCAGCAAGGCCCATTTTGCCTAATCAAAATGACAAACTCCGCACTCAGAGAGCAAATGTAAACGTATCATGCAAGCAAATTTCAATCATTTAAGCATGAAATTCAGACTAACAAAGTAGCACGACCGATAGCCCTGATCAGACAGTCCTTCTTACTTTTTTGCGCGCTTCCCCGGAAATAGAAAAGGGACGACTGATCGCAGGTTACCATGGCTACACGACCGAGTGTTAAGGGCGCTGTATGTGACCTGCCCCTGTGGGTCTCGGGTTCGAGATCCGTGCGCTCGAGCGTTCGGTGTCCAATTAAATACGAAAATTATACTTTGATTTCCAGAGAGAACTAGGTCAAAAACGTTTTTTTTTTCTAAAAGTTGTGAGATTAGTAGCCATTATGTGATAAAGTAGAAAATGAGGGCACAACAATAAGCGAAAAACAAAAATTTTGTGTGCGGACTGTGTTTGAGTCTCTTGAAAATCCACATTCTTGTTCAAGTTCATGTTCCACGAATTTTGATAATAAACTGTTTGACATAGCATCATCGCAAAGAATGTTATTATTTTATCTTTAAAAACAAAGTGGCGGGAGTGTGTGCAGAAGCTCGCAGTGGAAAATAATTAAGGTGTTTTATTGAAAAAATGGGGAAACAGCTGAACCATCGGCTTGCCTTGCACCACTCCGTTTGAAAAACAAAGCTGCGGGGATCACATTTTTTAATCACTTGCTTTATCGGCGGTAGGTCGTATTATGATTTATTTCACAAACTCCCATTAAATTCTTCACCCTCATTGGGTATGTAAGAACTCTTTAATGACCTCGTCTTTACATCTGGTGAACGGCTCAACTTCCACTGGAGCTAATTTGGATGAAGTGTTTTGTCCAATGATCGCCAAGGTTAGGGTTCAAATCTTCGTCAAGTCTGAACTTTACATAATCTCTTCATCTGCTCAAGTTATTCACGAAAATGCGAGGAGTGCATTTGTCACTCACTTGCTTCATCCGAAGTTCACATTTGTCGAAAAACGTCGTTTATCTGACAAATTAAATAATGGTTTTTGTCTTATACTCTTCGTTTATTATGCTACTATTGGGTGAGATACACTTTTCTTGGTATGGAGAAGCGATAGAGAGGAGAGTTATTTCTCTCTGAATATGGTTAAGACGCATTCCAAGTTTTATAATTCATCTTCAATGATCGCTGTTTTTGTAACGCGTTTGTAAGGTGAGAAAATGACAATTCTACACCATGAATAATTGATTTAACGCACGGAAGACATATAGCAAAAATACTTGACCGACACACTTTCGCTATAAAATTTTCGGCAGCCCGAAGCGTTTTAACAACTTCCTTATCAATTAAGGTACCTTCCTGTTTTTAGTCTGACTCACGATCACCTTGCCGTTTTTGCACCAAGCGCGGGAAGCGCTGTATTGGTCGTAATCAGTATGATTCAATCAACTTTGATCGGAAGGAGGGCGAGAGAAACTGCATGGACGAGATATAAGGCGATAAGCAAGGAAAAAAGAATTAATTACCACCATTTGAGATGATAGAAAAGATATGGTGTGTCTAATAGCGTCATCACCTAATACAATAAAAAAACAGTTTCTTGAACGACCTCAATTAATGAGAAACAGTTCAGTTCATGGACTGTGCATTCTTGAGGCTTTTTCCCCTTACGTCCTGAAAATGGCAGAAAACAACGTGAGATTTACTACAAGCGATGCAAGTTCCTCAAACAACATGAATCGCGTGGTTTTACCAAGAATCGAGGAAGACGTGAACAGAAGAAAAAGCATGACTGCATCAGAAACGTTTTCTCTTGTAACAAGCGGCAGTAGTCCATTCAGCCCGGACATTGACAGCGACCTAGAGGAAATGGCGCTTCAAGGAGATCATGACGAAGGAATCGCTGAATACGATGAACAGCGTGAACAGCTTAATGGCGGAACAGAGGGGGATGAAAAAAAACGATTTATGAGTTGTGAAACAGAAATTCGCCAGAAAGCAAAAGCAGCGTTGACGAAAGAACTCAGAAGAGTACGCAGGCAAGCTGCCGCGAAAAAGAACGAAATAAGAAAAAAGTTCAAAGTTGTGATAGATGATGCACGGTCGCAACTCATCGCATCCCGCATCGAAGCTGATAAAGCATCTATTGATAAACTGGAAGAGAAAGCAGAGATACAGCAGGCCAAGATATTGCAAGAACGCGCGCAGAGGATAAAAGAGGGAAAGAAAGAGTACGAGTACGATAGAAGTCGCGCGCATTCCACAGAACTAGGTTTGCTTCGAAAAATTCAAGCTGACTTGGATCGCGCACGCGCGAGGAGGAAGCAGAGTCTAGCGGCCGTGTTGAAGACTGTAAACGGAAAGGCTAAGGTAGCTAATTTGTTGCAGTATGAAGTGACAAGACTCGAGCGGGCTGAAGAAGTGCAAAAGATAATTGTCGAACTGTACGAGTTAGAATTAACACAAGCTGCTAAAAATCTGACCCGCTCGCTCAGGGCAAAGGAAGAGTTCGAAAATAGATTGCGCGCACAACTAAATGACGAACAGGTAAAAGCCAAGAAAAGAGCCATGTTGCTTGTTGAGGATGAGATCAAAAAAGTACGGAAGGAATACGAGGAGGAACAGAGGAGAAAAGAGCAAGAAAGGTTGGAGCAAGAAAGGCTAAAAAAAGAACAGGAAGAAAAGGAGAGAAGGGAACGAGAAATGGCCAAGATAAAAAAGATGGCCAGGGATTTGGCGATGAGAAAGATGTTTAAGCAGTCCATGCTCAATACAAGCCTTTCCAGGCCGTTCAGTTTTTCATATTTTCCGACTTTGAAGAAATAGGCCTCCGAAATGAACAAAAGATTACTCATAAAAGCGTAAAAGGTTATGGATGCTAACTTACTGAGTAGTCAACTATGGGGCTTAGGAATAACATCAAAAAAGGCTGCCAATCAACAATATATTATTATAACCCAAGGTGCTTCCCTGAAAATAGCTTTCAGATACCAGGTAGCACTAACACTTCTATGTAATAAACGTACAAGTCTAAAAATTTCTATAAAAACCCCAGCTCTGTGAAGAGATCAATTCAGTTACACCAAATTACAATCACAGTAGGGGTGGTACATTTTATTCTTCATATACTCGAAAATATTACTCTGATGGTTAAGTTTTTTTTATGCTGCAAAAAGACCCCTTTCCTTGTCCGCAGTTGGGTGCTGGGAACAAAGAAATTATTTTTAAAGAATCTGAATTATAAGAATAGCATAGATGACAACGTACACATATGTCGCTTTTTACATGTCAGTTTTACCCAAGATGGTACCGTATTATACCATGCGATAAGTGATGAGAAATTGAGAAAACAGCTAAAAAAGGTACAATAGAAAGCATTTAAAATTGCATTTAAAATATCAATCTAAACCATGTACATTTAGTTGAATTAATAAAAAGTTACACCAGGTGGGAAATAATCGGTAATAAACAATGACAGCAATGTTGCTCTTTAACAGGGAGGCCAAACATGTGCCCGAAAATAGTTAATATTTTCTTCACTTACTACAAAGTTAAACAACTTATCTTTACCTGAATAAAGGATACGTGTTTTTTACATTTAATTCTCAATCTTATAATATTACGAGTACATCATGGTTAGCTATAATTTGTGTCTATTTATAAAATCAGTTGTCATTTGTTGTGTTAATGGTATGTCATCTATGACACGCAAGTAGTGTTAATAAATTAAGATGTCTGGAGATAAATGTGTGAAGACTATGTGGTTTTAACAAAAAAGCACTAATGTTGTATTTAAACTGCACAAACCAATTCATCAATTAATCATCTTGAAAAATTCTATCAGATTCTGAAGAAATTTGTAACAAATTTTAGTGTTTTTATAAAAAAGTGTGCGTTAACAATGAAACCAATAAACTCTGAACGGCTTTGCAAGGTCAAATGCCTTGAGTGGGGAGCCTCAGAGGTGAAATTTATGAAGACAACCTAAAGTAATGCTATATTCCAATAAAGTGCATGGCTGTAAAAAAATAATTAAGAAATTCTTAACTTAGAAGGTGTTTCTGATGTCTCCCCACAGTGCATTGCACTAGTGTTTCTCACAAGATGGCAGAGTCTTCCTTCACTTATCGTGTTTAATGGTCTTTTTTAGTGACACGTAGAATTCAATGCAGCCGTTTGTTATGTCTCCATGCAACGCGCGTCTTTAGGGGGGAGCATTGTGTGATGACTGTAGTAAGAGACTGTAGTGTAAACTGTATAGTGTAAGTTCATATTACAGCCAAGACATTTTCACACCCCAATCAGTTTTATATATACCCCAGGGTAATGGGCCTTACCATTGTTTAAAAAGCTAAGAGTCTGTTGAGAATTGGTCAAGGCATGCAGTGCAGTAATAATACTGAAAAATGAGCAGCCTTTTACATAATTATAGTAACCAACAGACAGAACAGAACAGGTCAAAGGACTGTTCATTACGTTCAGTCATTCTCCCCTTGACCTATTCCGTGGGTCTCAAGCTGCCATTATTTTTCTTACTTGAAGATGGTGTTTCTAGTTTGTGGCAACTATTTCAAGTACTACTATGTTAGTATGACACTGTTAAATAAAGTCATTCATTCATTCTAACCTAGCACAGTATGCTTAATTTGCCCTGAATGAAGGAAACATTAAAAGATGGCCCTTCCCTCTCTCCTGCCTAACTGCCTCACCACTGCCTCTAACAATAATATTCCTCCTAACACAATAAGGACACTAGGATACATACACCTGTATGCAAACTACTAGTCTTCTGTACAGGTCACATAATCTCACAGATAAAATAGGCTTTTGAGCTTTTCTGTGTTATATCGTAAAGGCTAATATTTTAATCCGAAATTTTTAATCATCTTATGATTTTTTGGTAGCACTTTGATGTAACTTGCCACACGGAGCATGTAATTTGGAGGTTGCAGGTTATAAGTTGCAGGTCAGAATTCGACATAGAGTTAAATAACGTCCTTATTAAAATGGTTTACATGGCCCACATTGGGCTACCTCCCCTAAAACAAGACATTACAATGATGTTTTGGTGATGTCATATGTCTGGACAGGGTCTCGAAAAACTGGAAATATCAGATCTCAGTTCTTTAAATTAATTCTTTAGCCCTAGACTTTTTGAGGCGTGAAAGAAGGTTTTTTAAAATTATTTGTATGGGAAATTACAGTAGATTTCACAGCCCTGTTTTGACTGGAGGTAAGTTTTGAATTCAATGACAGGCAGGTAGTTGAGAAATATATCTCGTGCACAGTCAGGATTCGAGATCATGTTTTTGCTTTGTCTTGCTGCTTCAGGAAAAATAACGAATCTGGTAAAAACCGGATTTTGAAATTTCTGGTGATTAATGACCTACCTCCCACTTGCCAGCTATCGATAGTGTGGATCCAACAGGGGTTTTACCGAATGTTACGCCAACTGGGCCTTTCTGTATCTTTTTGCATAATTAAAATGATAGCCCTCGCAGGCGTTTTTAGGGGAGCTCGTTTTTCATCCCTCCCCTAAAAACACCTGCGTGGGAGGCTAAGTATTAAACTGATATGGAACTTATTTTGTGTAATGCTCTCTTGAGGTATGTTCTTTCTATTTTGTCCTTTGGGAGTGTACTTTTTGGAAGTACTATTTAAGCGCGAAACTTCCGGTGTGACCTTGTGTCACATAACAAATTCTGACATGCAACCTGCAAATTTCACCCTCTGCTTGCCACAATGAAACAATTTTTTTGTTGCCTTCTAAGTCACTGTCTATTCGATTTGGGGACTGAGAAGGTTGTATAGGTGGGGAGAGTTTTTTTTTTTTTTTGGGGGGGGGGGTGGTTTTTGAGGGAAAGGGTACAACAAAAGAGAAGATCTGAGAAGACCTGAGATTTACAGCGGCTGGGATCTTTGAGAGGGGGATAAACTGCAGCCTGTGTCGCAGACACTCTAAACCTTCTGTATAGAGCGTCTGCAAATTAGAGCACAATATTGCGTTTGAATCCCACGGAGTCGCAAGGACATAATGTAGGCGTTTTTATTGGCTAGTTTCTTACGCAGTTTGTGATTAGTCCGATTTGAAATAAAGTGTTGACAGGCCAAACACGACGGCCAAGCATTACTTCATAAGCTTTCCTGGATCTTCAGGATAATAAGCTTACAACTCGTCTCGTGTTCGGAAGATTTTCGATCAGTTACGTACTAATCACGCACAGCTATTATTTAACAGGCATAAATAAAATTATTTGTGCTGTTTGTGTTGGTGCTGGCGCGGTGATCCTCGTTTCAATATTCATAAATCCATGAATGGGGAGTTCTTCCTAAAGTTTGCAGGTCTTTATGATTTCCATTAGTTAATCTTTACCGAACTTTGAGTTTCTAGCTGACGCTACATATAATAAATAGATCATTCATACCTGTCTTCCACTAATTTGTTCCGTTCCATTGCGCGAAGTCTTGTGAACAGATGAACAAGGAAACGGCCATCTTGTGAAGTGTGCTATAAAGGCGCGGTTACTACAACGGCTGTACCCCACCCTAGTGGGATAGCCTATTCGGGGAGACCCCACCCAAAAGGGGTATCATTTCCTGGCTCCAGGTTTATCAGGGGCACCCAACGGCAATTTTCGGGAAAATATCTGTTCGGAAGACGATTTGAGATCTAGAATTTTCGGAGCATTTGTTGTAGAATTTCTTGCTTGCCTGCCTCTCCTAGGATTTTCGAACATGTACAAAATGGTATAATTGCCATTTTTAACGGATTTTGACCCTAAAAAAGGCCACCTAGAATTTTCGGGAGCCTTTTCCTGGCTGAAATTTTCGAGAAGGTAAGTTTTTATCCCTATAATTTTCGGATCACTAGACTTTCAGCTAGGAAATCCGAACAGATGAAAAGTTTTTAGGGGATAAAAATATGCCTATATCTACCGTTTGAATACTAAAATACGTTCAACAATGCTATGTTAAGTGGTTTTGAACTATATCCTCGTTGGGTGCCCCTGGTTTATAAATGGGTAGGGATTTCGTCAGTATATATTGGTAATTAAAAGGGCCTTTTGCTAAAATATTCGAGCCAACGCTCCTTATGGCTGTATCATTTCAATTTTTTTGACGTTAAACATTGACAAGACTGACTTATTGTTAGAAGGTATATGAAAAAGGCATCATTTGTTGATGGAAGTCATAGGGGGGGGGGGGTACCTCTTCTGACAAAAATGGTAAAAGAATGAGGGGTTGGTCCTCTGGGCAGAGCCTCCCCATACAAAATGTTGTTGAGAAGCACCCTAGGGTACTGTACAATGCCTCAAATAATCCCCAAATGAGTTTGCAAATGATCTCCAGGTACCCTTTCAAGCAAAGTAGGGTATATTCAAGGGTAAGTGTTTGAAATATGGGGCAGAGCATAAAGACATAAAAACTTTGTAGCTTTTTAACTTTTTCCTGGGGTAGTGAGTGAGGGAGGGGCTACTCCAATTGCAAACTGTAACTGCCACCTGCAGTGTCCTCTGCAGAGGAATGAAATTCATTAAACCTAATTCTCTTCTCAGAATCCACACAAAAAACCAATGATAATCTAAAAACAAGAAAGGCATCAGCTGACATGGAATCAAGTAATTGAGGGCAAAAAGGGGAACAAGGCAAACTCTGGAACTTCTTGTAAACAGTTGCAAATTTCTTAAATTTACATTTTATTATGAATGCACAACATAACAAGGTTACCAGATCAAGCCCAGAACATTTCAAAAATTTTCTCAAACTTTGTGTCATAATTCAATCTTAAATCAGAAAAACTTTAAAGTGGTTACAGACCTCTTTTACTTTTGAATAGTGCCTCTCTAAGATTTAAAAAACTATTTTGTAGTAAGTAAAATGACTAATGCAAAATTTGTTTAAATAGCACCCCATCATTGGGTGGTGGCATACTCTACTGTTTCCCTCTCATCTGCAACATCGCAATACACAGCAGAATTTTCAAAGTTTGTAAACTCTGTTAACTGAAACACTGAAAAGATTTTCAGTTTAACTGTAACTATTGCAACTACTATCTTCATATCTTCAAACATTATGACAGAAGAGTGGGCATAGTAAAATAATGTTCAGTTCATTGAAATGCTAAATTAAAAAAAAATTTTGACTGTATAAAAAATTAAGATTGATAAAATGTACATGTAATGTTCTTTTAAAAGTTAAAGTAATAATATAAAAAAATGTAAAAAACAACACTTTAAATAAAAATCATACTGTGCTACCTGCAACTATTGACAAATTTTAAAACACACAAATTATACAACTATCCCCTAATGGGGAGGTGAATAGTGGTGAATATATACCGAGACGCAAAGTATCGAGGTATATATTTAGTGCGTTCACCCTGAGGGGGATAGTTGTTTTAGTATTTACCAAATCAGTTGGATAAAAATGAAGAAAATAACTTTTTGTAAATTAAAAACATCTCTTAGTAGGAACTTTGTTTACAATATTTATAAAGTAACATTTCGGGGATTTTGTCAAGTGATTTTAATGACTTTTGTTGCAAATTCAGCATGAAAATAATTCTCTACCTACCTGAGTAAAGACAGACAAGCCAAAATTCGTCTTTTTGCTAGTATTGCTTTGTACAACTGCTTCATTTCATCGCTCAAATTCTGTCTTCCGAAAATGTCATGAAACGAGATGCCATCTTGGTTCCGGTCGCAAAACAGTGAATAGCTAAGGATATTCCAAGTTACGGGAGCCAATAAAAAACGCACAAAAATTGCTATTCACTGATTTGAGTTGAATAAACTGACACCCCCTCCTTGCCCAATATTTTGAATTTATAATTTTTCTGATTTACATAAGGGACGGACCATTAGAAAAGTTATGGGGGGGGGGGAATTTTTAAGCCACAGGAATTTTCTTTCGTTATCAAATTTCTTGCATGAATTTTTGTTAGGCCGTAGCATGAATATTTTTTAGGGTTAATTGGCGTGCATGAATTTTTTTTCATTTAATTTTCCCTTGCGCCAAAATTTTTTGTGTACTTCGCCTGTCCCCCTCCCCCACCCCCCCCCCCCCGCATAAGTTTTCTAATAGTCCGTCTCTAAAGCTACATAACATTCACAACTCTCTCTTCCTATTGAAGAACAAGAATTAACCGTAAAAGCACCAAGTGCAGTCAAAGTCCTTAACCATAGAGTGTTCCATTGTTGATAACCTTGTAAAGCGGCTGAGTTCCTCGCAAAAGGTCGCGAACTCCGGGTCTTGAAACGTACACCTCGCGGGCGAATTCGTCCCTAGCAACGTGAATGTTTCGTTTAACAGTATCGAGCAATGCTTTCCTGTGCTGCTGTACATCGGCAATATGATCACTTTGATTTGTCACAACACTTATCTGTTGGTTTCTTGTAAACCTCATTCTGTCTCCTTGATCTGTCAGACCCACAAGAGTCTTGTTTCGCGGCCATTGAATTTTCTGAAAGCGTTCTTCCATTCGCCTCGTCTCTTGTGAGTTAGGGTAGCTTTGTTGTGGGTAGTTAAGCTTGTAGCAGGTTTGAACAAACGGCCCTGGAGCTTCATACCGTTTGTAGTCTTTGATCTTATAATTATGTTCCATTTGATTCATGTTGCAAGCGGTTTAGAGGTACAAAGACTCACAAAAATGTTCCCGACGAAATGCGCAGTCGGACTGATCAACTCCTGGGAGTTGCGTTGACAACTGACAGAGCAGAGTCTGGGCGTGAGAGAAATTTGGAACGGTGGAATTAGAACTGCTGAAAGAACTGCTGGAATAAGATTTCGACAAATTTCAGCATTCCCAACTCGCGATGTTTTTTTTTTTTTCAAATTTCCGAGAGAAAAAATTTCGGAATTTTAAACTATTTACTCAGTATTCTTGTGTATTATCTTGCCTGTTTGACCAAGTGAGACTCATGACGGGTAACTTAGCAAGTTTAAACTGATGACGTCATAAGTGCTACAAGGCTGGATTTTGTCTCCAGTCTCTATGTTTAACGATGTATTTCTTTCAGTTATTTTGATGCATTTCTTCACAAATAAAAACCGATTCATAAGGTCGGAAGGCGTGATTGTCGTCAAGAGAGGCTTTATCGCCTGGCACCGGGGGCGGAGGGCTTCCTCCCTATAATGGCCTGTACAGGGCTTCGCCTGAAAGTGTAGTTTTTTCAGGCTTCACTAAGAAAGGGTAGGAACTCACTTGTTGACGTATATGAAAGGAAACGGAAATCTGTCATTTCAGTCTCAGAAAAAAATAGGAAGAAATAACCTAAAAGGGCTGATAGACGGATTTTGTTGTTATCAAAAAGACAGGAATGACTTCCCAGTTCACTGATTTATTCATATTAAAAAGACAAAGCATTTACAGAAGTTGAAAGGGATGCCGTGTTTTGAACTGGATATTTGGAAGAGGTGCAATTGGTCAATAGTAGGTATACAAAAGGATAAGGGGTTTGGACCTCAGGGCGGAGCTTGCCTGCGTGCAGACGTCTCCTATTCGTCCAACAAAGGAAATAGGAGACGTCTGCACGCAGGCAAGGCGGAGCCTGTAAGAGTAAAACTTTGTTAAGTGAACCCCGAGTTTTATTTTTTCTTGGTGTCGTGTGAAACTAGACCAAAGGAGACCCTGCTTTGTCCAATCACAACTTACCTACCTTATCTAATTACAACTTTTACCAAATAGTGTGCAAACATGGCAAAATACTTTCGAGGCGTGAAGAGTGGGGAAACTCCTCATAACTGTTATAGCGCTGGGAACGCGCATATTTTGAGCACTTTGAATATAATTTGACAAAAGAATCTTGGTGGTCATGAAGGAAATATCAAACTTAGGTCACGATTATGTCAAGTTCCTTTAATGCAGCAAAATCTAAGTGATCTTGGAACACTGATCCTAATCCGGATCAATCCTAAGAAACTCACCCTAAGACTACCGGTAACGGTTAGAGTATTCACTGCCCAGAGAGATTATGATTCAACTGCCCAGGATTCATGTTGAAACTGTCGGAATAGCTTTACGTACATCTAGCAGAGGGGAGTCTTCCGCAGTCCAAGGAAACCGATGAAAGGGGCCTTCCTTAATCACGAAAATTTCAAGATCCCTTTACATTGTTTTTGAAAAAAAGGGGTAGAATAAGGTGACCGAACCAGACGAATGAACTGGAGACTAGATGGATTCAAGCATGAATTCATCTGAAGGCTAGACTCGACTTGATTTTCCCTCTGCAATGAAGCCCTATAATGAAAAGGCGAAGTGAATTTGCAACAAGCGATATGAAATCATGAAATATTAATAGTTTCTTGTTTACGCCATGTACGAATATAGGTTAGTGGGTGTAAAAAAATGTTGTTTTCCATTCAAGCTGACATTAAAAATGAATGAATACTTTGTTGAAACTGTTGAACCAAAACAGCTCAAAACAAACTTTAAATAAAGAACTTTTAAATTAGTCCTGTTTTCATAGCGGTAACACAATAATAAGCCATGATTATAAACCTTTAATAACAGATTCTAACACGGTAAACGTAACGTGACCGCTCTCGATTGTCAAGTTATATCTTTCTTATCGAACGTGCCGAACCGCTTTTATTTTTGCTCGCTTGGATACAGACGTCTGTGGGCTAGCAAACAAACCAATAGGCATGGATACTTGGCAAAACAGATGTTTGTATACACTGCAAAGAGCTTCCACGTTGTTTTCCACCGCAGATAAGCGCCACTGTGCGACTAAATACTAAACCACGCCTTAGATTTCGGGATAAGATATTAAGATATGCACCCAGACACTAAAAAATACTTTTTGCCTGTAGCTTGTGCAAATAAAGGTAACTGGACTCGATTGAACGTTTGTAACTCTCGAGAAGAAAAGACATTTTTGAATACCAATCTTTTTTTGCTTGCGATGAGGAAAGTTGCCATATGCCTATGATGTAGGCATTTGAAAAAACTCTCATACGTTACGCACAGTATCTTTCTACTCCAGCATACGATGTGAAAACAGCGGAATTTGAAGAGGAGGTATAATGATTTTCAACTCTGTTGGGAATTAATTTACCATGCCACATTAGCTAATTTTCTCCTTACTCGCTAATTGCTACTCGAGACAAAAACTTATTGTTGTCGTTGTTTACTTAAAGTGTCTGTGGTTAAAAGGAAACGTGCACTTGTAATAACTTTACGTCCGAAAAGAGTGCTTCTCAGCAATGAAATCACCGTGATTTTCAAAAAACGCCACTGAAACGACACCAGCAGCATGTCCAGGTCATCGATTTCTTCAATACAAGCGCCAAGTAGTGGGCTTTTAACACGTACAGGATCAAGTTATGAGGGAGATATAGAAAGCTTGGCCTTAACTGATTCGGAAATAGAAAACTCCAGTGTTCATTCCGCTTACTACTACAGCGAGTCATGGCTTTCTCCTGCGTTTCCAGTTATTTCATCCCGGAGATCTAGCTCTGCTACTTTAGCCGAAGAATCATCTTCATTATTTGAATCCGAATATGATACTGAAATATCAAGTTCTGACACGAGCGCTGTAATTTATACCGACAATGATTTTTGTCGAGTACAAAGGGCTGTGGGAGCGAGACTTGTTGAGTCAGCCTTCGTCACTGAGGGCGACAAAAGGTGTAAATGGGAAACTGATAGTGGTAGCGATTCTAGAATCAATACAGCACATGGCTCAGCTCGTTCTGTGTATAATGCTAAACCGATAGCCAATAAAGCGTCAAATTTGAGATTTGGTGTTAATGAAGATGGTCTCAGTCAAGAGCTGTACCAGTCTAATGCAAGTCAACAAGACTGTAAGCATAAAGATATCCTAACGAAATTCCAGGCCATGGATTTCGAGAATGGGGCACAGGCAAGAAACTCCGTTCTTCATACAATTCAGACAACAAAGAGTGCTTATGAATTAAAAGCACTTCATCCTTGTAAGTCAGTTAATGACAATTGTTTCAATGAAGTTGACTTGGAGGACAAGTTAAATACTCCTGAAACAACTATACAGGAGTCGGAATTGGCAGAACGCGATATCATTGAAAAAAAAAGATTTCTGAGAAAAAATTTCAGTTCAGTTCTTAAAGAAGCAAGGAAGTCCGTGCGAGAAGCGCGAGGGAATTTGAGTGCGCATGAGATGAAATTAAGAAGCAAACGGGCTACGAGTAAATATCCTCAAGTACGAGAACCCAGATTAACAGTAAAGGCTGATTCAAGCAAAGAAGGAAGTTTTGAGAATCCCGTAAAGTGGGTGGTAACCAGGCCGTACATTAACCCAAGAAGTAAAAAATTCATTAAACAACGTAAAAAGCAAGATGCAATTGAACTCGAAAGGAGGAGAGCAGAGTTATTGATAATGGAATTGAAGGGCTTAAATTTACATGAACAAGCTGCAAATGTAAAGAGTGCGTTGGCCTTTAAGGACAAAAAGGAGAAAGAGTACGATGATCAACTCTATGCAAAGAGGGAGGATATTAAAAAGAAGAAAAGTATTGAAGCATTTCACTTGAAGGAGGAAATGAAGAGGAAACGCTTAGAAGAGATCAGGAGAAAAGAGGAAGAGAGGAAGGAGAAAGAGGATTTCGAAAGGAAAAAAAGAATAGAAGAAGCAAAGATAAGAAGAGAGAAAAATCGAATGCTATGGGAAAGCTATAACGCTGTTGTCCTTGCAAATTCCGTAAGTAGATCGTTCACTTTTTCTTATTTTCCAAAGCTTCGCCCTCGACCTTTGGAAAGGCCACAAACGGAGCCTCAAAAGAAAACTCACTCAGAAAATCACGTTGAGAAATGCCATCGGTAAGAATCATCTGACGACTTTGCCTTAACTATGAATCGCTTTTAATTGGAAACTGGGAAACTGACACTCGCACACATTTTATATGCGATTTCTCTTTCTGATATCATGCACATGCCTGTATATACATATGCAGCAGGTAATACACGAACAGATTCGCCATAAATTATGGACAATCAGAAAAAGCCTTAAGCTACTGTAAAACGTGCAACTTGTTTTGCAACATTGCGGCAAAACGAGCTGTATAGTGATGTTGCGTATTTTACCACCGACATACGAAGCTGTCTTGCAACTAGAATAAGCTCTTGCTTGCAACAAATAAGGTTGCAAGGTTTTTTCGTGGGTGGTAAAACGCGCAACATCGCTATTCAACTCGTTTTGCAACGTTACAAAATAAGTTGCACGTTTAGTATGCCTATCAGAAATAGGCACGCAACGTGTGCACGTGCATAAAGAGGCAATTCTGCGCAACTCGTTCTGATGTTTTCTTTTTGAGTATACTATTCTATAAATAGTTTCCTGGAGATAAAAGATTCGTTCGTACGTAAAAAAAAAATTAAAAAGCAAGAAAAAATTCACACAAGGGACATGACACAAGCAATATCCATTGTAAAAACTATTGTAGAAGTAAATGGTCATTGTTTTTATCTCATGCATCATCCTTTATTTCCAATTTCTTATTCATTTTTTTTCTATTAATTATTATATACTATTTTCTGCCTTGCCTCCATGTTTCATTTTCACACCGTCAGCAACTTTTATACTTGATTAAGCACAGTCGCGACTTGGAGTGACTAAGACGTTACTGTATCCCCGTACCACACCTAGCGGACAAGATCTTTTTTTTATTAAAGAAAACGTCGGGAAACTAGCAATACATAATGGAATTTCTAATAATAAGTTGTGCCATCATCAATGGCGTATGATGTGGTTTAATTTAATCCTTGGTTGTTATTTTATCCTCCTGTTTCTCAATAATCATACATTACCATACCCAAAAACAAAGGGAAAAAAATTTGAACCACAACTGTGCGCATCTAAATAACAAGTTAGTTTAAACATGAATACGAAGGTAATAAAAGTAATCCCCATTTTTAAACAGTTCATGAAGGAAACAATGTTCCTGAAACAGATAGGGCATAAGGGATATCACGTTATTTTATGATAATAATTATTGTCTCCTATACCTATTAAAAAATTATTATTATTGGTCACTTTGTCATGAGGTAACCATACCACCCCTCAACCTTGTTCCCAGGTTCTCTCTCCTATCCGTCTCTCTGAATCTCTCGCTCCGTAGGGACGGGTAGGAGAGAACCCTGGGAGCGAGGTTGACCAGTGCTCTGACTACAATTTTTTGGCCTGTCAAGATCAGTTATGTCCTTGATTTCCTTTTGGCAAAAGAAAAACAGAAAACCCTTGAATATTAATCTGTCTCATCAGAACTGAAATACCACTCCTTGTTGCCATCCTAAACTTTTCACTTGTAAAGGTCACCGCAGCAAAAATTTCCAAAAACAGGTATAAATAAGAAATATAGTAGTATTATGTAAGAGATCTGCCAGAGAGTTTTTAATTGAATGGAAACATTATATGATTTCATCCAAAGATTTAAAAGTTAATTTTATTGCTAAATCATGTTACCATAAATCGGTCTAAGAGTGAAAGAGTTTATTCATATTTCAATGATGAACTTTTAGTCTGTTTGAGCCTGTATCCAACAATAAACTTGTTTTAAGCTGTCACTTTTCCCAAGGTGACCACTTACATTTGTAGTTGACAAGCGTGGAACAAGTGGAAAACACTTGGTCCATTTTTATTTTTGGTTCAAATTTTTTTCCTTTGCTTTCTTTGTTTTTGGGTGATGCTTGTACGGAAATGTCTTACTCCCTCTAGTAGCTAAAACCTTTAAATAAATAAAATTTGTTTTTTGCTGAAGCATTAAGAGCTTCATAGACATGCAACTTGGTAGAAACTCAAATGATAAAAATCTTATTATTTTAGCTAATAAACAGCATACACAATTTCTTAAAGCATTTACCTTAAAAAAGTAAAAAATAAATTTTTGTTTAATCAGTGCCAGCACTGCCCAGTCACCATTTACATAACAGTTATTTTTGTTTGCTTAAAAAACTAAACAAAGTAACAGCCAAAGATGCCACAGTTAACCAAATGGGCATAGAAAGGTGTGTGTTTGAGCCCTGTACTCAGCCTGTGCTGTATGTATATTTTTCACACAAGTGAACACTCAGCATTTATGCAGCTGCCATCCTTGATTTTGAAAGGGAAAAATTTGAAGGATTTCTCACCTGTTCCCCAAATCTGATCCTTAAATGCTATCTGTAACCTATGCACTGCAATCTGAATTAACTCTACAGGCCTCAACACACCCCCACCCCCCTCCCCACTTCACCCCTAACTAAAACTGCCTGGGCAGCATAACTCTTCTCAATTTACATTTCACCACTAGGAATATAATCATAACCATTAAGATCTGCTGAGTTCAACACAGGAAAGTGATTAGGTCTGCTGCTTATGGTGCACTGCCGTCCAAAATCAGACTCTGAAGACCTCTCGTTAGAAAAAAGAAGAATTTCTGTAGTGGGACTCTCATTTTTCTGAACAAACCTGAAAGAGCAAACAGTAAAAAAATAATAAATATTATTATACCGTTTATACATTGGATGTGGAGACCATTGCAGTGATTTTGTTACCTCTACATCCTGTGTCCCTAATGAATAAAATCCCAAAGACACAAAATAATTTGTGGTATGCGTCCCACAGGATGCAAAGATCTATTGATTGATCTGAAGATGTTATTGTAGAATATCCTGTTTGTGTGTTGTCTGTGGCTGTCGTTAAACAACGCCTATTTCTTTTAGTCTTGGTTGTGCTTTGCAATAGAAGGAGTATATTTTTATTTCAGTAAACTGTAATAAAGAGTTTTGGAGTCTGTCCTCAGAGTAAATGTGTGGTTTCAAAAGACCCAGGAACTCATTGTTTTTTTTAACTGAGACTCAATGGATCTGGACTGGGACTCATGATTTTTCACAAGATGGGTCCCAGGACTCACCATAACTATTTGTAACAAAATCACTGCTTTTGTACATACAGTAGACTCCCAATAACTCGAACCTTCAAGGGAAATCGAAAAAAGGTTCGAGTTATCGAGAGTTCAAGTTATCAGGATCCCGAAGAAAATATCCCAAAGAAAATAGCCGAGAGTAAGGTAAAAAACAGTTTTTACTGCACAGTGAACATTTTAATCACATTTAATTGTAGAAATGTCAAGTGAAAATTAAAAGATACTTCTAGATTATAAATCAGAAGGTAACGTAACAAAACATAGCCTAAATAGAGCATGCGTTTTACTGTTTTGAGAAGAAAAGCTGCATCACATTAGCCTGTGACAATCAACATCAGCCTCCTCTACTAGTAAACTATACTCCTACAACACGTCAATAGGAAATCCAAAATTCAATGTTTCGGACACCCGTAGACGGCTTTTTCCCCGACTTTTTAAGGGCTCAAAACATGGTTCGAGTTATCGAGGGTAAAATTATATAGAAAATGACCCGAGGGGAAACGAAAATTGGTTCGAGTTAGCGGCAGTTCGAGTTATCGAGGGTTTGAGTTACCGAGGGTAAAATTACAGTGAATGTATGACAGAAATCCAGGGGAAATCGATTTTGGTTCAAGTTAGCGCAAGGTTCGAGTTGGCGAGGGTTCGAGTTATCGGTAGTCGACTGTATATGTTACACCATTTTCAAACTAAACTGGGAAATCCTTACATTAAAGGGTCTAGCTGTTCAAAAGGTGGATAACACTATCCACCAGATAAATCTGATCTCTATCCAACAGATGGGGCATTTGCTTTCCCTAAGACTTTTCTTCTGGATAGTAACATTTAGTCTCACTTGAGTAAGCTGTGAGACTCATAATCTGCAAGCCGTTTTTCTTTGTATTCAGGACACAAAAGGGTGGTTGGGGTCCCAGGCGTTCCTAGCAGAGACCATGGAAACTAGGAATAAGAATCATTGCGTGACCAAAGCCACGCATGTCTTGCGAAGAAAGTTTAGTAAAGATCAATAAATGCAATTTAGAGCTTTTCCAGAACAGGTCAGTCCA
Source organism: Porites lutea (assembly GCF_958299795.1). Taxonomy (NCBI): domain Eukaryota; kingdom Metazoa; phylum Cnidaria; class Anthozoa; order Scleractinia; family Poritidae; genus Porites; species Porites lutea. The sequence continues at coordinate 10,477,445 of NC_133204.1, forward strand.
CTAATTCGCTTGAAAGAGTTGATAACTTTGGAATAAGTGAACACTTCAATGGTCAAAAAAAAAGAAGAATCTTGATTAGCAAAGGCTAACTGGATGGGTGTTGTAAACTTTTATTGTATGCAAATGAGTCTTGTGATGAGCATGCAGTTTATTTTTGCCGATGAGTGAAATGATGTGCCATGTTCTCATCACGAACTCGAATCGAGGCCCTTGAATTTTAGTGTAATTATACACGTGTATAGCCTGCAACAGCAGTTGTATCTCTGGTCGTCGGTAACACGTGTACTAAATGAATTCAGAAACAAATCGTCAAATACGATATAAAAAGTAAATATCCTGAAGAATACTTGACCGTTGATAAAGTAGGAAGTTAAAAAACCTTTAGCGCGTAAATCCTGTCTCGTCTAGAATTAATCGCCTCCTCATTTCTTATCTAATCTCCAAGCAAGCGAGACTTAACTCCAATATTAAGAGCGTTCTTGTTATTTTTTGAATGGATAGTGCTATCCAGCCTTTGAACAACTGAGGCAAAGTTTATATGTGGGGAAACGCAGCTTGAGAACATGGCCTTTACATCATAACATTACACTTACCCAACAAGTACAGCAGGAACAATCAGTAAAAGAGCCCCAATAACAAACGACAAACGAGAAAGTGGCATGACATCATATATGCGCCTGAAAAGAAACACTCCAAAGACATTCGATGCACTCTCCAAACAAGCTAAAATTGCAAACAGGATACCTGGAAAATTAGGTAAAAATCTGCATGTTAGTTACAAGTTTTAATGCAACATGTGTAAGTCATTTTCATAAAAATGTAAGGAAAAAATAAAATAAGTTCAACATCCAGCCGAGTTGCTTAATGTGCAACTCAATGAATTGTCATGGAAAAAAATATATAAAAACGCTAAATAAAACCCCGAGGCCCCCACTTACACATATAGCCCTCTTGATTAAAGGCACCTAGGCCTTATCTGTACATGTCTTGCTTAGTATGCTCCAGTTGCAGTTACCAGTAAAACCGGTACTTTGAATTTTTCAATGTGCATAAAATAAGGTACATTTTGCTATCAGCCTGTTTCAAATTGAATTTTCTTATATTGAGTCATTTTGTAAGCCTCCACCTGGGTATACCATATTTCTCCAAATAAGTGCTGCCGCACTTTTTAAATTTTTCATGCATCTAATGTGGTGCTTTTCAACAGCAACACTTATTTGAGAGCAGCATTTATTTGAAAGTTGGATGTGACAAAGAATATATTGTTAACATCACTATTATTATTATTTTCAGTAACTAACAGAAATGTCTTTTGATTTTGATTGCATCGGGACCTAGGCACCTTATCAGTGACAGGGGCCTATTCAAGTAAATAGGGTAAGCCTACTAGTACAATTATAATTCATGATGTAGCTAGGAGTGTCTTACTTTATTTTGAGTTGGTTATTACCTTGTTCCTGAGGTTCAACTAGCTTAGATAAAGTGGCTTTCATAACTGATTGAGGCAAGACACCCAATAACTGAAGGGCAGGCACTGAGAATAAAGGAAAAATAGAAGAATATAAAATAAATTTTATAATGGCAATTTTTTCATTATTACTATTTTTTTTTTCATCACCAAGTTCCCTTATCCTTCCAACTACAGTCTTCTCACACCTTCTTGTTTGGATTTCCACTTTTTTGTTACCCTCACCGTTGAGTGTTCAAATTGAGAATTAACCTTACAACAAAGTGTCTAGTATGTCCCTTTACTTACGTAGTTTAATCAAGGGCTACAGTACCATTAGTCCTAACTTTGATGTATTTGTTCTCAATTGTGACAATTAGTGCTGGCAATGCTTTTATGTTCCAAAACAAGCCTTAAAATCTTTTATTCACAAAAAGAGCTTTAATTTCTTCCCCCAGAATGCTCTAAGAGTCCAGTATGTCTTCATGAACCTATTTTTTAGCAAGGGAGGGGTGGGTGCACTCCTTAGGTCTTATGACCCTCTCACTGAATTTAACCCTTTAAGTCCCAATATCCACATACAAATTCTCCAAACTGATCTCCATACATTTCCTTGAAGAATTAGTTGAGAGAATTTGACAAAAGATCAAATATTTTTCTCTTTGTGATCATTTTGTTAATTCTCATAGACTTTGCTCATGATAGTCTATGGATATTGTTAGGAGAAAATTGATTTTGAGCACTATTGGGACTTAAAGGGTTAAAGTCAAAATGTGTCATAAGCATATTAAATTATTTTTCTTCATCTTGACTGCAGGTCAATACAAACAGGGGCAGATCCAGGATTTCTTTTAGGAGGGGGTGCACTCGTCTCTTGCTCTACTTCAACACCAATAAACCACATAGTTTTTCTTTTTGCAGAATACCTATTGCATTAGAAAACCACAGGTCATCTCAGGGGGGGGGGGGGGGGGTGCACACCCTCCCCCTAGATCCACCCCTGACAAAGGAGTTGACCAAAAACTGTTATGTTTACTTAAAATGTGAAAAAAAATTAATAGCAGTTTGAACTTACCATTAAAAGTTAAGCGAGTTGAAGTGTTTAATGAGGCTAAAATCAAGCCAGCGAATAAGGACACTAGTCCAGCCTCAATGATCCAATTATTTGAAGCTTTTAGAACACTTTGAAACAGTTTGACACTGACCAAACTTGATATATAGCGTAAACAAAGAGCTCCAGCTAAATAGCCAGTCAAAACCATTGAAAAACAAAGTGAAGTTTGGGCATGTAAAATTAATAGACTGTTTGTTCCTGTAAAAATTATTCCTGCAACTACAAAGGAAGCGACATAGGTAAGTAAGCGCCACCTACGTCCATTTCCAGGCTCATGTGTAAATACTCTGCAAATTTCGAGAAAGTCCTGACAACTAAATATTGTACTTGACCCATAGAAACCAGGAAGGAGAAGGCTTTCCTCCAAGTAAAACACAATGTATATAATATTCATGATGCAGGCAGCTATACCAAGCCAGAGCAAATGATAAAACCAAATACATTCTAAGTAGAAACCACAAACAAAGTAGGCTAAGCCAATTCCAATACCAGCAGCACTGTCCAGGAAAAGTATTCTGAAGGTTCTTTGTCCTCTGCTTGTAATGTCAGCAACATAAGCCATACAAGATGACATTAGACTGGTGCTATAACCCAGTGCACTTGTCATTAGACTCACAATTACAAAAAAATAAAGTGGCTCCTGAAAGTGAATGATGATAAAAACTAGAGCCACGCGTAATGCAATGCCTAACAGAGAGGCAACAAGCACAATTTTACGTCCTTCTGTTTCACTCCATGTTCCAAAAATTATTGTTGATGGTATTGCTAGAAGAAG
>NC_133204.1:10488280-10590780 GCF_958299795.1 Porites lutea
CCAGGTGGGCACCAGCATGGCGTCTCCATACAAATCTCTGTAAATTTGCGTAACGCATTTCTTCAGGAATCGTGGCGAGGAACTTGGTATATTTACCTCCTTTCATTTTCCAGATTCCGGACTTTATCTATTGAACGGTTTTGATTTTTATTTTGATCTATTTTGAATGGCGTGACACTGAAAACCAGCAATTGGGAAAACAAAACATACATGCTAAAGAGGTCTATTGGGACTATTGGCCTGTTTTACTACGATCCACTCTTTAATTTGGAGACAGCGGCTGTCTATCATCCTTCAATGTCTCAATAAATTTGAAGCCCCTTAATGTATGCCACATAGAAACTGCTCTGTCGTGTTTTGACGTCACGGTATCCCAGTGTGCTTCCTCGAGTCCAGTCGACTCCGCGCTGAAAATGACTTCACCAACGGTAGCGCTCTTTCCGACCACGTTGTAGTGGTTTACGGAGATTTTCAACGTGCAGAACGGCAGCTTATCCTCGGGCACACGGAATAACAAAGCTTCGTTGAAAACTGTGTAAGTGTCACCGACTTCCTGCAAACCAGTTTTTCTTTTCAGAAGCTTTTGGCCATCATGGTGTAGTGTTGCTTTTGTGTAAACTTTTTCTGCGGAAGGAAGAACAGCGTCTTACTTAGTGCATTATAAATTTGTAAAAAATTCGGTCCAGTCTCAGGGGCACCCAAAGGGAAATTTTGAGAAAAAGACCTAAAGACAACAAGAAAGCATGAATAAAGCTTTCTGAAGCCATTTTAAGCACTTTAGAGATTGCTGGGAAAAATTCATCTGTTTCTCACTCCCAGCAAGACTGATGGAAGAGTTCCCAGACAGCAAGGTGCACCTACAACCGGCAACCTGACTTACTGGGAAGTCTCCCAGCAAAGGTATGTCCAGAAATTACTGGCCAGTTTGGTGTGGTCATAGGGCAAAAATCAGATCTTCAGTGGGGAGGAGGGGAGGTTGGTAGAAGGTAGGAAAATGGGTGTGACCTAACGGCAAAATTCACCCCTTCAGACACCAAATCCCCTCAGACACCCTGAATTATCTTTTTCCCAGCAACGGCTTCCCTTCCATGAACTCGTATAAAATCGAATGGTTCTCGCATACGGCCACGAGAGGTGTAAGGGTTAAATGGCGCCTTACGTTAATTTACCAAGCTCCAAACAGACATTTGGAATGTAAAAAAAAGTTGGTGGTTAGTGTTTGGCTTTGCTTTAGTTCTGACGACATTGTAATTTTTAAGCACGTGAATAAAATTAAAGTGGTATTTTGCAGTGTAACCGGGTGTGTATGTGAAAAAAAAAACAAACAAACAAACCAGCAAACAGACACTGAAACTGGTATAAATTCATTGTAACCAATAGCGATTTCAAGTTGATTGATCACAATACAAGATTCAGAGTAGAACGAGATTTCATTTCGGGGGTCCGCTTACAGGAGCATAAAAACAGAGGCAAAATCAAAGTCGTAGCAAATCGAGAGAGGGAATGCGCAACACAAAACAGTCGATTGGGCATTTTTATATCATGACCAAACTTTAGAAAAAGTGACGCACTCCAAACACCAACTCACCGTGCCTGGCAAGTACCTCACGCACGCGCAAAGTGATATCGCCCTGCCTGGCAGTGGCAGCAATGGACAGTTGTCTCGCTCTTATTAGGGGTCATAAGCATGGCATAACCGTTGGACCTCTGTACAGTCAAAACTGTGTATCAAACTGCCGAGGCGAGTGCAAAAATATTAAAACGGACAGGCAAACTAACCAACGCAAGATAGTAGTCCCGCAGTCAAATTCATCCCCTTCATAATGGCCACCGTGAGGGTCTGGTCCTTAGTAACGTAACACAGAGATAAAAGCAGTTCTCCACATTCTGCGTTGGCAAAACTTTGCAACGCTCCCACAATTGAAGTGCCCTGCAAAAAGGAGAAGAACGCCTTTAAAAAATTTGATAACGCTGAGTGATCTTTAAACACAGCTGCAAACAGCTAAATCCAGACTCCAAAATTTATTGAGTGATTCATCCTTAAGGTTCAGCCAACCTCGTTCCCAGCTTCTAGTCGAGTAAGGAAGAGATGGGACCTTCTGAACGAGGTTTCCCCCCCCCCCCCCCCGGGGGGTTCGCCATGGTTAAGTTTGGATATAAGCATAATAATGCACTTTTGCTAGTGAAACTTCCTTTACACTTATCTACTTTTTCGATTCATGTCCTTACAGATGTTTCTGGTTTCTTTTTACAAAGAGATTGAAAATCCTCTCTTGATTTGTCAATAGACAGTTTCAATGGTGGTTCATGCCGCCATATTTGATATTTATTACTCTGTAGACTTAGAGCAAGTTAGATTAATCCCTTGGGGGCATACTCCAATAAAAGCTTTACACGTGGAAGCTCCGCTCCGATGTCCAAGCCCTTACCCTCTTCTATACTATTTTTGAAAGAAAAGGTGCCCCTTTTGTATACCTTCCACTCACAAAAGGTACCCCTTTCACATACTTAGTTTAGAACTATGCATCTCTTTTAACTGCTGAAAATGCGCTGTCTTTAAAATATGAGATTTACAAATCAGGAAATTTTCTTGATTTTGTTTCAAAGCCATAAAATACTTCTTTTAACCCTTTTAGGTCTCCCTAAAGACCGAAATAACAGATTTCTCTCCCCTTTTAGAGCGGTTTTCATTTGAGTGTCGAAAAGTAATTGGTTTTGCACTTTCTACACGATGCGATTGGCTTAAAAGATTCGCGCCACCTTTTCATCCAATCAGAAGTAAAACCAAAGCCAATTGTGACGCGCTCGCATGCATTTTCCCGCGCTTTGCGTCAGCCACATGTAATTACTTCGAGTTTTGATTGGTTCAATGTATTGTCTGTGTCCTATGTGATTGGCCAGAGTAATTACTTTGGTTTTGGTTTTACGACACTCAAACGAAAACCACTCTATATACTTCCACTATATAATGAAATCCCTACCCTTTCATATACCTGAAGCCTAAAAACGGTACCCCTTACAGGAGGAACCTCCCTGTATACATGTATATAGGCCGCGTTATAAGGAGTAAATTAACTGCAAAAACCGTGGACAGAGATCCTGCTAGTTGTAAACGTTGGATCTCTAGAAAAGAGATCTAATCAGCCAAAATATAAAGAATGAGAAGTCGAAAGACTTCTGCAAAGCTGATTCATAACAACGTGTATTGTTTTCTTATAAATGATATTTCAGCTGGCCATACCAGCCTTCTTCAGGTTTACAGATGTTCCCGAACTCATGTAGCAATAACAATATTATATAGATGGAGAAGTCGCAATAAAAATTGTTTAAAAGGGAGAGGCGGAAATGAAGTACATCACAAAAACTGAAAAGGAAAAATACTAAGGATATGGATTACAATAATTCACGGCGGTTTAGGCCATGAGGTTCAAAAGTCATGGCCTTATCTATCAAATGCGACTCCCTGGCTTTACGAACTGAGTCACGTGAAGAATGAATAGATAAAGCCATGAATGATAGATAGTTTTTGGTTTATAAGTAGTACCCCCGGGGGATAAATCTTCACTTCGGTCGTTAACGCTAAAGTCTGACGTTAAGCCTAGCCAGCTAAATTCTGTATTTCAACGTCAAATGATGGTAGTTAGTTCTGACGTTCCGTGTTATGTAAAAGGCCCTAGAACCGCTTGAAAACCCGACTTCTTACATCGACCGACCGGCTCTCCCGCTCTGAGACCATGGCAAAGATACAATTAAAGGAGAGGTAAAGGTGAACGCGAGCCAAAGGCCCAAACGGCCGGAGCGTATCCCGGTTTCCTTAGCATAAAGCATGCCGGAGACTATTGCTACTCCCACCTAGACTGAATGCTGGGCCATCGCAGAGTTACCCCCAGCAGAATGTCGCCGGTACCCATTTAAAGTGAAGTAAAGTTCCTTGTCTAAAGAAACAACGCGACTGGCGAGGCTTGAACCCTGGACCTCCAGATCCTGAGTTCGAGGTGTTAACTGCCTGAAAACCCGACTTATTAAATTGACCTCTACCACCCGAGATCATCTCGCAAAGGCGCAATTGAAGGGGTTCATACCAAATGAGGCCATATGAAAAGCGAGTGGTAAAGGCGATAGGTAGCTCAGCAAAGACGTTTTTGAACGACGAACGTAAACCGAAAATGAACTTTTTGCATTATTGGGCGGTGGTTTTGCCCCAAATTTTCAGGAAAATCGCCTTAATAGGAGTAAAGCCACTGAACAGTACAAATGCGGTACAAATTTGGCTACGTCAAGGCACATTAAAGGGAAAAAGGCTTCACTTCCGGTTGACATGTGTGGCTCAAAAACGACTTTTATGCCCGGGGGGACCCCCATATGAAAGGTGTGGGGATGCTCGTCGTCTCGCTTAGGGGGTAGAAATTTCGGATTTTGGTCTCTCTTAGGGTGTTCTGGGCAAAACGCCATCATATTTAGCAGTGAAGGTCTCGTTTAGGGTTGCACGCGAAAAAATATAAAAATATACATATTGTCTGTGTTTTAACATGGTCTCTTTTAGGGGTCAAATTAGAGGTTTAATCAGGTTTAATTCAAAATTTCCCACGAGCATCCCCACCCCTTTCATATGCGGAGACCCCCCCCCCCCGGGCTTTTAAGCTCCTTCTTTCCTGCAGTGTCGATCACTTACCGAGTCGGACGGGGATTCTTCTAAGTAACACCAGATATTAGTCGACCCAGAGAAGTCACAGTAGATCAGTGGTACCTGACTCTCACCTAACACGTGACTATGAGACAGGTTATCGTAAAAGTACGTAACCAACAGAAGACTATGTGAATGCGCATCTTCACCCACTTGAATATTAAAAACAAAATTCTCATTGTATGGAGGGCTCATGGACCTCCTGTGAATTGCACTCTGTTTCCGCCTCTCGCGGTGAGGAAGAACGCAAACGGTCACGCACGTGTCGATACTGCCGGAGTAATCCCGGGGAGGAAAGTCCTTACCGCTGACCAGCGTGACCGAGAGGTTTCTATTCTTGTCGTTGTATCTGATCTTTAAATTCAGTTGTCCAAGATTTTTATCTTTACCAATGCGCACTGCTCTTTCCGTATGATCGTACAGTTCGGGATTAAGTTCACCCATTTCTTCGTTTAAGTAAAGTGACATTATCCTAGAAAGAAAGAAAGTAAACAGTTTTTACTGCTAAGCCAAATAAATCTCGATGGCGCACTTTGAGTGCAAAAAAAACACCAACACGGAGATGATTTCTTTGGCTAATCATAACGGACAAAGAAAATCAAGAACCAATCAGAACTCGACGCAAATTCTTTTAGCCCCCTTCAAGCGCGAGAAAATGCGTGGAAGCAAACTGGAGTGGTTTTGGATTTGTTGCTGGGTCAAGAAAATGATGTATAATTATTTACGTCTCTTAATACAAGAAGGAGGCAGGAGCCCATCTAACTCTGCATTCTGCGCCACGGCGTTTTCCAACCTCGTCCCCAGGGCTTTTCCCTTAGTGTTTTCATCGGCCGGTCTATTTTAAGATACATTTTTAATAGAACACTTTTGCCCGCGAAAATGGAAGCTCCGCTCAGTCTATGAGCGCATTTGAAGTTCAAGATAGGAAAAAAGAAAACTAAACGTGATTGGAAGGTCAAAAGTACCAGTGTCAGGTCTCTAGGTTTCGCTGACTGGTTTGTGGCAATTAAAGATAGGTAAATGTATGAAAAGTGAGGTCAAGATGGCTGGGTTTTGGCCAAGTTCTTTCTTGGGATTTTATCGACCGATATGAAGCCGAGGTCTATGAAAACGCCAAAAAGAACAATGCCGATACTGCCATCTTGACCTAACAAGCTTGGTCAATAAAGGATTTATTAATGGCCAAAAAGAGAACATTTTCTTGCTGGACCTACGCGGGAAATCCCGAGCCGGCGAAATAGACCCGTCTTGCTAGCTCGGGTAGCCAATGAGAACGCAGCAGTCGCTTCATCTTGCCTGCTCATGGATTCAACCATATAATAATTAAGATCGTAAAACATTACTTACGATAGGCGTTTTTCCTCATTGGACCTTCCGGTCCTTCCTTGTGATAGATCAGGTGCAGGTTGTTGCGTCACAGTGCTGCGAGATGATGGGATGGAAAATTCCGGCGATACAATCAATCCTTCCTTGGTTCTCGATGCCCTGGAACTGCTGCGTCTAATACTTGAGCTCCTTTTAGACTTCTCTCCACGTTTTGACTGCCGTTTCTTTGACCCTCTCTTCCAGAGCTCCTTCCCCTTTAGCTTGCGACATAACTTTCGGAGATATTTACAAAGAGCTCCCAGGAAAAGTACGCTTGATGTCACCAGTAGGATAAGAAGGCCTCCTGTTAGACCTAGGAAAGAGTCCTCGGTATTACTGTCATGACGATGCCCGCTCGGTATTCTGGGCATCTCCTCAGACTTGTAGCGATTGGATGACGCATGAGAGTGACATTTTCACAACCAAATAAGGTAAGTCAACTTGACAGCTCCACTAAAGGGTACGGTCACTGTATTCGGACTACAATAAAGAAATGAAAAGAAAACAAATTTTAGGAAAACATACCAATTAACACAAGATCAAATTCTAAACGAAAGGTTTCCTGTTAAAGTGCTCAGAAACGCTTATTACGGAGACCTGGCGGAGGATTTCTTTAAAAGTTAGACGAATCACACGACCTCAAGTGATTCACGTGACAAAATGTCCCATGATTTATAAAGACTTCCGTTTCCACTTCTTTCTTTTTGGACCGGAAACGAGGCTGACCCAAACTAGAACTGCATAAGATTGACTGATCCGTCTGTCGTTTTGTAAAACTTAATTTTCGAGAAAAATCCCTATTCCGCCTTTATCGCATCACAGACGTAACTTAACGCTCCCAGGCTACACGAAAATACTAGCTCGACAAAATAAGACGAAGCCCAAAGCAGCTTAGCATATTTCGTCTTCATAAAAGAGCCTGAAACGCTGTTTTTTTATCTTTCACCCATCGTGCATTTTTGTCCTTGATCCATTGCAGAGTTCTTTTAAGACAAAAATTTCGTATAAAAACTGTGAGCAATAAGAAAGAAGTCAAAGGGTAAGTTCATACGGCTCCGAACGAATTGTCGCTGTCCCGCTGAATAATTTGACCGAACACTTCGTTCACACGCGCGGGACCGTTCAATGTTTAAGTTGGCTTTGTTCACACGGAACTTTGGCGGTCTAAGGGGCTAAGTTTTCGTACAGTGAGGACAGAGCACCTATAAGCAAAAATTTTTCAGGGTCATCCAATGATGGTTTCCTCCAAAACACATTGAAAACACTTTTTAGGTTACCCAGAGTACTTTTACACCTCTAGAAGTTCATTCTTAGCAGGGCTATAAAATTTGTATCTGTTCGGTCACCCTAGGGGAACCTGAGCCTTTTCGAAATTATAAGGGCTTCACTGAATATTTGCCCGAAAATTTTAGATGCAATTTAGCGCATTACGAAAGTGAACATTCTTTTGATTCCTTCGTCCATCGCATTTTTGAATCCAAAAATTTTAGGATTCCTTTTCCTACGAAAAATAGCGTAACCTGGGGTGTGAAATGTGAAAAATTAAACTTCAGAAAATCGTAGGGAATTTATTAGATAATTATAAGCTTAGAAAGTTTTACATCTGAATGGAACGGTCATCCAGAAATATTTAGCCGCTCTCAAGTGATAGAAAATTCTAGGCAATATTTGCTTCTCCGAACAGATATTTTACAAAAAGCAGTCGTCGGGTGCCCCTAATTTTTAACCGGTCGAGCCGTATGAATGTATCAGCCTATGTTGAATGAGAAAAACTATAAGTCCAATCAGGCAGGGTAATTGCAAGTAGCCGGTTTGAAGCAAAACGGAAAGAAGCTTTAGTAACAAAGAAGGCGAGGGCAACGAGAACGTCAAAAGAGGAATGGATTTAGTTATAAGCAACAGCATCTTTGCCGATGCAGCACGATTTTTTTTCTTTTCTTTTTTTTTCTAACATTTTGTTTGCCGTTACTGCACGAGCACCATACTTCGTGAAAGTGCCTAATTTCACGTTTTGTGGAGGACGTGAACAAACGAAAACGATTTTCTTTTCCTTTCACTAAACTTCGATACAGTCTTTTAAAATTGAAATCCAGAAAAGCTTGCCAAGACGAATCAAAGAAGATGGAATTAGCGCGATAAAGTTTGAAACAGGTCGAATTTTCTAAGCGGTCGCCGTTCGGTTGTTGTTGTTGTTTTGCCGTCCAGTTTTTTCTTTTTTGAGGCTATTTTCATACAGGGGCACCCAACAACGATTTCCTCCTAAATAAATTAAAAACACTTTTTAGGCTATCCAGAGTACTTTTGGATCTCTAGAAATGCACTCTAAGCGGCGCTATAAAAGTTGTATCTGTTCGGTTATCCTGGGGGAACTTGAGTCTTCGAAATAACAAGGGCTTCAGTATTATTTTCCCGAAACTGCAATTCACTGAACGTTTTACGAAAGTGAGGATTTTTCTGATGTCTCTCTCCATCACATTTTCGATTCGAAAATTTTTGGTTTCCTTTTTTGTAAGAAAAATAGCCTAACCTGGGTAGTGAAATGTGGAAATTAAACTTCAGAAAATCGTACGGAATTTATTGAATAAGCCTCGAAAATTGTACATGAATGGAACGATCATTTAGAAATATTTAGCCGTCCTCAAGCAATAGAAAATTCTAGGCAATATTTGCTTCTCCGAACAGATATTTTACAGGAAACCATCTTTGGGTGCCCCTGTTCGCTATACCGGCGCTGCTCGCTCTGTTGCAGAAATCGCGTGGAAATCACCGCTCTTGTCAGTGTGACAACACAGGGGCACCCAACGAGAATATAGTTCAAAACCACTTAAACATAGCATTGAGGAACGTATTTTAGTATTTAAACGGTAGATATAGCCATATTTTTATCCCCTAAAAATTTTTTATCTGTTCGGATTTCCTAGCTGAAAGTCTAGTGATCCGAAAATTATAGGGATCAAAACTTACCTTTTCGAAAATTTCAGCCAGAAAAAAGGCTCCCGAAAAATCTAGGTGACATTTTTAGGGTAAAAATCCGTTAAAAATGGGCAATTATACCATTTTTGTGGGGTTCGAAAATCATAGGAGAGGCGGGCAAGCAAGAAATTTAACAACAAATGCTCCGAAAATTCTAGATCTCAAATCGTCTTCCGAACAGATATTTTACGAAAATTGTCGTTGGGTGCCCCTGACAACAGAAGCCCTATCTGGCATGGTTTTCGCATCGGCGCAAAAGCTCTCCATTGCCTTGAGCTTTCTGTTGCCATGACAATTAAAGCTGTCAGTTTTCGTAGACCATAAACCGGAGATAAATCATAGCGGTCTAAGTACACGCCAAGGTTATGTAGCGACCTGAATAAGCACCAAAATCCATACTTATAAAAGGTCGTCCACAAAACTTCCGCAATACACGTTCGTCAAAAAAGAGACCAAAACATCGGATTTACTGCGTATAAAGTTAAGAAATCTTAATAAACATAATCAGCCCTTTGAATAGCTTCTAGTTACAAAACTCTGGTCGCGGACAAAGAGCTGCCCCAAAGTGTAGCATCTTTCCCTTTCATTTTGGGGTACATGTTTGAAGCCGTATTTGCGGCAAAACTGGAACTCAAGTTGTTTATAAACGCGTTTCAAATTCGCACTTAGTTTTTCTGGGAGTTATTAAAACAGATATCGATAATCCGAGTCAGTTCCGTGACACAATCTGACACGAACATGTTTTCGATCATAGAACACTCTGGACCGACTAACTATGAAATGATATCCTAATTTTGTACACATGGACTGAGGATAAACAAGGGGTTTCAGTTGTAAAAGACAAAGAAGAAAGAAAAAAAAAGCACTACGAGGCTCATGTGCCGCTCGTGATGGACGACTTCCATGGATATGTCAGTGATCTGCCCATGATGATCTGGCTAGCCGAAGCGCACTTAATTTGTTTTTTTTTTTGTTTTTTTTTTTTAACTTTTGATTCTTTGCATTGCTATATCAGGGCGTTGTGAGGATTACTATTGGGCAGTTTATGCCGAGTAGGATCAAAGTACGGCGGAGTTTTGTAACGAACAGTTTTAAACTTGTAGTAGTAATTGCTATGTAACGTTTAGAATTAATTTGGTCTCGCATTTAAAAAGAGAACGCCAAATCGCAGTTTCGCTACAATTGCCATTACATAGCGACGCAGGTTTTGAAGCCGTCCTAAGACGAATCACATGTTAACATAAAGGCCCCTTACAGCTGTTTAAAGAGAAATCGGGCTAAGTCGGACGTGGACGAAAACAAAATTGGCACAGCATGCCCTTTGCTGAGTGAAATGAAAACAAGAAACGGGGGTTTTAGCTTTTCAACTGTCGACTTTGAACTTAGTTCCAAATGGCACTCTTGATTTGTGTCATCTAAAACATTACCGGAATGGTACTAACAAATCGAAAACAAAATACATCGGAAATTGGCTGCCAAAACCGAATCTGTGATGTGCTTGAAAAACGAAGTGTAATCAAATGTAATTTATCGAAAATTAATCCAGGTGTTTTCTTGTATAGTGTAGCCTCTGTTTAAAATCTATCCAGGAATGTCTTTCAAAACAGTTTTGTGGATGATTAAAACTGATAGGCATGACTTACAGCACACCTTCAAATAACCTCGAGCGTTCTCGTTGATTGGACCCCACAGGCCTGATTAGGCAACCGGATTTTATGAGATTAGTGCTTATTTATCCAGATTACACAAATATCCCACACTCATGATTCCACCTCAACTTTATTTGTAAAATATTTTTTAAGACTCTTAAGGAAAATACGGTCGTCGTTGAGAATCGAATTTCTGGTAATGAATATTCCGGCACGTTAGCGTCGACTTCTTCAGTTTCTCCAACAAGGTCTGGTTCAAACTTGATGTTGCTTAGTATTCAAGTTAACTGTTCCTCTGGGATCAAAACAAAGAAGCCGGTTTTTCGACAGGCGACAAAACAAATCGGGCCTTGATCTTATTCAAACCGGTCTTTGAACCTGCGGCTTTAAGATTTAAAATATGCGTAATCACCATCTGACGTCATGGATTAACATAATACGTGCAGTTGTGCACGGCTTGGTGTCCATTTCTATTTAAATTTAAGACACCGGTATCAGCTGAAGCATGAGTATTGGTAAGGCTAAGTTGGGTCTTTGACTTAGTGCCAATATCAGCAAAGGTCACCTCTCTCCAAACCGTGATTTAGTACATTCGGCCTGGACGTTGACTTTGTCACGATCTTCGTTCAGATACGCTTCAAGTCTCACAAGTTTTCACAACAGACGCGCGCTGCTGTGTGAATCCGAGCGGTTTTCTTCACTCTTGCATTGCTAGTTTCAGGTAGTGCACTGAATGGAGAATTACGCCAGTGAAGGCCGCAACGATTCTTTGGACCTGCTCCTTGTCGCTAATAAGCGAAAGCCAAACTTCACAGAGGGGGAGAGTTTGTACCTCATCTCCCAGTTTGAGCGGAACGCTGTCGTTCTTACTTCAAAACTGAACGATGCGTCCACCAACAAACAAAAGGTGGAAGTGTGGAAGCGCATTTGCAACGATTACAACAGCAAAAATCCGGTGGTTTTACGAACTGCTAACGATCTGAAGAGGAAGTGGAAAAACATGGTAAGAGCAGCAAAGAAAGAATTGTTAGAAACAACGATGACTTCTCCTGACGGTAGCGAGTCTGTTTCGCAAAGAAAACTCTCTCCGGTCAGTCAAAGGATCGTAGAAATTTTAAGAATTTCTGCGACAAATTGTGGGACCTTAATGACTTCGTTCGACGGTAGTTGTTTTGCTGAAGATCACCAAGGAGAGCAAGCTTTGGAACAACTGAAAGAAGAAGACAGCGAAAACAACCATCACCAAGAGAACAGCCCTCAGCAGGTCATTCATGTGGTAGTTACTCGTCCAGAGGATATAAAACCGTCGGTCGTGGTCTCGCCTGATATAAATACGGACCAAAATCACGAGTGTGAGCAAAGTATGAACAAAAAGTCAGATCTTTCTCTGACCACCGCTAGCGCTTCGACCACAGAAGATCATACTCCAACTGGCGCGGCTGATGAGACGGTGCCAAGCAATAGTTCTATTGTTTCTACAAAATCAAACGCCACTGTGAGCGCAGTTCCTACACCGAGACAGTTACCGAGCAGTATACGCAGTGCAAACCTCTCCAGTTCCCAAGTGACTGGAGTGAGGTCGTTTCGTTCCCTGTCACCACAGCAGAAACGAATGTTACCTTCGTCTCTTGCGCACGTGATTAAGAAGAGGAAGCTTTCGGATTACGGCAGCCAAGACGAATCTCTGTCGAACGTACGAGCTGAGGTGGACAAACTCAAGAAAGAAAAACTTATTTTGGAAAAAGAAAAACTGGCCCTAGAAAAAGAAAAGTTAGCCATGGAGAAAGAGAAGCTAGCTCTTGAAATTCGGTTCTTGCGGGACCAGTTGGATTGATTAAAAAGGCGATTCCCTTGCTGGGTCAGTACTAACACTGCTCCTGTCATGTCAGTGGATGACAGAAACCAAGCAAACCGGCAAGTCTCTGACAGAATAATTAAAAATTAATGGTTTACAAGCGGCTATTTGCATAGTTGGGTCTGAAATTATATTCCATATGTGTCTCTTGATACTTTGAACATCTTAACCCTGAAGGGAATGAATGTTGTTGTTGTATCTGTCACGTGCGAGATTGCTTAAAATGAACAAGCAAATTCATGACTTTTGATTATTAAAGCAACAATGATAATAAGAGGTAGGTAGTTAAGTTTTGATTCTTAGGTTATATTTCTCAGATGCCACCAGTTATCAAAATATCAGGAAACATTTAGAAAGAGAGAGGGAGAGAGAGGGATTGAGTGAAAAAGAATTTTCTAGTTTATGTTGAATTAAGTTATTATGAAAAATAATGACGTGTTGCAGTTTCCTCAAATAGCTATGAGTCGTTTCCGCGTAGTAAATCCATCGGATGCTAAAGAAACACTCCGTAATCTTTTATCTTTTTTCCAAAAGAAGAATCTTTGTTTCAGGAAATAAGAAAATTGGCTTGCTAAATGGACCACTTTTGAAATCAAGTCAATTAAACTTTCCGGCACATATGCTTGGGACAGCTGGCACTCGTGAAGTGCTGCTCTTGATGCGAAAAGCCGGAGAAAGTCCAAAATGGCAAAATCTAATTACTCTCAGCCATCTGTGACAAGGGTCGTTTAGCTACTGAGCCGAGATGATTCAGAGAATCATAAATTTGAGTTAAAAGATGTTTTAGGTTTTTAATGTAAATGATCGATGACTGAAAACGTAAATCTAAAGTGTAAGCTTGTAAACAAGGCTCTGTTTTCTTCAATGATAAAATAAAACATTGGAAGAATCCATTAATAACAGCGGTTTTTTTGCGAGGCTTGGACGTTTGAATAACTTTTAGTTTACCGCTGATTAATTGGCAAAGCAATAATCGATGACAGAAAGCATTAATCTCAACTGAGTGCAATTAAGCTTACAAACAGGCCTCTGTTTTTTTCAGTGATAAAATAAAACATTAGAAGAATCTGATCAACAGGTTGCTTGCGAGTCTTGGATGTTTTAATAACTTTTGGTTTTGCCACTGAATAATATGATATGGTGAAGCTGATTCTCTAGCAATCAGCTTAGAAAAAAGGTTATATTTTGCAATGGAGCCGAGCTGTCTAACGGCTCACTTTCTAGACATTCGTTAAGGTAGCTTATCCAGTTAAACCCAGACACCATCAAAGAATTAACTTTTTGTACGTGAAGCCCTCCGTAGAAATCCTTCTCGCTGTATAGCAGAGGCCCCGGTCTTCAGATAACTTAGAACGTCTTTTACAACACCAAATTAAAACATAGCCGGCTTCTGAAACAAATGTATTGAAACTTTAGTTTGAAAAGTAGTGAAAGTAAGTAAATCACACAGGAAGGTAGTTTACGTTCTCAAGAGTTGTAAACAACACCTGAGACGTTAACAACATGGAAAAGGACTTCTTTTCACTTGTATTGGTTGGCATACACACTTGAAACCTTATTTGAAACGTTAGTGAAACAACGGTAACCGCCAATTTCGAAGGAGGCTTTTATTTCAATGCTCGAATTTCAGTTCAGCTGTAGCCCACAGACTTTGAAGGTAGGCCACCTTGAAGTGATCAAAATAAACAGCAAACAAAGACTAAACATTAGTGTATAGCCTCGAAAGCGTTCGTTTAAATGATCACAAATAACTCAGGGTTTAGTTGATGTACTGAACAAAAATGGTTTCTATACATTCAACAAGAAACGAGCACGAGCGAGCTAGTTGTCTAGATAGTTATACAGGTTCCACCCACTCGTGCATGGAGTAGGTAAACCAAAAACTTCGAATATTAGAAAGATAGACTGTTTTTTCGTCCGAACAGAGCCGGCGGATATCCTTAGCCAGCTGTTGGCTTAAAAACAACTCTCTCGAAGTTTGACTAAGATTAGAAACAGTAGGATTTTGTATCGGCTTAACTGAATACCGCTATAGCAGCCTCTTGCTCATGCACGGAAAATTACCGTTGATCAACTGTGCCAGCTTTCTTGTGAAACAAATGTGTCGACCCAAAATTCTGAACGGTTTACCCCTGCTTAACTGAAGGGCCGTTTATACACTCAACTTTTTCAGAGAGAGAGAGAGAGAGAGAAAGACTGTTGTCTCGATCTGAATATTCTCGAAAATCATATAGCAATCTGTGGTCTATTTACAATATAATAAGCATGAAACCAACTGCCTGGCGCCGGAAATATATATATTTATTAAAAAATTTTATCCTCTGCTTGCTTTTTTAGAAAATTTGATAATGAAAATGGCGGAGTTGGAAAATTCTAAAAATAGTTTACTCTTATAGGGGTGGTCCGAGAGTCCTAAAACAGACAAAGAAATCAAAATTTCATTTCTTAAATTAGATGCAGAAAAACAAATCAGGTGAAAGTATTGCTGGAGAGGTTTCATTCAAATGGTCACACCACAGACACTAAAATGTTAGAACATCGTTCTTTCTTGAATGAAAGGGCTTTTTAAACGACCAGGGCTGATCTGTAGACACTTAGACGGCTTAAAGACATTCTAGCAAGTTTAGGTTGCAACAAATTGTTCAGCTAATGATGATGATATTGTAAACGTTATCTTAATTAGCTCTTCTTAACAATCCCAATGAATTAGGAGCGATTTTCTAGGGCAAAAAAGTCAAATTTTTGGATTCTTTAGTCATTCATCAACCAGGTGTACATTTTCTCCTTACGCAATTATCATTTAGGTTTTTTTTTTCGACGCTTTTAAGTCTTTGTTCGCGTTATTAAAGAATTCAAAATATTGTGAAAGAGTATCAGTTATTTACAGATTCATGAATGAAAATAAAATTGTTTATAAAGAAGGTTTGCAACTTGTTTCTCGCCACTTTAACTTGAAGCAATCAATTCGACTTGATGCGGACATTTTGTTAATAAAAACAGACCGTTTTGCAAGGTACTTTATATTGCTGATTAACTATCCTTCAAAATTTCATATTGTGTGAGATTCTTCTAGAAGCAATGAACCAAATGATGGTAACGGTTTACTCCGGGAAATGATCGTTATAATTGAAAGAGTTCAATGGACTGTTTAATTTGGTTAAAACGTTTCTAGCTAAAATCGATCATCGAAGCGTTTAATAACCAACGGAACCCCGCTAAATTTAAAAGACGCGATCTTCAGGGTTTCTAAGTAGTGGTGCGGTATCTTATTGCTAAAGTTAATTTGCACAAAGTTGACAACTTGTTTCCACTGTCTAAACTTAAATATTCAGACCATAAAACCAATATACAAAGGCTGCAAAACATCATTTCAGATCAATCTTCAACAACTTTCCTCATGTTAAAAAGACTTTTTAGACCTTGAACAAACCCAGCCATTGCGGTTTTAGTTTGCAAATAGATAGAAAGATAGAATGGCGAATCTTGGATTACCTTCAAAATAATTTACCCTCGGTAGAATTTCTATGAAACGGTGCCAACTGCTTTCGCAGTCTCCAGTGTAAAATCCAGCTGTTTCCGGGATGGATTGATTCACAGTTTATCGTCCAGTTGCCCACGAGTTTTTACTGACTACGGGCGGGCGATGTTGAAGCTTTGAATGCATATTGTATTTTTTGGTCAACGGCGAGTATTTCAATGTCACGCTTGATCGCTCTCTTGAAAAATGTTTCTTTTGTTTGCAGTTATTTAAATTTTTAGCAAAGAATGAATTGTAAGCAAACAACACAAACAGAGCCGAAGTAAAACTTAGTTCACAAGACACCGAAATAATAAAAGACTTATCAAGCTATTTCAGTATATAGTAACTTATAGCTGAGCCATGAAAAGTATTGCCTGTTTGAAGACAAACAACAACTTTAATAAGATCATAGTAATGGATGCACAGTTTTTACATAAATTGTTTTAAAACATTCTCGAGTTACCAACAGAAATTGGATTGCAATGAACTGCAACCACATGGCGCCCTAATTAAGAAAAGTTTTTTTATTTGTTTTTTTTTTTTTAATCTTTTTGAAGGTTCGTTTCTAACGTTTTAAAAAGCCCCTTTCTTCCTTAAATTTCGTTTCGAATAACATCTTTGATCTCCAAGAAAACTGTCAAATATTTTCGGGTTAATACACCTTAGTGAGTATCAAGGCTGAATTTGCATCTGCAGAGCCAATTTGTAGTCACATACTTTGCTTACCTTTATTTTAAAGATGAAAAAAATGTTAAGTTTTTCTCGCCTTTGTCCCTGTTTTTATTGTACCCCCAAAATAGTCTTTATCAAGGTGATAAGTACAGTCGACAAAGAAGACAATGACTTAGTTACATAACCCCCCTATTGTAAGTTTTAGGCAGTCATTATGCTTTTGTTTCGACATTAAAATGCTCGGCTTAATGCACCATTTTAGTTCCAACTCAATTCTGGGTCACCCTCCAAAACATCACTAAAATGCTTGGATAATGCTTATAATTTAAGGGTTTTTTATCAATTCTAAACGTTTTAAGAAGGTTTCAGGCTAACAGAAATGTATAAGCAGAATGTCGGCAACAATGTATGTAAGTTAAGAAACTCAATGCAGCAAAACATGATCCTTTACAATGCTTTATTAAGATGAAATTTGAATATTAACTCTTTTGAATTCCAATTTAAGTCATCATTTCTCTTAAAGAAGTTTAAACTATATTTTATCTGAGAAAAAAATATTAAATTTTCCAAGAAAATTCCACAAAAAATGTTAATGCTTTTGTCTCACTAAAAGGCTCAAAAAAGGCGAGCATAATGTTCTAAAAAGCCTACTGGGTTTAAAGTGTTCTGTGAAAAAAAAAAAGGTTGAGAGAAAAGCTATTGAAATTTGTCAGTGATTTTGCAGTGAGGAATGAATTAAATCAAGTTGATTTGAAAGAGCTGCTGGAACACAAAATGGCATTACTGTACAAGAAGACAGTTTAAATCAGTAAAAGCAAAGAATAAAAGCTTGTGCCGCCGAATTGCTAAATTATCAAAATGTCACTCTTAGACATACATACATACATAAACTTTATTAATGTGTCTTGGAATGTCTAGCCGATGGGGTTAAGAACCCCTCTACTAATTGGGGACACCTAACAATATAATATAGTTACCTAACAATATAATATAGTTAAAAACCTACTAACTATCGACTAATGAAATAAACTTTTACAAACCAAACATTTCAACAAGTTTTCAGCATTTTTTAGGTCCTCTGAGTTGCTGATTATCAGGATGCGACTTGTTAAGGGGGCACTCTGGTTGTCTCTTAGGGGGAAATGTCAACTGTTGATTTGGGAAGGAAATAAATTAGGATAGAAAAGGTATACACATAAACCAGTTAGTCCGTTAATGCGCTTAAAAGCACCTTGTTTTCGTAGTCGTCTAGTAATTTTTCACTTCATATTTTAATTGTTTTCAACCCCCAAATCCAATATTTTCCAATTTTGCAAAAAGTCCAATATGCCCCCTTCATTTTTATACATAAAAACATTGGAAAAGTCATCCAAAAATTCTAAAAAATTTTTTTTTGTTCAAACAAAAAAACAACTTAATTGAGTCATTTTTTTGATTGCCAGAATGAAATCTTGGCTAGATGTTTAAGAAAAAGGGCAGTAGTAAATGAAAGACATGCAATGGTTTTAGCCAGACTGTCTCCTTAAGTTTGTGACATATTATGGCCTAATTATTCTTCTCCTTTTCCAGTTTTTTCGTTGGTTTCAAAAGCAAAGGATAATTGATCCCTTGCTTAGCTATTTAAACTAAATTTTTAAGGCATTTTGTACCGCCATGCACTCCTCTTGTATTTTTTCCACTTATGATTACTGCTCCCTTAGATAAGTTTCTTTTCGTCGTATAAAGGCAGCAGGGAGGGTGAGGGAGAGGATATTTTTTGTAATGGGCATTGATATATCCCCCCTAACATCATAATAATTTTTTGAAATCCCCTTCTCTTGACCAAAAGAAACACGCCCTGTCTTAATCAGGAAGAAATAAAATACAAGCAATGAAGTGGTGTAGAGATACACGTTTAAAATTGAGAATTACCTGACTAGAAGCAAAGAGACATAGATGTTAATATCTCTGGTGTAAAAGAAATTGTAGAGAGATATCATTCCAGTGGCTTACTGGAAAATTGCATACTGGGACCATGTGGCAGTTTAGAGTTAATTATTACAATCACACTTAGATCATCAAGCTTAAACTTTGGATACACACCAACAAAGAGCAAGCTCAAATGATGAGAAAACAATCAAAAGAAAAGCCAAGAAAAAGTAGCACGAAAAGCTAATTTTATAACTGGTGCTATAAGATTTTGAAGTGGCGTTTACATTCAGTTTAGCACAAAAGAAATAGCATTGCTAGTCAGCCTGTTTGAAGGAAAGTTCGCATCAAGAGAGAATAACATGCTGTACATTGAATGAAATACAAATCTCTCCAAAAGAGGAGATGAAAGTTATTTTGCTGTTCATAATTCTACCTGGAGTTTTGGAACCCGGGTTGCCTGAAATCTTAAGTCAAGTCCAGCACATTGCAGGCAATCTTTCGAAACCTAAATTTGCTTAAAACCGTAATGCTTTTAGTGTAAAAATAAAAATCTCCCTCTTCGGGACTAACCACCCTCAGCTCTTAACCATGGGCTCCAATATGCACAGACACAGGGCTATCATCTGCTATACATTTGGGGTAACCTGGTTAAATTTCCGGGGGTGGGGTGGTATTGTTCTAAAGACTATGCTTTGTGCTAGACTGTGGATTTGCTGATTTTTTGTACCGAGGCTTACCCCTGTCTTTCAAAGCTCGGTGTCTCCCTTAAATTGAGAGGGAGTTGTGTCTAGCTGGGAGTCCGGTTATTGCACAGACACAGGGCTATCATCTGGTATGCATTTGGGGTAGCCTGGTTAAAATTCAGGGGGGTGGCGTTATTCTAAAGACTATGCTTTGTGCTAGACTGTGGATTTGCTGAATTTTTGTACCAGGCTTATCCCTGTCTTTCAAAGCTCAGTGTCTCCCTCAAATTGAGAAGAGTTTGTATCTAGCTGGGTGTCACGTTGTTGCACAGACATAGGGCTATCATCTGACATGCATTTGGGGTAGCCTGATAAAATTTCAGGGGGGTGGGTTCTAAAGACTATGCTTTCTGCTAGACTGTGGATTTGCTGAGTTTTTCTTCCGAAGCTTATCCCTATCTTTTAAAGCTCGGTGTCTCCCTCAAATTGGGAGAGATTTGTGTTTAGCTGGGTGCCATGTTGTTGAACAGATACAGGGCTATCATCTGATATGCATTTGGGGTAGCCTGGTTAAATTTCAGGGGGGTGGGGTTGTTCCAAAGACTATGCTTTGTGCTAGACTGTGGATTTGCTGCGTCTTTGTACCGGGGCTAATCCCTTCCTTTCAAAGCTCGGTGTGTTCCTCAAATTGAGGAAGGTTTGTGTCTAGGTGGGTGTCATGTTGTTGCACAGAGACAGGGGCTATCATCTGGTATGATTTGAGGTAGGCTGGGTAAATTTTAGGGAGGTGGCGTTGTTCTAAGGACTATGCTTTGTGCTAGATTGTGGATTTGCTGAGTTTTTGTACGTGGGCTTATCCCTGTCTTTGAAAGCTCAGTGTCTCCCTTAATTGGGAGGATTTTGTGTCTAGCTGGGTGTCACGTTGTTGCACAGACATAGGGCTATCATCTGATATGCATTTGGGGTAGGCTGGTTAAATTTCAGAGGGCTGGGGCTGTTCTATGGACTATGCTTTGTGCTAGACTGTGGATTTGCTGAGTTTTTGTACTGGGGCTTATCCCCGTCTTTCAAAGCTCAGTGTCTCCCTTAATTGAGAGGAATTTGGGTCTAGCTGGGTATCATGTTATTGCACAGATACATAGCTATCATCTGATATGTATTTGGGGTAGTCTGGTTAAATGTCAGGGGGGTGGGGTTGTTCTAAAGACTACCCTTTGTGCTAGACTGTGGAGTCCAGAGTTTTTGTACCGGGGCTTATCCTTGTCTTTCAAAGCTCGGTGTGTCCCTCAAATTGAGGAAGGTTTGTTTCTAGGTAGGTGTCATGTTGTTGCGCAGACACCGGGGCTATCATCTGGTATGATTTGAGGTAGGCTGGTTAAATTTTAGGGGGGTGGCGTTGTTCTAAAGACTATGCTTTGTGCTAGATTGTGGATTTGCCGAGTTTTTGCATCGGGGCTTATCCTTGTCTTTCAAAGCTCAGTGTCTCTCTCAAATTGAGAGGGATTTGTGTCTAGCTGGGTGTCATGTTGTTGCACAGACACAGGGGCTGTCGTCGGGTATGATTTGGGTTAGGCTGGTTAAATTTCAGAGGGCTGGGGCTGTTCTAAGGACTATGCTTTGTGCGAGACTGTGGATTTGCTGAGTTTTTGTACCGGGGCTTATCCCTGTCTTTCAGAGCTCAGTGTCTCCCTCACATTGAAAAGGGGTTTGGGTCTAGCTGGGTGGTATGTTGTTGCACAGACACAGGGATATCATCTGATATGCATTTGGGGTAGTCTGGTTAAATTATAGGGGGGTACGGTTGTTCTAAAGACTATGCTTTGTGCTAAACTGGATTTGCTGAGTTTTTGTACCCGGGCTTATCTCTGTCTTTCAAAGCTCAGTGTCTCCCTCAAACTGAGAGGGGTTTGTTTCTAGCTGGGTGTCATGTTGTTGCACGGACACAGGGCTATCATCAGGTATGCATTTAGGGTAGCCTGGTTAAATTTCAGGGGGATGGGTTTGTTGTAAAGTTTGATGTGTTTACGCACTGTTTTGCAGTTTGTTTGTGCTGTTTGCATGCAAGCAATGACCCATTCTGTTGATAATGTCCAAGTCAGCAAGCAGTTAAATTGGGGGTTGTAGGACTTGGTTTTGTTGAACAGTGTTGGTTTAGATTGTTTTTGGGAGACAAGTTGCAATGAAAAATGGGTTGTACTGGGGAAATACCTTTGCAATCGGTGACGCTGACACTAAAAAATGTCCCTTTAAAATGCCTTATTTTCCAGACTATATAATGAGGAAAGCTTCACTTTTGTTACCTTCAGGACAGACGTCTCTATCAAATGGAAGCTCATGTATTCAAGAATTTCTTTTTGAGGTGAGATTTTACTTTTTAAGTAAGAAGGGGCATTAAATTACCAATCGGTGAGAGAGACTGACACGTTTAGTAGCCCGCTTTTTAAAAAAACAGGTATAATTATTAAGACCAAAATAACAGCTACAGGTCCCACAGCATTGCATCGCCGAGAAATTAAAAAAAAGAGAATACACTTATTCACTGATTCAAAATTTACCTTAGTTAACATTTCATTTTGCTTTACTTAGGGAATATATAGTAACAAATAAGAAAACGAAAATAAAGTTTGAACCATAGTTAAAATGGAAAACTGATAACTTAATGTATAATAAAACAAAAACATTATTCATTAAGTTGGGGCAAAATTGTCTGACACATGCCGAATCTGAGCTTCATGTTAGACTTTCATAAATGAGAAAGATTGATTTTGATGAAAATGATGATCACGATGATGAAATTAATGAAAAAGGGAACAATCCATGATGTTATTAATGGATGGCAGCAGAATAAAGTTGAAGTTGGTGATAATGACGTAGATTGAGCTAGTTACTGCAGAAAGTAAAGGACATTGATTTTTAACACATAACTAATTAAAAGCGCTTTCCTTGAACTTTCAAATAAGGAACTCCATATGTGTAGTGTTTTATCAATAACGTTACACTATACTTAATATTTCACGCAGCATCTACCTGAGAAATGGCATCCTCCTTGCACCATGTTTAATGGTTAATGTTTTTAAAGTTAATGTTCCACTGTACACAACATAAAGAAGGAGAAAAAGTAAATCAGTTAAAAAAATGAATTAATACAAGAAAAACAGTAATTGAAGTGAAAAAAAATACGTGGAACTGAATTCCCATATAAAAACTGCTCTCCTAACTAACAATGGATATATCTAAAAACCCTCACAAACACTAAATTTCATAAAATGACAACTAAAGTGTGTCATCATTATCAGAAGACTGACCATTAGAAAAATAGGAGTGAAGGGACGGATTTGCGATTTTTGGCTCGCAAGAATTTTCAGTTTTCCGCCCGATTGCCTGTGCGAGAAATTCTTTTGGAGTGCAATCCTTTTATGGAAAAAAATTTGCTTCATACCCTCTCCGCCACCAAGTGATGATGCTTGTTTGTTTTTATCAAACATATGACTTGTAGTTTTACGTCACTTTATAATTCAAGTCTCGTTGTAACAAACAATACTTTTAAAATACTTTTGATTACTGAGGGAGGTTTAAAAAGTATATGGCAATTTATAACGAAAAATGTGAAATTGATATAATATACATGTTTATAAAATAACTAAGATAGTACGCGCGTTCTTATTGGTTAACAACCTATGGTTTATTGTGCCGTAAACGCATAGCTTACTTAAAGTTTTTTTTATAAAGCGGTACACCACACTTTCTATGGGTTAACCAACATCCCGCGTGGGTTATCACGCCTTTAAACCCATAGAAGGTGTGGTCTATTGCTTAAATACACTTTTATATATAACGTATTCATATGGAATGTTTTGATACATTGGTGCCCAGAAACTAAAAGCTGCTATAAGTTATAAACACAGAACATTACGCTATTACACTCAATATAATTCTAAGTTTGATGAAATAAGTATCATTTCCAAAATTTCCCAATATTTCTATCAAAAACTCAATTTTCGGAATTTGGCTTTAATCATTTTGATAAGTTTCTACTAACCTTCTAACCCTTTGCTCACAGGGAAGCAAAGGGTACGGTAACAAATTAAATATAACAGCTTCTCAGGCAGGCCGGTACACACAGTGGTAAAGATGGAAGCCACTAAGAGTGGAAGGCTTCCTAGGCACTTCCTTCACGGTCCTTGCCCACTACTTGATCTCTCTCATGAGCCATCTTAACAACAACAACAAGAAGCTTTATTTGCATAACCAAACGAGTACATACTGTATTACAAAAGCTATATTAAGAAGAAGAACAAAAATTTCATCATGTGACGAATAAAGTTAGTTTGGATATAATTTGGCACGAAGATCAAAGCAAACAGAAACATATTTCATGAATTGTATATTGATAAGGTAATTAGATGAGTTCATCACTGAGTTCATTAAAGATTGGAATCAGAGCCTTGGCTTTATTGTAAAAATTATTCCGAATCATAGTGCATGTAGAACAACGAAAAAGAAAGTGACATGAACGTCGTGTATTAGATTGGATCCACAAAGAGCAGAGGACAATACCTATTAATGCAGTGGTCAGTAAAAAAACCTGGGTAAGAAAAGAGAATGAAGAGGGGAGGAGAGGAAGTAAATTAAAAGTCAAAAGTCGAGACTATCAACATGGGAACTACTATTTGACTGTCTAAATAATCTATGTACTAATGTTTTAATTTTGCAGAAAAAAAAATTGGGGAAAAACCATAAACATGACTTTTAAGTCAATAGAGGAGTGTGGAATTTTTGTGGCTGGAGATGAAACACAAATCGTTAGACTTTTTAACAGCTATCGAGGTTCGTTACTCGAGTTCCATGGATAAAGTTCATTATTGGAGTGGATAAAGGAGATAACGATTTTTATTTTAAAAGACTATGACAGGTTTACCCCGGTTTAATGCAGAACACCGAGAGATTTCAATGTGTAATTTGTATAAACTTTTGGATTCAGTGTTGCGACTTCTTCTTTAGTGCGACAGGACAGTAGTCTCTCTTTACAGTGAGTATGACAGGACTCCAGCAGCTCCATGGTAAGGCGGTGATTGGCTCTAAAACTTTCTTTTAAAGTTGTCGTTTCAAGAGGGTCTCAATGGGGTTAACCGATAGGCGTAAAACGGCCAAAACTTTAGTCGATAGCCGTAAAAATTGAAAAATTTTAACCGTTAGCCGTAAATAGAGTAAAAAAGAGTTAACCGTAAAAGAAACTTTTCCCTAGATTCCCTCACTTATGGTTGCGTTTTTTTATTTCCCGGCTAGTGTGACTCCATACGCACGATAGGCGAAGCGCCTTTTAGGTGTTGACCAAGACCTAGGTTCCATTTTCGCTGCTCTCTCGGGGAACTAATTTTTTCCATAGCGAAAGTGTGGCTTCTTGCTGGGGATTAATATTTGCGATTTTCAGGAGGTCGAGCCCTTGAAACACTAGTGAAACAACACGCAGAGATGTCACTGTTTGTAAAACACGTTGCCGATGAACAACATTTCCCTGTTTTCCTCTGACGCTACGGTAGACATTGCCATGCCCAGTCCCTGTACGGCGTCTTCCCACGCAATCTCGGTCAAGGTATTTTGGTGGCGAACTCGCATGGACCACGTGACCCGAAACGCATTAGCCGGGCGGAATAATGAGGCCCATGGACAAGGCAACGGCAGGCAGTCGTTCCATACAGTCCTTCGCTATCATTAAAAACACTGGACACGGGAATTTTGTTATAGGTCGTTTTCACGCCAGAGCTAGAAATGGATTATCCGTCTGAGGCTAGCCTGTGTACAGTCGCGCCCTCTCCACAGACACCCCTTCTCCGATTTTTTCTGAGGGGAGGGGGCGGCTGTACACAGGCTATCTGGAACGGATAATCCCGTCTTCAAACTGTCCGTCGAAATTGATGGATAAAGTCAGGCGGATTGTTCACTCAAAATTAAAACTATTCCATTTTCGAATTGAAAAGTATTACCTATCTGACGCGAATCATCAAACGGATAACCCGTCTCACACAAATAATCCGTCTTTATTGTGAAGACGGCCATTTCTGTTATAATGAATGTCGCGCCCTGGCCTTGAGTTGGGCGTTTGCGTGTCTGCTTTTTCTTTTTCACAAAGATTATTTTTAAATTGACTATTGACATTTCTATGTGTAAAATTATATTAGCAGAGAAATACTTTATAAAAAGTATGATCTATCAAATGTTAAAATTTTTCAAAAGAATAGGTCGTTTCATCCCGCGATGATCCAAAGACCTTTATTTTGATTTAAAGATACAAAAAATACAGCTTGATTAATATTTAACTTTTTGAAACAAAAGAAGTTAATTTTTAACTTTTTTGTTAACCGTAACTGAAAAAAATTAACCGATAGCCGTAAAAGAGCCAAAATTTTAGCCGATAACCGTAAAAGCTACCACCCCATTGAGACCCTCTTTCAATAGGAAAGAAGTTTTCATAGATTAGATAAAGAAGAGCCCATAAACGAAGTATGAACTGTATAATAAAGAATTAAATTAACTGCAAAAACCATGAACGAAGATCCTGCTAGTTGTAAACGTTGGATCTCTAGAAAAGAGATCTAATCAGCCAAAATATAAAGAACAAGAACGAGACGTACAAAGACTACTGCAAAGCTGATTCATAACGAAGTGTATTATTTTTTTCATAACTAATGACATCTGTAAACCTGAAGAAAGCTGGTATGGCCAGCCTAAATATTGTTATAAAAAAACAACAACGTTGTTATGAATCAGCTTTGCAGTAGTCTTTGTACTTCTCGTTTTTGGTTCTACAAACTGTATGAAGTCTCAGTCGGTAGTGAGTAGAGAAAAAATGTAAAAAAAAAATAGCGGTTTGTTGGACAGTATGCATAGTTGAAATTAGGGTTTAATTTACATTTAAGAGAACAACTTATAGTTTGGAATAGAGTTATAGCTGGTAAGATATATTTAACAAAAGAATACTACCGTAGGATAGCACACGGTCTGGATGGTTACTTGAGAATTAATATTGCTTTTCAAAGTAGTCGTCTGTGATATGATCCTTGTTAGTTTAGAAAAGAGAGGATAGAAACCACTGTATGACTTGAGATCAGTGAATTAGTTAAGTTGTTTGGATACAGAACATTAGCCTGCTAGCTGGCGAGCGAGGCAAGCCGCGAGAGAACGCGCGAGCGAGCCGCGGAGCAAAGGAGCCATTCGCACTCGCGTCTCCTTTCGCGTGCTGCTCTCGAGTGACTTCTCGCGACTTCCCTAAATAGCCATATGGAGAGCTTGCTCGCAGGCTAGGCTAACATACAGTGCACAGGAAGGAACACCAGACTAGGAGGAGAAGAAAATGAATCTAAGACAATCAGAGAAGACGACGTTTTCCTTCCGACATATAAATTACTTTATTATCTACTTCAGTCGCATGAAACACATAGTTTAATTACAAAACTTCTTGCATTACAGAGATAAGTATTACATACACTATAGCTATAGCTGCACAGAGCGGCAAAAAGAAATATGTCTTATACAGTAACAGAAAAAACTAGCCTCGCAGCACTGGACTGTTGGAGAATATGTTCAAATTTCATTATTTTCTGAGTTACCCAAACTATTCCTCATCCTAATCACTTCTTTTCGGGCCATCCCCGGTGTAATTTAATCTATTTGTTTTCTTTGTTTTATGGACTACTGTCAGGGTTAGGTTCATTTCTTAAGGATGTTTTGTTTTCTTTGTTTTACGTCAGCTGTGAGTAATAAACTATATTACATCGGAGGTGAGCCTGCTTCTCCTGACTCGTAAACAACTACTTAGAAACGGTTTTAGAAGCCTTTATTATCTCAATTCTACCCTGGCTCCACGCAGAGCTTCCTAAAACATCTGGCTTTTTTTAAACATAATAACATTCCAGCTGGGCCCGGTTCCTAGAATGATGATTAAGTTTAACCTAAAATTAAGCTAAATTTTAAGAACGGTTTCCTCTTCTAAGAACTTGTAACTCAAGCTTACAAATACTATTGAACCTTCACTCTGAGATACAGTAACGATAACACTAAATGTTACTCTAAACAATGCATATGGAGGTCAATACAAAACGTGGAACAAAATTTTAATCCTGGATTAGCACTAATCGGCCATTCAGGAACCGGGCCAAGAAGTATTCCTACGGTTGTGTTAGTTTGAAAGAAATCACACGTGTGTATTGCACAATTAGGGCACAATCTTACACCAGTTGGTCACTTTGACATCAACATCAACATCCTTATTTGTCACTCACAACATTCTTTCACTCTTTACAACTCTTACCGTTAAAAAACAACACAAAATGTTTTCTTAAATATGTGATTGTCTAGGCATATGATAGTATGCTGGGCTACTTAAAAATGAGGTTCCTCCTCCATTGCAATTGGTTGGGAAAGAACTATAACATCACCTGCAAAGAAAAGCAATTCAAAGTTATACAAATTTTATATGTCCTAAGCCTTCACCTTGTTTTACAACTTACAACATTAGAAAACTTCATTGGTTTCTTTCGACACCATTCACTTCAGGTAATGTTGGGTCCATTTATAAGACCGATCTTAAGAGGGCTAAAAAATGACTGCTGAATGACTGCTAAAGGTGTGCAGGGCTTGCTCTCCCAGAAATGTAGTTTCCACAGTCTGAGGGAGAAATCAAAGTCCTTTCCTCACTGGAAGCCAGCAAATTTTTGCATAATGTAATTTTTACTCAGTTTTTGTTGTGTCTGCCAGTTTTAAATAGTTCCAGTTTAAACTTAGGGGTAAGATCAAAACCTACCAATTACCCCTAAATCTGTCACAGGGTAATGTAAATTTGGTCCTTGGCACGTAAGACCTATAAGCTTTACTTTATTGGGATTTTCAATGGTTCGTTTGCTTTTGGTTTTTGGGTAGTGTATCTAAAAAAATAGGGCAGCAAGTTGTGTCACATACAGTCCATTCTCTAATAATGACCACCTCTTAACAAGGGACGTTACCTTCCCAAAATGGCTTTTGTTATATGTCCCAGTCGGGCAGTCTATACATTGAATCTTATTTTCACCTCTCTTTAATGACCACCTGGTCACAATGGAAAGGGTCGTTCAAGTGCATCCCAACTGCTCAAATAATGTCTCCACAACACGTGGCAGATCTGGGGGTGGAGCCCTGGGCCCCACCTTAGTTTCAGGACAAACAGAAACTTGATAGGCTGAGAAAAGTTATTTCCGAGGTCTGGCCCCACTATTATCTTAAAGTCTGAGAGAGTGAGCCCCCTCAGTTACTTGAAGATCTGAATCTGCCATCGACAACCGCCACGAAAAACAAAGGATTTACCCAATTTCTTTTGATAATATTTTTGTTCTGGACATTATTGTACTCTCTGTTTCATTGACCTATTTCACTACCACTCTCTCCCTAAAAATTGGTATCACATTACATCCCTACCGCTTCCCATAATCGCCACGTTCCAACAAAGGCCACTTACCTCTGTCTCCAAGGTGGCACATTATAGAGAGGTTTGACTGTGTAAGGAGTAGTGTCACAGGCAGCCCAAATTTACACAAAGAGGAAGGGTGTGCAAGATTTGTATTCTTACATGCACTGTATGAATCAAATTGACCTTTGATGAGACACTGTTTCACTCAAAAGTCATGCGTCACCTCATGTGCGTAAGAATTAAAATTCCCACACACTCAACACTTTTTAAAGGGTTGATAGAGCTCTTACTAGGAACGATACTTGTGTTATACCGCTTGATTCCTTCCTGATCTACATAGTTGTTGTATTGTATAGATCCTTGAACAAATAGACGAGTTCTGCAGGAAATAATGAAGCAATTTTTTAAAAAATTCCTCCACCGTGAGTTTAAGTGATGCATCCTCTATTCCATAGATATGTTACAGGTCAAATTTGATTTCATGTTAATTTTGATTTAACCTAGGGGGATTCCTGATTCTCTTTGTCTCCTAGCCCCAGAAGATGAACAAAATTGAGAATCAACCTAGGTTAAAAAATTTTAACCTGAAATCAAAATAATGTAACCTGTAACATAAACATAACTATAATTATGTACTATATAGTTATAGACACAAAAATAATGCAATCTTGCTGACAGGACATCTCATTTTCCAGATAGTTTCCATAAGGTTTTTACTGGAAGGCTCCTGGGTTTCACAGTCAACCTACATGAAGTCTTCGTGATAATAAATAATTTTGCAATATTCTAACTGATGTTTATACAAAAGTAGCTATTTTCATTCAGTATATGTAATTAAACAAAGACATTGGAAAGAAATTTCACATATGAATCCTGTTACATTCCATTCACATGTCATAGTTATTTAATTTATAAGCTGGTAATAAAGATTGAGCAAGAAAACCTCACTGCCTTGTTAAGGACACCATACTTATGATGAGTATGGATAACCTGGTTAAAAATACAAAACAGGCTTACCCCTTCCTTACATATCCATTAACTTTCTCCTGTAGTGAAGGTTTGAAAACTGAGATGTTATGCCATTCAGTCTTGCTTTCAAGTGTTTCTTTAAAACAAAAACAAAAACATTTACAATAATATAATACAATACAAACTTTATTTAAGTGTCAAAAGTCTTCTATCATGCTTAAGGAGGCCCACTAATCGGGGACACTTTTACCTAAAAATTAGTTATCACAATACAATATTAATATTTATCACTATAGCTAAACTAATTATTTCAAAATTTGTTAACACTGACATAAATGCTATTAAAAGTAGTTAATAAAAGATATTGGCTTCTAAAAATTCAGTTCGATCCAAATCTTAATTAATGATCGACTATATAAGATAACGGTTTCTAAATAATCTTTTTACAAATACTTCACAGCTACTTTTATACTGACACGGATCGTGCCTAAGTAGCATCCCTTACACGTTTCTCCATGAATTAATCCCCCTCCCCCTGCCCCCAAGTCCTTTTTCCTTATACTTCCTTTGAATCTCTTTAGAGATGTCTCACTTCTAAAGCTCACGCTAAACTTTGACCATAAGTAGGGTCCGAAAAACCTAAGTCAGTGTTTTCTGTACGCAACAGTTCTTACTCTTGATATATAGAAATCTGAATTTTGTACAATGTCATAATTATATTCATTGATATTCCATTTCCATTTTGTGTGTTTTTCTGGCATTTATACTACTACAGGAGAAATTTCTGCAATTTGATTGGCTTAGAGCAGTGGTATTTCAGCTTAATTTGAAATACCTACATGTGAAAACTACAAATCCTTTGCGGGCAGTGGTATAAACAAATAATAGCAGGATTTGTATGTGATATTTGGCATAAATACCACTTGTGATATTTCAAAATTGTCTCAAATTTCACTTGCCTGACAGCTCGTGAAATTACATATAACAATATTGAAATATTACTCGTGGTATTTATGCCAAATATCAGTACAAATCATGCTATTACCTATACTAATTGTAGTGCAAACTTTAAGTCTAATGCAATCTCAAATGGATCAAATGAGTGTCCACTTGCTGAATATGGTGAATGCTCAATTTCTTGACTTGAGAAAATCAGATAGGCACTGGCATGAATGTTGCCAAAAAACAACTTTGCAATATCACAAAATTTGTTTAGTTTTTTTTCATAAACTGATAATGAATTCACAGATTGTAGGTTATTCCATGAGAATACCATTTCCATAATTTTTTCCAATAAAACCAACATGAAAGGTGAGGACGGAAACAATAAATAATCTTGAAAGCTAAAATCTTCTTTCTACTGCCAAATCTTTACAGTCATAATGTCCTTACAGGGGGACATTGCCTTTTCTTGAAATTGCCATAAAACACTGCTCTGGGTCAAGAGAAAAAAAGGAACTCTTAAGTTTACTTTCATGGAAAATTTTGGCGAATTATCATTACTGGTAGTACCATGCAAAAACACCGACAACAAAGTTTCTTTTGAATGGTCACATTATAGAAGTTTGTCTTAAGATTCAACCATTAAATCCACACAATGTGCCTTACCAAACTTTACAATAAATTTCAGAAATGGCACACACTCGGATTGGTTGAAAAAGCTTGCTTTATGAGAGTATAAAACACGTCAGCTACAGCTGTCAAAATAAAAAATTAATGTGTGGGGAATTTAACAGATTTTTTATCATAAAACAAGTAAAGAGGCCTTGAATGTGCTCTGTTCTGTTGTAAAGAACTTAGGAAGTGACTAGAGCACTCAAAGAGTAGGGAGAAACACTTGACTACTTTCATGTTCCCTCTACACTTCTTTGGTGCATTAGCTGCTTCCTCCATGATTTATAACAGAACAGAGAACAGTGAAGGCTTCTTCATTTGTTAAATTAAGTTTCTTTTCCTATTGACTTATTATAAACACATTAATTATTAATATAAATTCATTTATCATTAAAGAATGTTACAAGAATTAGATTAGAAGTAACAAAGAAATAGAGTACAAGGAAAGCTAAAAATCTCTGTATTTATATCTTTTACCATTTCTTGTCTTATAATAAACTGTAGTAGCTAAGCTGAATTTTGTTGGTTGGAATTCTGTGCTGCCTCTGAGAGGATCACTTCCAGTATAACCAATCAACTGAACACTGTTGAGACCTGGTGAAGCAAAACAGGACAGAACTGTTATTTTTATGGCTACAAATGTATGAGGATCCTGTGTCTTATAGGGGGCACTGACTGATGTACCTGCCGACATCATGGTCTACTGTCAGTCAACATATTGGTCACTATCTTGGTCAAGTGTCGGTCAAGTATCGGTTGAGTCTGAAACAAGCCTCGACTGGTAGATGGCCACTACAGTCTACTGGTCGACAGTTGGTCATTACTTTGCTGGCGGATCACCAACAGATCACCCACATATCAGGTCACCCTCGGTGTAAAAACCTGTGAAGTTTTCTTTGTTTTCTAGCTATTATTTTCCTTGGCTCTATCGTGTTCACTTCTCAGTCGCTTCTTTGTATTACAGTAGAACCTAGATAACTCAAACTCGGATAACTCAAATTGCCCACTAACCTGAACGGTTTTGTGTTTCCCTTCAGAGTTTGAGTTACTGGGATTTTACTGTAATTGTTTTATGTCACTCATGAGTTTCACAGGTTTTTACACCAAGTATGAGCCCCCATATCACCGACACTGTGGATGTAACGGCCGATACCTTAAGCTTGGACTCTCGATTGACACTCAACCGATGCTCTACCAATATAGTGACTGATATAATAAGGTGCTGGTCTTCATGTAAGAAAATGACGGGCGTTGGCCAATCAGAAATAAGGAATAAAGCGCTTTCTTGAACTGGTCCAAATGGTAAGTATAAGTGCCCAGCGGTTCTTCTGTTCCTGGCTCTTGCAAACCTCGCCCATGGTCAAATTCCATCCCAATTAGCTGCCCAGAAACTGGTGATTAGGGCAACTAGCAGTACCATAGCTTCAGAACTAAGATCGATCCTTCCTCATTTATTAATAAATTTCGTATTATCAAATACTTTTTTAGAACTTGGGTGTTTCTTAAACAAGCTTAACTCCTGGGTAAAAGTCGTAGCTCACATTTTCCACTTCTTCTCGGAGGTTCGCCTTCGCATCTTGCAGCAATCCGCCTGAGCTAATAAAAACAGACAAGAATTACGATGATATAGCAGTTCTGAATAAAAGAAACGAAAATTCGCGATACCTGAAGAAAACCCTGTCGACGAAACATGCTTCCAGTCCTTCGTTCAGCGTGGTAGCCTGGCCTTCACTTAGGTTTCCCGCGCAGTGCCCGGGTGAAGTTTCGAACGCAACGATCTGCAGTATTAAACGTCGTAATATTTTTTGACCTGGAAAACGAAGGAGCTCGATCGTGGTTTCTAGCATTGGCTTACGACCCATTCAGACCCAGGATTTACGCACTGAAGATTTTCGGCGATGTAAAACTGGAAACATTGGGAAAGGTCAGACTCTATTTGTATTTTATGGGACGTTCCCAGCTAAAAGGAGAAGCCTTTTTGTTTATAAAACATCACTTGCGTAAGTGATTGCCTCTCTTAAAAATTTTTTTTCATAAATTAACAAGTAATTGAGAATCTGAGTAGGAAAATCATGGAAAATGGAAATCGTTTGGATGACTCGTTACTTACTCGTTCCGATATACTCTCCTCTCCCCTCTCCCGTTGGTACAAAATTATTTGTGACCAGTCTCCCGCGGCAGCTGTTTCCATAACAACCACCCGCCATGTTTGTGAGCAGGAAGAAGGACCCCTGTAGCCTGTAAAGAACAACGCGAGTGTCAAGCATCCGAAAATGTACGACCGAGCTCCAAGAACATTAACAAAACCGGCTGACAGTACTGGAGGAAGTGTTGGGCCTGGCTCATATGAAGCTCCCACTTATGGACCGAAAAAATACGGTAAGAATTACTGCAAGTGTTAAAATAAAAACTTCGGAAGTCGGATCGCAATACAATTAATTTTCTTGACCTTTGAAATGTTTTGCAGTAAATAAACCATAAAATTAGCTGAATTTATAACAGACAACAATTTCTGACATAAATATACGGTCGTAAAATCGACTAAAAAGCCAAAGTCTATCTGAAAGCTTATTGAAAGTGGTGATTAGATTTGATGATGATTTGTCCTCAGTTGGCAGATAAATGTAAGTTTAAGCTTTTTACGGTATTTCAAGGATTTATTAACTTGGCCAAGGCTTGATTCGGTACCTCATATTCATCAAGGTTGATTAGGTTGAACTCATAATGATAATTCGCTCTAAACTATAATCTACTAAAGGGAGCATGTTGTCTTTATTAATAGAGCGTTTTACGCTCTAAGACAACATACAGGTATTTGATCTAGGTTAACTGCTATTTTGATTGTTTTTATTTTGATTCTTTAGCAAATTTAAATGAGGTATGGAGTAATATCGATTATTTTTCTACACTTAGATGGCTATGCACCATTCTTGTCCATGACAACACGTGAGACATTCCTTGATGTAGGTGATAGTGTCATGGCAGCCCCAGGCCCTGGCCAATATGACCCTGGGATCATCAGTGAAAGAGTGAAAGGAGGAAGCACGTTAGCCAATAGGGTAAGTCAAAAGTACCACACGTACAGTGCTGTGCAATAACGGTCATTAGAGAGCTTTAGATTCGAGGACAAGGACGTCTACGAGTATGAGATTTGACTTAAAATTTTTTTGCGTATTCTCAAAAAAATGGATACCCCAGAAAGCTTCAATGTACTTTTGATTCACCAGAAAAGTTAGCACTGTTATCTTTATTAAAAGAGGCTAATCCCGCTGCACTGTAAATCGCAAAATGAAAAAAACTTGTCACATTTGATAGCTCATTTCTGCCACTACGACATTCTTGCTAAAATGCATAGAGTAGAATGATGACAGCTATCACGTTTTCCTGCCAAAATGATACTGGTCCACGAGCGAGCAATACTCAGTATTGAGGAAATCTCATTTCCGTAGTCGTTCCCATCTTAGAATCTAAAGGTCTCTATTATTATTAAGGCTCAGAATCAACAAGTGAGCAAGTGGTTAAATGAGTGATGGGACTATCCTGCCTGAACCAAATTTCCTGGATTGGTGCTGAGGAAAAATCCTTTATTTACCAATCTTGTTTAGTCAACAAGATGGCTGGATATTGACCTTGTTCTTCTTTTTTTTTTGCACTTTTATGGACCTTGACTAAGACTTCATCTAGGTCACTAAGTCTTTTTTAAAACATTGTGGAGTTTGATAGGTTTTGCAGACTGGGTAATTACTTATTATGTAGAATGCACAGGGAAAGGATTAAGTGCAAATTCCAGTGCTCAATCTGCCACTCAGTGCCATTGGTCAATTAGATCTGCACTTGCAGTTGTCACTGACTCATCACCAGGTGTAGATCCACACCAGTTTCCACCATTTCATGGAAATCGGTCACATTTTTCATAATAAATATATTCTTATACGACATTTTAAAGTTCTCAGACATCATTATCAAGTGAAAAAGAAACAGTATAAATGTTCTATAAATACAAGAAAAACACTTTCCAAGTTGCAATTGAAATCCTGCCAATATCCTGTCAGAATGACTTGGAAACCCAGGAGGGGACTAAAGGAGTAAAAAATCCAAAAAAGTTTCCTGGGGGAGCCCACCCTCAGACCCCGCTAGAAGCTTGCGCTTCAGTGCTCATTTAGGAAATTGGTCAGTTTTTATCCTGGATCTGTGCCTGATTACATATTGCTTGCTTTTTCTGCCTTTTGTCCCATGTATGTTCAATGCCTAATGTTACCAGATGTTTTCACTTTGTAGTCTTCCAGGTTCAGTGGTAAAGAACCTCACACACCAGGACCAGGGGCATACAACTTACAAAAATGCAGTGATTGGTTGAAGGAGAAGCTTGTCCAAAAAGAAATGCCACCAGAGATGCAAGAGGGAATGAAAGATGGATCAGTAAGTAGAGTATAGCTACAATCAGGGACAAATCTAGTCAAGAAACTTTGCCATTTTGCTGACTACAAAAGGAAAAATGAATTTCCTTCCCCATCCCCGCCAAGGTAATGTTGCACCGCTGTTCAAGCTACCAAAAAGAAAGAAAAAAATCTACTTCGAGAGGAGGGGTGCACATGGTTGTAAATGCATATAAGAGCCAGCCGCTGGTGAAGTTCGCCAGCTACTTTCATTACTTAAGAGTCAAGATATTGCAAGGAGGTATAAATTTACGCTCATTAAAAATATAAATTTGCAGTGCCTGTCTTTTCTGAAAACATATAAAAGATTTGTAACTCAACTGGGAACAGCTAGTTTGGAAACGCTATGTTTGGGACTGTCTTTTTCAACAAATCTTGCTGCAGTGGCAGGAAAGTACATACAATATAATTTGTTGTCCCCCATATTGGGTTTCAAGATATGAATGCAAACTTAGTGCGAGCAGAGAACTAAAAAAATGTTTGCTGGTCTAGTCTTTCAAGTATGTGCCTTAACTCAAGTTTACAAGCTGTCAAGTGGCAATATTTGCCAGGCTCGTTCGCTCCAGCAAAAAAATATCATTCCACTTTTTGTTTACATACATTTGTTTTATCGAAATGTTGCTTTGTCTTTCTTTGAGTAACATAATTTTGACAGCATAAGATTGGAGTTTAATTCATCCTTCTAATGTCAAAGTTTCAAGGCCCAAAATGCCAGGAAATGCATTTTCCAGCATTCGATTTTCAAATCCCATATTGGATTTCAAGATACACAATGTATGAATGCAAAATTAGTGCGAGCATGAAACTAAAAAAATGTTTGCTGGTCTAGTCCTTCAAGTATGTGCCTTAACTCAAGTTTAAAAGTTGTGAAGTGGCAACATTTGCCAGGCTCCTTAGCTCCAGCAAAAAAATCTCATTCAACTTTTTGTTTATATACAGTTATATACAGTTATATACAGAAATGTGGCTTTGTCTTTCTTTGAGTAACATGATTTTCACGGTATAATATGGCAGTTTAATTTATCCCTCTAATGTCAAAGTTTCAAGGCCCAAAATGCCAGGAAATGTGTTTTCCAGCATTTGATTTTCAAAAATTTTCCCAGGGGAGTATGCCCCTGGACCCCCTACAAATGGTGGGCTAAAGCCCATCATATGTGTCCCCCAGAACCACAACCGTCTACTTTTCAGGAAACTCTGGCTAATTAAAACCTAAAGAAAACTCCAGGTGTAGCTTGTTTTGTTCTCCTAAATTCCCCATTTGAGCACTGTGTCTCCTCAATTTTGTCACCAACTGTACGAATGGTGCATTCACAGCAGAAAGTTTGAGAAAACAAACCCTTCAGTCCCTCAGATCAATGTGAAGATTCTTTGTATCAGTCATGACATGTACTTTTTGTAATAAAAATAGAGATAATCTTTTTTAAAAATTAAGATGTCTTTTGATAATATTGGTTATCGATTTCTTTATTCAATTCTGCTTACACTTGACTTGACAGTGATGATAGATGCTAATCTATTAGGTTTTAATTAAGGTTAATACTTTTGTAGAGACGAGTCTCTGCTTGTTTTGCTTAAATAATTTGGAACACAACAGCAAAGACCAAACGTCTAAGTAAGTTTACCTTTGAAACTACATATACAAACAGTGTAAATTCAATTCATTGAAATTACCCTCAGGCTGCAGTGTTCAAGTACAGCTTCACGTGGTTTTTAATAAGGTTTTAAGTGGGTGGCAAAAGCTGTGGAGTAGGTAGAGAAGGAAAAAACTTGTGCAACAGGTGCGTCTTGTGAATGTCGAAAGTTACCAGTGGGTCCAGGAAATGCCCCTTGGAAAAATTTTGAAATCTGGGCCTCTCAGAGTGCATTTCCAGCATTCTGGAACACAAATTAGAGTGTTTGAACAGAACACAGACATCACTAAATTTTGGCTTTTTTGAGGGTAATTTCCAAAGAAAAGTAGGTGGCGAGTTCACATGAAATAGCCTGCGAAATTTGCTGGCTGCAGGCTCCCATTGAGAACCCTGGCCTCATAACAGTAAAATGAAAGTATATTCATTTTCCTTTTTATGAAGGTTTTCAAGACAAGTCGTATAACATTCCAGCGAAAAGCAGATCCACCTTCCATTCCATCACCTGGCAAAGCCTACGGCTATGAAGAAGCACCAGATGGTTCTCTGCGGCCTCAGGAGTTACCTAATCGAGACGGCACCATGGGCCCTGCTTATTATAACGTCAATCATGTAAGCCTAAGAAGTGACTGCACTTCTGAACTCTAGGGAGTTTTTCTAAGAAGCGTAAGAAATTTAATTCTCAACACTCAATTAGATTGTAAAATAGCTCAATTTTATAGTTATACTTGTAGGCCCCAGATGGTTTTATTATTCTGATATTTGGCACTTCACATACAGTAAAACCCTCACATAAGAACCTAGAATTTTCGAAGTCAGGCTGAACAAGTTCTCATATTTTAAGGTAGTTTTTCACAATTCAGGCTGATTAAGTTCTTTAATAGTAGGTTCTTATTTTTCAGAGGTTGTTGTAGTGTAACCATTGGCAGAAATCAAATTTTGCACTACTAATACACAATGGTTGATCATAAAACAATCAAGGTCCAAGAAGAACATCAATACAATTCTTATTTTATTTATAAGATATTTAGATTTTAAATCATCTATTCATCTATATTGCCCTGTAGCTTTATCAAATAAAGTATTTCTAGTGGATATTCCAAACAAATGTAAATCAAAGAAATTATATACACAATAACTTTTTGTCAGAAGTTTCTCGCACAATTAAAATCCATCAAAATTGGAATGATTTTTTTGTATAAGAACCTATTTTTTTTGTCAGGCTGATCAGGTTCTTATGTTTTGGGGTATTTAACTTGCAAAAGTTCTTAAATCACTAGGTCTCAACCATGTCTTTCAATGATACCTACACCTGACCTGAGATATTGGTGTTGTCTTTGCCCATCTTCATCTTCATGATCAGGTTTTTGGATCATTGGGAGTACTAGTTTAATATCCTAAGAGAAGGGAACTTCTCTAAGAATAATATATGTTGCATTGTATTTGCTCAATTTTGTTTCTGGATCATTCTCTTTCTATAGAGAAATACTGCTGCTACTCAGAGATACAAAGGAGTTCATTTTGGCAATAGAACCTCAAAGAGAATGCAGTTTAAAGGTACATGTATGTAGCTTCTGTAAAATGGTACATATAGTTTTATCATTCAGTACTTGAAAGAAAATTTATCCCGCATGTAAAGAAAGCTTTTAATTAGTAGATTTGTAATCAGACTGTTTACTCAGTTATGGTAAACCAATTGCTGGTTGCATGTGACGTCACGGTGTGCGCGTCCATGTTGGTGGTCAAGAACAAAAGCATTTTTCTCCTCTGGAAAGTATAAGTTTCTATTTTCATGTAAATTTTTTGAGAAAAAATTCTATTGTATTGACTGCAGCAACATGGCTGCCTTGTCACGTGGTTGCAAACCAAGAATAGTGTGATAAATGTTACCTTGTTGCATTGCGAATTAATCTCAAAAAGTCGCTTCATTTAGAAAAATTAAGATCGAAACTCAAACTTTCTGCTGGCCCATTTTATCCATTGCTGTCAGCACACTATTAATGCAGTTTTTGTTATACATCTTCAGGGAGTGGTGGGCCAGGCCCAGGTCAGTATGACCCATTTAAAGAACCTGGCATCAGAGCACCAATTGATCTGGTAAATATTGTCTCTAATTAAAATGGCTGCTTTTTAGTGATCTTTTAAAAGTGTTTGGTCCAACAGGTTTATAGTTTATAGATTTAAAAGAAAAAGTAATGTTCTTTTAACCAATTTTCCAGGTTATTGAAGAGAACCAGAAGCAGCCCTTTGACTCTAAGGTATCATGGTTAATATATGTCTTTATTTTTAATAAGTTGACCAACATAGTATTAATAAACATACATGTGTGAAATACTTGCCTTGATAATTTAACTTAATTTATGTTTCTGTTGCTCACACAGTTACCTCGATATCATGAGGCTATAGCTATGCAAGAAGAAAAGAAGGTATTAGTCAGAACTAAATTGGATTAATTCTATTTTGTCTTAATTCGAACTTAAAATAAAATAATTTATTTTTTTTGTGCCTTTATCTTTAAATCATGAAGCTGTGCTCTTAAGAAAATTGAATGCAGCTTGTTCTCCTTATGAGGTGGTAACTGGTAAGATTTACCATCTGAAGCAATACGTCTTACTACCTGCAACCACTTGAAAGTTTACTAAAATTAAATTAGTTGTTTTAAAAAATATGCAAGTTGTGATCCGATCTGACTCTCACAAGGAAATGAATGAATACTGCTATATTATTTTCAGCGATGATTGAAATGATGCGCCATGTTTATCACATTTTTGCTCTCTGGCAATGATGTAATATTAAAATAGTTCTCTCAAATTGATTTTAATGTGTATTTATACAAACTTGCTCAATCATTGTCAAATACGATATAAAAAGTAAATATCCTAAAGAAATTTATAGACGATCGATAATTAGTAGGAAGTGAAAAACTTTTAGCAAGGAAATCCTGTTTCATGAAAAATTAATTGCCTCATCATTTCTTGTCTAATCTCCAAGCAAGCAAGACTTAGTGCTTTCATAAGCTATTCTTGTTAAGTTATACATTAATTTTTATACAGATATTTCTTTATTCACAATACTAAGGGATAGGTAAAAATATTGAGTTTTCCTCCTGAATACCCTAAGTGAGACCAAAATCTGCAAGTTTTAACCCTAAGCAAGAGAAAAAGCATCCCCATCACTTTGATATGGGAGTCCCCCTCCCTCCCCCCAATTATCACAGCCAGCATTACCTTATTTGTCAGAGACCCTTGATGGTACAGTGTTGTCCAGCCAACAAATTAAACAAGCTCCTGCTGACAAACCAGTGCTCTACCAAAAACAGAACAAAATTAATTTAACTTTCTAACAAAAATACTTTTAAAAGTGACTTTTATTCTTGCTTTTAATTCACAGGCTGTTCCTGGCCCAGGAAAGTATGAGATCA
This sequence comes from Porites lutea, assembly GCF_958299795.1. Lineage (NCBI taxonomy): Eukaryota > Metazoa > Cnidaria > Anthozoa > Scleractinia > Poritidae > Porites > Porites lutea. The sequence goes on from NC_133204.1 coordinate 10,529,100, forward strand.
AAAGTCAGTTTTCAGCCAAACCTGAGCCTATCAATCAACCTGATGAACCAATTATTCATCCTCCATTTGGTACTCAGTCCAGGGTAAGAAATCAAATCATTTTAACCCTTTATTTAAGCCCCAATATCCACATGCAAATTCTCCCATGTGATCTCCATCATTTCCTTGGAGGATTAGTCAAGAGAATTAGATAAAAGGTCAAAGCATGTCCTTCTTTGGTGATGATTGATGAGTTGATTAATTCTCTTAATCTATACCCTTCATAATGTATGAAATGTTAGGAGAAAATTGCTGTTTAATAGTCACTATTGGGTTTATACTAGGCTATGTTACAGTTGTCTAGTTAATTTTGTTGATAATTTTTCGAGGAATTGCCTGTAAATGACAAAATTTCTGCTTTGTGCCGAAAACAAAAACGTCTCCGATGCTAGTTTCAAAGTCATTGATTTGAAAATGAATTTTTATTCTCGTGCATTAAAACTCATTTTCACAACAGAGGTTTTGCTCTTAGCCTCGTTTTAAAAGTGAGAGTTTTTGTGAACTTGGAAACAGCCTATTATTTGTAGGTGATATCTGTAGTAGCCCTTGCATTTAAACATTAGCCTTTGAATCAAATCCAATGGACTTGTTTTGGAGTTGGCCATTTGATTTTTTCTTGTTTTGCTCAAAACTTGCGTATAAGCCGCGGGAGGACTATTAAAGCCTCATGCCATGGAAGTACTGGTTCCAAGTTGATTTCAAACAGGTGTTGCTAGCAACAGGATGACGTAGACATTTTTTAGAGAGATGTTTTTTTCATGTTAGTGGTGCCATCAAAACATCTTGTAATCCACTTGATTAAAGTGGTCATGTATGAGCTGCTCGTAAGGTCTTTCCTGATTTGTTCTTTTAAACAATGGTAATTCATTGTTTACCATTGTTTTCTGGTTTGGGTAGCAAACTTATTGGCTTTCAGCTTCCAAGCAGCTGCTACATGACCCTGATTAAAGTCATTTGTGAAGCCTTCTTTCAAGAGTGTCATTAAAGATAACGTCACCATTGCAGAGCTAATGTAATGGTTATATGTGTATGCTGCCAGTTAATCCACCCTTGGGCTTATAAATGACTTTATGTGTAATTTTAATCATTTCATTTCAACCAATCTGCACACATACATAGACCATAATGCACCTTGTTTACCCCCCCTCCCCCCCCCCCCACCAGAAAAAAAAAATAATAATAATGTGCATAACCATTGGCTTCAATACCCAGGAGAAATTGGAAGCAATGGTTATGCATATATTTTGGGGGGAAACGAGGTGCATTATAGTCTATATGAAAATGGTGAATTGATACTCGAACGTAATACATTGTAATCTTTAGAAGTAAGCTGATGCATAAATTTTGTATTTCAGCGGTTTGGAGATAACAAAAAGGATTCTCCTGCTCCAGGCACTTACAATGATCCACGCAACTCTTTAGAAATTCTTAAAAGGTAACACATCACTTGCAAACTTTCTCATTAGTCCGATTTCTGAAAGTCAAAAGGGTTTGGATAAAAAAAAGAAGAAAAACTTGAATGTGCAAAACTCTGTGATTATGAAGCCTGTTTAGAAGACTTTTATAATGTATTATTGTAAGCTTAAAGTGCTCTTTAGTACGTTTTGTAGTAATCTGGGGTTACATGTTGTATTAATCAGCTATTCCATCTCTGTAAAGTGTACATCTTGCTCAAGTGGATCTAAGTAGCTGCTTGTTTCTTTCTTGCCAAACATAGGATTTAATGATCTCAAAGGGCTGATGTCATTATAGGAGAAATTCACTCCAAAGCCTGTTAGAAGTCCCGAGAATGCTGTGAGTCTTCAACGATCGATTGTTCAAGACGTGCACCTTTGCTTTGCTTTGGAGAGAATGTCTCTTATAATGCAAGAAAATAATCAGCTCTTTGGGATCTAGGCTCAGTCTCCAGCCGTGGTTGTTGTGAAGAACACAAGGCCAAGTCACTGAAGTCAATTTTCCTTCCTGAAGGCTTTTCTTTTTTCACAAAAAGAAAACTGATTATTCTTTTGAACTTTCCCTTTCTATCTGTCCGTTTTAACAGTGCACTTTCAATCTTGCTACGCGGAAAAAAAATGCTCTAGGGGAGAAGGTTTGTGTTCTGGGCAGGTATGAGGCAGTCCTCCTAAATTAAACTTAAACTTTATCATTTTTTGACTTCTTAGGACAACTGGACTAAAGCGAAGTCCCTTTGGTCAGACCTCTGTTCGATTCCAAGGGGAACATCATGTAAAAAGAACACCAGGTGAGTGCTGAGTCCCAAAGTTTGCCATAACTTGTTTGACTGCCAGTAAATCATGAGAGCCAGCAGAATAACAAGCTCACCATCAAGCACATCAGAATAAATGGTATAGTTTCCAGGAGCCATTCTCCAACCTTGTCTATTTCCTTCCGTGTAGTATTTCCATTACCGTTTTTATTTCCATTTTTATTTAATGCTGATGTCAACTATTTAATGCTGATCTGGCTCTGCTAGCCCCTGTGGTTATTCTACGCAGTCAGTACTCTAATTTTACTTTTAATATTTTCGTTGTCTTAGATTATTTTTGAGCGAGACAGTGAGTACAAATAAAGATTGTTGTCGTTGTCATTATTCAATAATGACAACGACAACAATAATATTGACGATTATAAGTGTGACAGTAATTTCAGCTGCAGCTGAAATTACAAAAAATCGGCTTATTGGCTATTTTCACCGAGACATAATGCATCTTGTTTACCCCCCCCCCCCCCCCCCACAAAAGAAAAGGGGGGAGCCATTGTCTTTGATTTCTCTTGGGATGACTGTGATACCCTGGAGATGTTTATGTAATTTGGTTTTTTTAAATTTTTTCTCGGAGGGGGAGGTGGGGGGTAAACACAAGGTGCATTATGGTTTCGGTGAAAATGGTGAACGCAAAGTTTGAGGGGCAAGGCAAGTGTTTTATGAGACGATGTAGGGACGTTGTGAAAGTGGCGAACTTTTGTCTGCTTGTTTCGTGTTGTTGTTGTTTTTGCAAAATTTGAAAATGCCTTAAACATTTGTAACCTGCCTTGCCCCAAATTAATGTGTGATTTGTGTTATCAGGTCCAGGAGCATATTCCGTTCCAGATATTACGTCAGAGCTTATTAGAAAGGCCCAGTAAGTCCAGCTATTCTTGTATGTTGTATTTTTTCCGATTAGTTTAGGAAGTGATGCAACAAGAGTTTTGGTCTGTCGAAAAGGCGTGGCAGTTCTAAATAAATCAAACATGAAATAACTTGATTATTTTATAAAACGCGCAATTCATGAGCACTTATCTGCAGCTCTTTGCTGATAAATAATTCTCTTGTACACCAAAACAAGCAACGTTGACTACGACCTTCAGCACAAAACAAATGTGCTAAATAATGTGCTTTAATAAGGTGTTGTGCGTATATTTAAAAAACGATTTATTGTTTCACAGTATTGAAATTGCACCTGTTTTAATATTTGTTTATGCAATAGTGTTCAGAGCACCAGAAAAGGTGCTTTTGGCTCAACATCATCAAGAATTGCACCAATGGTGAGGAGGCAAGAAGAACAAATGCCAGGTTTGTTTTGACTACTGTTAGCGCGAACAGTGGCTGCTCATCGAGCCCACGTGCGCGACTACCCTCCCCTCCCCTTCCAAAGCTTGCCCTGCTTTTGAATCAAAGATAGCGATTAGGCCCGGTTCAGACGCCGAACTGATCATGAGCCGGGGTTAATTCAAATTAAGTCCGACCCAAATGATTTAGACCGGATGATTTGATTTAGACGCCGATCTTATCTCTAGCCAAACCAAATTCAAGAAACGAAAAATGCTCATTTTGGTCAAACTGCTTACAAAATACGTTATAATAATTTATACATTAGGTTTGGAACGTGAAAACTTCGGCGTCTGAATGAAAGCCGTTCCAAAATCGATCCAAAGTCGAAATTCGCGGCCGGGCTGGTAAGGAAGAACGGCTAAGCCGTTCCAAATTGAAACAGGCGTTCCTTTATTCAAACGCCGAACTCTTCATGTACTTAATTAAATGTATTATGTTCCGCTCATGAAAAATTCGGCGCCTGAACCGGCTGGACCTTATACACTTTTAAAATACCGCGCAATCGTTGCCCCTCACTGCACTGAAGGCTAATATGGTGTACTGCAATGTCGATTGCAGACTGAATACTTAGAATAATTTTTTTTCTTCCTTTATCCTTTTTCATGATTTTTAAGAAAGGTTTATTGCGCAGTGGTTGGTGGGAATTTATGAATTAGGCGGCGTTATTTCTTGAACTTTCAAATAATAGTTTTATTACGCTGCTACACAACTTTGGACATAAATCATACAGTTTTATTTTAAATTGTTACACAGAATACTAGTTACTAACAAGGAACTGACACGCTTTGGGATAACTGATTGTACTACGTGTGATATGTGTGGCGAAAACGATTCTATAGAACATACTTTCTTTGAATGTCGCTCTTTTCTGAAATTATGTGACGAATCCCTTCAGTGGTTCAATATATCTCACAAAACCAATATTAAACTCACGCCGCTTCAAGTTTTTCTCAATTTACCAACCCCAGCTTTCAATCTTTCCAATAAACAAACCAAGGATTTGTGTCTTCTTCTGTTATTTGTAAAGCAGTACCACTATGGATGTAAATCAATGCAAAAGAAAACAGACACCTCTGAATTTATATCTAAATTTATTATGCAGCTTGAAATAGAAGTTTGACATGATAGTGCCACCCTCCTCTCAGCTTTATATGTATATTAATTTAATACATTAGCTTTAATATGTGTAATCGATAGAAGTATTTTAATGGCCAATACAGGAACATTTATCTAAGTGCACAATTGTAAGTATTGTAACGTACTTTTGTTTAATAAATAAAATTAAAAAAAAAAATACAGTTTAGTGGTAGCGATCTGAACCCCTGTGGCAAAAAGCTAAAAACTCAAAGACAGAAAGAACGAGACATCGTTAACCAAATGAACGATTTTCTGGGTACGATTCGCCAAAACCACCTCTACTTTTTGGGGGGCACCACGTTTCTAATGTAATGCTTTCTCTTGTAAGGTCCTGCGCACTACCTGACGGCAGACAAATCTAAAAGCAAAGAAGTTCCTCTATCGTCCACCTTTGTGTCTGCCACTGGACGACTTCACACCCCACCGGGGGTGGTGTTAGTAAGTTTTTCTGTTCATGACTGTTGGCTCTGTTGGTTACATACTCTGTTTTTCACTATGTCTTATGGAAACAACAAAGCCATTACCTTATCCAATCACAATAGATGTCGTATGCCCAGTGAACCAATCAGAAATGAAAGTACCGTATTTATTCGAATAAGCGCCCAATCTCGAATTAGCGCCCACCTCGATCGCGAATAAGCGCCCATCCTAAAGGAAGAAAAAGTTAATAAGCGCCCACCCCCACCTCCCTCCCACTCCCACTCAAACTCAAATACCCGCCCACTCCCACCCCACCCTATTTCCCCTCCCACCCCCAAAATGTTGAGTAAGTACTAAAAAGAGACTTCCCGAAGATGGAGTTTTCTTCAGAGTATGTTACATCCTCGCGTTTTCTTATAACCATTTATTATTTTGTTGCAAAATAAACATACTACACTTGCTTAAAATGGTAAAAAATGTAATAAGCGCCCAGCCTCGAATATGCGCCCACCTCGAATAAGCGCTCACTGTCAAGGTCCAAGGGCGGTTAATCGAATAAATACGGTTAATAAATGAAGCGCCAGGCGCAGGAGAACTAGCTTTTTTGGTCGAGAAAGTTTCGTGAGATTTTTTAGCTAATCGCAAAGCATTACCGTGAGAAGTCAAGGTACATTACCTTGCAGCATGACAGAGGAACCTCTAATGGTTAAGTGTTTTATTTCTAATAATACTTTGTTCTTTTTCACCAGGATAATCCTCCACCAGGCTCTTATGAAGTGGTTCATTCTTACGACTCCACGCAGGGTAGGTTATTGTTCATAGCCCTGAACAGAATTATTTTTAACGTGTGGTAAACCCTTGCATGGTGCTGTTGCTTATACTCGTTTGTGGTATGCTATGACCAACTCCGGCAAAAAAAAATGAAAAATCGTGATTTTCGAACTCGAAATTGAATGAAAATTAAATTAAATTAAATTAAATTAAAACGGCATTGGCTCGTGTTTAACTGTTACAAGTGTAATCATAACTATAACAAAATTGTCAAATCTGATTGGCTATTAACTGCCCTGATTTCAGACTTAATTGGACAGTTTAATAGGACAGTACGCGCCATCACGCGCGCGCTTAAATGGCTTTTTTTTTTCACTGCTAGCAAAACAAAATTTCGAATTTCTTGTGTTTTGATTTAAAAAATAGCCTATTATATCACAAATTTTGTTAAAGTTATGACCATTGTGTAAAAATAATAGCTGCACGTGTAAATTACACTTGTAAAAGTTTTAACCAGCCTGCTAGCGCCTTAAATTATAAGGCTACTGAGCTTGTTTCGAATTTTTCCTATTTGAATTAACCTTGCAGTGTGAATTCCTTCAACAGGCCGAGTGCTGTATAACTACGCTCAGCGCTCGAATAGGAATGCCAAGAAAAAAGGAGCCTTTCTTTCCTCTTCAAACAGATTTCACGCTCAAAGACAAGTTATGTCAGAGGAAGGCGATCCAGGTATGTCCCGGCACCTTTGTTGTTATTGGATTTAAAGTTGTTTTTATCCCTGTGTTTTGGATTGTTTGAGAAAGGGAACCCGCGCTCATCTCCTCGGGAGGAACAAAGACCGGACTTAATTAATCAATTAACGGGTAAAAAGGCTCTCCACCCCTCCCCTGCGCCCGGCCCCGTCCGGCCCAGGCTTCACTCACTGTTCTCTTCTTCTTAATTTTGGAAGCCTCTATATTTGGCTGAAATCCGTCTGGTTAAAAGAATGAAGTAATGTTTTCAGATTCACTGCCTTGTTAACTTTTGTGGTAGAATTTTGCTTTGTAATAAGCCGCTTAAAAATCCAGGTTTCCGAAGCCAAATCGCGGCAAAAACAGAAAAAAAATCGCGGAACAGCATCACGATTCTGAAAATTTTTATGTTTTCATCAACTTGAAAAGATCTAATTATATATACTTTATATGAGAACCTGTCGTAAATACCAGAAGTGAGAACACAACACATGCAGTAGTGAATGAACCTGTATATTCAGTTATCTATATTATGCAATCTGTACTGAAAAGCTAGCAAGTCCGTCTTGTAAAAGCTTTCACAAACAAAACCTAAAATGCCAGCAACTTAGTTTGATGGCAAAGCAAAAGGAAAAGTGATATCATCAAGAAGGCAGTTCATATCGCTGGACAGGTGGAAGTTTCTGTTAGACCACACCCTTTGGACCTCTTTCAAATATTGCTGACCGGTAACCGACGCACGATTCTCGCAAGGTGTGGTTCACCGCCGCACTGAGACTACCTCTCATCCAAAATTGAACCTGCCTTTTAGCAGGTGTGAAAACTAAACAAAAACCTTTGAACAGTCAGTTACCGTGAAAACTAAATTCAGCTAAATTTGTCTTGTCCACTTCGTTCGTGCCTTTGTTTTTAGAACTTTTATAACCTCTCATAAAAGTAAGTGCTTGTCCTACATATGTCGCTAATAGTGGATTCGCCTACTCGGTTTATGTGCGTATAGATGATTGTAAACCTGGAAGCGGTGGGCACGAAACTGGCATTGCTTGAAAATTTGGAAGTTTACCAGTTAACTTATTATTTATTTATTATGTTTTTTGTGTCAGGCCCAGGACAATATGACTTCAAAGAAGCGGCAGGCCGAGGAGGATTAATGACCACTCGCCAAGATAGATTTAGACCAATCAAGAGTGAGACCCCAGGGCCAGGCAGCTATGAGGTAGGCTATATGGATCGTGTATATGTGTATATGCCTATTAAGTCAAACCCAGTTAATAAGGACACTGAGGGGACCATAGAAAGTAACAACCTCGTCCCCAGGGCGCTTTTCGCCCTGGGGACGAGGTTGAGAAAGTAACCGTATTGTTGGCTTTTCTTCGACTTCTCGGAATAATGACAACTACTTTCTAGCTTTGGCAATTTCATGCAGCTCCTTGGTCTTCACTGCTTAGTTCAAAGGTGGGTTGAACAGTTGCATTTCCGGCCGACTTTACATCTCGTAACGTATAATGCGGAAATGAAGGCTTACGCTTAAACAGAGCCAAGAAAGTGACATGTTTTGAATGCAACTATAACACTTGCTCGGAACAATGTATCGGGGCTGGGGCACCTGACGACTTTTTTCCATGAAATAACTTTTCGAAGAAGCAAATACTGCATAGAAATTTCTAAAGGTCGCCTCGAGCTTCCGAAATTATCCAGAAATTATCCAGTTATCCAGAAACTGTTAAAACAATTTCTGAATAACCCTTCCACTTGTCTTCGGAGTATTTTTATTAACTTACCAACGATTTTCGGAACTTGTCTTTCACATTTTATTATCAACATATTGCCATTATTTTTAAAAAAGGAACATGTCCAAGGAAAACTTGTTTCGTTTGAAAACATGTTTACTGCAAAGCTGTTGTTTCTGTTGGTGCTGACTTGGACACAACATAACCTGTCTCTTTTCCTTCTGTTTCAGCTGAGTCCGCTACAGATGCATACCACGCTAAGAGGCACATTTAATGCTACTCTAAACAACCCTGTGGCCATGTCTTACGATGATGGCTTGGAAAGGAGATCGCCGTCAAAACAGGCTTTTTTACTGGGAGTTTAATACTTAACGACCTGCAGTGAATCTTCTTTTATAGAAATTTACACACTGAATAAATCGCCTTTCCGAAAACCAGGGATTTCTTTTTTTTTGAGGGGGGGGGGGACCCTCTATGCGAGTTCACAAACCTTATACGGACTGAAAGAATGAATTCTGTAGTAATTTTAATCTGGTCGTGTACATATTTCTGAGATTTAATGGTTCTGTATAGGGACAAGAAGTCATATATTTATTATTAAAGTAAAAAGAAGCAAAATCAAGGGCATTCCTGTTGTTGATAGCCTGCGTTGAAAGCAAAGCGGAAACGCTAGCTACACAGGCTGAGTTGTATTTCCCCCTGTTTCCGCCCTGAAGTACCTCGTGACATTACTTTTCTTGAAGAGTAAATCAAGCGCAAAGCGGGAGGCAATGGGAAGACAAAAAAAATTAACGCCCATGAGCAGTACATTATCAAACCTCTTCCAACCGATCATCTGGCGATCAAAGACGCTAGTTGGTCAATTTCCTGGTTTGAGACAGCTTTTTCCCTCTTCACCTCATCGCTCATCTTGCGCGCTTCGCGCTCGTCTGCGTCTTCTACTGCAATTCTCTTCCTTCTTGCTCGGTTAAATATAGCCTACCATTAACACTAATGCCGTTCGTTCTTCAGTTGTTTCCTTGGGCTCTCTTTAAAGCAAACCGGGTTCTCGGCAAGCGGGCTGGGTCATCATTATCAGTAGCAGGCAACACTCCAACCTCGAGGTTGGGAACACTCACATAAATAGAACAGCGCCCTCACCCCCTCCCCGTCCAAAAAAAAACGCACAAATTATGTAATCGTTTTTCTTGTATGGCGCGCGACTGTTACAATTACTTCAATGTTAGGGTTTCTTACCCTTGGGTGTAACGATTTAAATCCCTGGTTGTCCAACAGACATATCCATTTTTTTCCTCACATGTAAACAAAACGTAAATTTTATGAGCGAACAAGGCATGAGCTAAACCATACCGGGCTGGCTCATCTCTTGTTAATACTTAAGTGGCTCGTCCACGTGAGGTCTCCACGCGCTGAGCCCTGTCGTTTCAGTGGGCACTTAATGTGATAAAGCGGTTCCACCGTATTGAAAATTCCAATAAGTCATGGTTACGTGGCAAAATTACAAGTTCGCCCGTAAGCAGTTTGTTGTCAGTCTTATCTATTGGGATATTAATATGACGTTTTTTTTCTTTCCTGACGCTAATGTTAATGAGAAATTTAGTGTTATAAGTTAGTTACTTTTCATTAGACAAAAGCTCTCGCTTTTTCAAGAAAGGAAAAATCTTTTCGTTTCAGCGTTACTTGTAGGACTTGTCATTCATGTCTGAATTTATTTATTTATTGTTTTTTTGTTTTCCGTTTTGTTTTGTTTTGTTGTTGTTGTTTTTTTTTTACGTTGATTCACAGCGAATAAACTTTATGCCTTTTTGTTTCTACCAGTCCAGAAAGTCGGCTGTAGTGAGAATAAGTTTGACTACATTCGTTGAGCCAATTCATACGCTGATAGAACGAAAATAGCACCATATTCCTCTTTTTTAGCCTACGTATGTCTTATATTGCATTTAGCCGCGGGGCCTAGCAACCGGATTTTGCAGGCAAACACGCCGTGTGTGGTATCAGACTAGCAAAAATCGGAAATACGCTTCAAAGAATTGCCTCTTCTGGCCTGTAAAAACTCACTTACATCTATATGAGAACGTCTGCGTAGGAGGTTAAGAAAACAAACAATGGCGAACAATTCTTGCAAGGACCTCTCGGACAAACAGCAGCGAGGAGTCAGGCGGATCTTGGGTGTAGATCAGAGAAAACTACTTACGATTGAAGGCAAGGCTTAGCTTTTCTATAGTCCCTGATGAAGGCTAGCTAGTTTTGTTTAGTCGAAATTCTGGGCAAATAAATTACTCATCCACTATAGCTGTCCGATCTAGTTCGATCTGCCTTGCCGTTTTCAGTCTTAAGAAAACAATGCCAGTTATCCATTTACAGAAGGTTTTCGAAAATTCTGGGAGAAAGAAAATGGAACACGACCTTTTCTTTTCAAAGGAAGTCGGATGCCGGAAGTTTGCAAAGGAAGTCGGATGCCGTTCTCCAGTCGGGGTCGGAATGTTTCAACTGAATATGTCATTTTACGCACTGGTCAGCTGAATGGTATGGTAGAGAGTCAGCACAAGCTGGAAATGGAACGGCACTTTTACGTAACCTTCAAAATTTAAGGATTTGTTCTGTCGGAGACTTCATGTTACGTGACAATATAGTGATACGGATGTTTAAATTAGGTCTGGATTTTACGAGACAATGAACACTTTAGCTGCAGGAATTGATTGACCTTTTTCTGATTATCGCCTAGCAACAACCAATCATATCTAATGTATACTAGTATGAAATCGAGCGTTCTTTTCCATGCCAGAGAGTAGCTCTTGCACAACTGCTGTAACGAGTGAATACAAGTGAGCCAAGTGATTAAAGACAATCGACTCTACTGATTGTCTTAGTGTAGCTTTCGTTGATCTGGAAACCCTAGTGAACGGGGCAAAGTTCTCAACAAGTGGCACCTCCGGCAACGGCACTGTAGAAGGATAAGAACAACTGTTGTAAGTATAATTAGTCCTGATTTTCTGCCCGTGCGAAGATGGAAGCGACCCAAGCAAATCTGGATATCAAGGTCACACAGCTGCAAATGAGCATTGGAAAAACGAACACCATCGTAGAAGCAGGGAAGGCAGAAGCGATCGAGAGACATCTTTCCACCTTACGGTCCCTCACTACAGAAATTAATCGAATGCGGCTAGAAGTAGAGGCGACAAAACTAGGAGCGAAGGAAGAGACTGCCGACATCGAGGCGTGGAATAGCGGGATTGACGCACAACTGGAAAAGGCAGATTACGAAGTGGATAAAATGCGCACATGGGTCGATGACCGAAAAAGAGAAGCAGAAGCAGTTGTCAAACAAGAAGAACTTAAGTTCCACAAAGCGAAGATACAAATGCAGGCAGAAATCCAAGCTACGTCACACCCCCAAGAAGCGATGACGACGCCAAGCGACATACAAGCTAAGCTGCCTAAACTGACGATAACGAAGTTCGACGGTACCTACAAAGACTGGCCACGATTTTGGGGACAGTTCACTGAAACAATCGATAAAACGAGCGTTCCACCGATCACGAAATTTTCCTACCTTCGAGAACTATTGGACTTCAAAGTAAAAAGAACAATAGAGGCGTTGCCCTTCACAGCAGAGGGATACAATCGGGCGAAGAGTATCCTAAACGAGAGGTTCGGAAAGGAGTCAGAAATCGTCAAAGCCTACATCAAAGAGATTCTGGATCTCCCCTCAATTTCAAGCGCAAACCCGAGGAAAATTGGTGAATTTAGCGAAAAGCTAACGTATTGCGTGCAAGCTCTGCAGACATTAAACAAACTGGAACAGGTCAATGGAGCGGCCTCCATGACTTTAGACAAATTGCCAGCGATCCGTGGAGATCTCGTCCGGATCGACCCAAGCTGGGAAAGCTGGGACCTTGCGAAACTTTCAGAGGCAGTTCGCTTGTGGACCAGGAGGAATCCGGCAGATACAAACCAGCGCGAACAAACAGAACAACAAACAGCAAAACAGAACTTACGCCAGCAGGCAAGAATTTACCACACGCGTCGTGGGTCCGATTTAAAACCCCGCTGTTGGCCTTGCGTGTACTGCGGCGAAGATCACAAAGCCGTCGAATGTACAAAAGTGACAGATATCTCTGATCGCAGACAAATTCTCCTCAACAAACGTCTGTGTTTCAACTGCACCGCCGGAAACCATCGCGCCGTCTATTGTCCCAGCAAATCCGCCTGTCAACACTGCCGCAAGCGTCACCACACGTCCATTTGTGAGGCACCCAGGCAAGAAACTAATCAGCCAACACCTACGAGAGGGGTTGCCTTGACTACAAACCAAGTCGGAGAAGGTTTGTTTCCTGTCATCGTGATAGAAGTCAATGGCATTAAATGTCGAGCACTCATCGATTCAGGAGCTGGGAGCTCATACGTATCAGCGAAACTGATCGAATTACTTCACCTGAAGCCTGCTGATGTCCAGACAAAAACAATCGATATGCTAATGTCTTCAAAAGTTGCCAGACTAGAAGTCTACGATCTGGAATTACAATCTGTTGACCATCAATATTCGCTGTCAGTCAAAGCGACCAAAGTAAACAAGACAGAACTGTTGTCTATTGACAACCCTAATTATCGCACGCTAATTGAAAAGTACTCACATTTGAAAGGCGTACATGTCAACGATGATGACACGAAAGCATCTCTTCCGGTCCACGTGGTGCTTGGCAGCGGAGAGTACGCCAGAATCAAAACTGAAACGAAACCGAGAATCGGACGAGAAAATGGCCCCGTAGCGGAGCTTACCAAGTTCGGATGGTTCCTTATGTCCCCTGGAAAGGAGTTCGACAAAAACATCATGCTGTTTACCCAAACAAGTCAAAGCGACTATGAAGAATTGTGCAAACTAGACGTCTTGGGATTACGTGACGTGGCCGATCATGACCAGGCAATGGTGTACGAAGAATTTAAAGAGCAATTAACGCGTTCGCAAGAGGGCTGGTACGAGACTACCTTGCCGTGGAAGGCAAATCACTCACCACTACCCTCAAACAAGGAAGGCAGCCTCAAGCGACTTAAGAACCTAACCAGAAAACTCCAATGTGAAGATCTTACTGTCGAATACAATGGTATTATTCAGGAGCAGCTGACTGAAGGAGTTATCGAAAAGGCACCCCCGGTTTCCCAGCCAGAAAAGGAGTTCTACATCCCTCACAAGTGCGTAATTCGCAAGTCCGCTGAAACCACAAAGATGAGAATTGTTTATGACGCCTCTGCCCGAGCGACACCCAATTCCCCGTCCCTGAACGACTGTTTGTACTCAGGACCCCCACTTCAGAACAGACTATGGGACGTGCTCGTCCAACAGAGAGCCTACCCAGTAGTCTTAGCGGGAGATATACAGAAAGCTTTCCTACAGATTCGAATCCATGAGAGCGAACGAGATGCACTCCGATTCCATTGGCAGACAGATGGCACCTCTGAAGTGGAGACTTACAGGTTCACACGCGTGCTCTTTGGGCTTGGCCCTTCGCCTTTTCTGCTGGGCGGTGTGCTTGAATACCACTTCGATAGCTGGGCTCAGAGATACCCAGAAGAGGCTGAACGGTTGCGCCGAAGTTTCTACGTAGACGACTTGTTAACAGGCGGTCAAAACGAGCAGCAAACTAAAGCGCGGAAAGAGATAGCGCAAGAGATCATGAGTGACGCCACATTCAAGCTACACAAGTGGCATTCCAACTGTCAAGAGCTTGAAGAAGATAGCCACCAACAAGAAACAGAAATACAAAGTACCCAGCTTAAAACGCGTGGAAAGAGCGCCAACTGTCCCGCAGAAACCGAAGAGCAGTCGTACGCCAAGCAACAGTTGCAAGTCAAGCCAAGTGAATCAAAACTATTAGGAGTCAAATGGAACAAGGTTGAGGACACTATCGCTGTACAGTTTCCTGTCGTAAACACAAGTAGCGCAATATCAAAACGCGAAGTATTGGCCAAACTAGCAAAAGTGTATGACCCTCTCGGCCTGGTTAGCCCTGTGACATTGCAAGGCAAACAAATCTACCGCGAAGTGTGCGACTACAAAGCAGCATGGGACGCACCTATCCCAGAGAATCTCAGAGTACGATGGCTTAAGTGGGAACACTCACTCCCAGACGAAGTAACCATACGAAGACCTATTGCACCACATCAGCAACCAGTTCTCTCATTCGAGCTACATGTCTTCGGAGACGCATCGACCCATGGAGTCGGAGCAGCGGTGTACTCGGTCGTACGCCAAGAAGATGGAATCACACAAACCCTTGTAGTAGCGAAAGCAAGATTGGCCAAAAGAAACCTAACGGTACCAAGGTTGGAGTTGGTCAGCGCCCACATGGCTACAAATTTAGTTGTGAACGTGAGAAACGCGCTGAAAGACTTACCTGAGCCCACGGTCTACGGTTGGCTGGACAGCACCGTCGCCCTCCACTGGATACTAGGAAATGGTCTGTACCGACAGTTCGTCGCTAACCGCGTGCAGAAGATAAAACAACACCCACAGATTCAGTGGAGACACGTGCCCACTAGCGATAACCCAGCAGACTTAGCGAGCCGAGGAGGCCAGGTTACTAATGCAGAGCTCTGGTGGAATGGCCCAGCATGGCTGCGTCATCCGGAGAATTGGCCAGAGAACCCAGTTACAGAAAAAACTCAAGCTTCTGAAGAAGAGGCGAAAGTAATCAGAGAAGTGCTTGGCCTAGCAAACGTACAACCTAAACAAGAACGAAACGTGTTCGACGAACTCCTCGAGCGACATGATCTCCGTCGAACTCTACGCATCCAAGCTTGGGTGCGACGTTTCACAACTCACAGAGCGCGCAAAGGACCACTAACTAGCGAAGACATACAAGAGTCGAAGAATTGGTGGATAAGAAGGGTCCAGTCCCAAGACGCGCAAAAGCCTCACTTTGAACAGACCAGGCGTGAACTCAACCTCGTTCCAAATTCTGACGGGGTACTCGAATGTCATGGCAGAGTTCAAGGACAGTACCCAATCTACTTGCCAGCTGGTAGCCTATTTACCAGAAAGCTTGTACAGCGTACGCACGCCGAAACCTTACATGGGGGTGTATCCCTCACCATGGCAGCAATCCGTGAAGAATACTGGATCCCAACTCTGAGACAGCTAGTTAAGTCTGTGCGATCCGCGTGTTGGGGCTGTAAACGTTTCAGAGCTTTACCTTTAACAGTACCACCCCCTGGACCGCTGCCTACAGACCGCACCCATGGCAGAGCTCCCTTTGAAGTCATCGGAACAGACTTTGCGGGACCAATCTACTACAGACTGAGCCAGAAACGAGAAGGGAAAGCATACCTGGTGATATTCTCTTGCAGTCTGTCGAGAGCAGTACACCTAGAGCTGGTTCCCAACCTGGAAACTAGTACGTTCCTGCCGTGTCTCAAACGCCTCATAGCCAGACGAGGACGTCCGGCTGTCATTTACTCTGATAATGGTAGCACGTTTGTCAAAGCTGCCAAGTGGTTGAAGCAAGTACGAAGCGACGAGCAGTTGCAAGGATTCCTGGAGTCCCATGACATTCAGTGGAAATTCAACCTAAGTCGCGCCCCTTGGTGGGGCGGCCAATTCGAACGCCTGATCGGAATTGTGAAGACAGCGATGTACAAGGTCATAGGCGGAGCTACACTGTCCTGGAGCGAATTGAATGAAGTAATCCTGGACGTAGAGACTCAGGTTAATCGTCGCCCACTCGGTTACGTTGAAGACGATGTTGAGCTGCCCATCCTGACGCCGGCTAGCCTTATGTTCCAACGAACCAACCAGCTTCCTGAGGAACAGGCCTGGAGAATTCAAGACCCGAATTTGCGCAGACGAGCTAAATATTTGCAGACCTGCAAAGACCATATGTGGAACCGATGGCGACGTGAGTACCTAACCGCCCTGAGAGAGCGCCACAACCTTGTACACAAAACGGCAAATTATCGAGTCAGGGTTGGCGACACTGTGCTAGTACGATCAGACAGCAAGAATCGAGGGAAGTGGCCACTAGCTATTGTTCAACAGACCTACCCAGGACGTGACGGCCACATCCGTGCAGTGCAGCTAAGAACCAGTAAAGGAGTTATAGAGCGTCCTGTTCAGCACCTGTACCCGTTGGAGTTGCAGTGCGAACCCACAGTGCCAGCAGGAACAGAACAGCGGTTAAACCATAACGCGCCAATTTTCAGACCGAGAAGAACCGCTGCGGCTGCGGCAGCTGCCAGAATAAAGGAGATTGCTTATAATGAAGAAATTGAACAATTTTGAACTTGAACAGAGTGATTACTAGAAAAGTTTTCGATCTAGCCTTTGATTATTTTCGGAATCGTAGAAATAGATGTTTCAGCCTCCTGAGTATTGAATGCACCCTTGTATGCAATGCTGCATGGGGGAGTGTGTCGGAGACTTCATGTTACGTGACAATATAGTGATACGGATGTTTAAATTAGGTCTGGATTTTACGAGACAATGAACACTTTAGCTGCAGGAATTGATTGACCTTTTTCTGATTATCGCCTAGCAACAACCAATCATATCTAATGTATACTAGTATGAAATCGAGCGTTCTTTTCCATGCCAGAGAGTAGCTCTTGCACAACTGCTGTAACGAGTGAATACAAGTGAGCCAAGTGATTAAAGACAATCGACTCTACTGATTGTCTTAGTGTAGCTTTCGTTGATCTGGAAACCCTAGTGAACGGGGCAAAGTTCTCAACAATATGAAGAAAAAACCGATTGTTTCTGAATCCTAACGATATTAGGGAGATTTCAGATTTTAAAAAAGGCTCGCTGACTTTTTCTTTCTCTTTACAGAACATCCTTGTCATCCTTTAAGCCGGCTCCACTCCGGCTAAAACTTGTGTATTGGTCATAAATCGGCCTTAGAAACAAATTATTGTAGGGTTAAGAAACAACTTTTTTCCCCGTAGAAACAGTGCCGAGGAGGAGCCTATAACCATGGGTTCCTGGTCAAGGAACTTGGGATACCTGTGCTTCAACAACGCTTCTGGGAACAGTCACAGAAACTCTGCACCACCCCCCCCGGGGGGGGACACTTGGGTATTTTTTTGGGTGGGTATGTGCCGCCCGGGAGTCCAAATTGGCACCCCGTTCTAAAAAAAAATTTCCCCTAAAATTGATACCCCGTTCTAGAAATAGGCCAATTTTTCTATACCCCGTTCTAGAATTCGCCCTAAAACTGATACCCCGTTCTAGAAATGGGCCAATTTTTTTCTACTCCGTTCTAGAGTGCAACAAGAGTACAACAGTTTGCTTGTTAACGCATTAGACCGTATTTTTAAAAGCAATCTGTCCTTGAATAATTTCAAATGGCTTCCTACAAAACTGGAGCTTTCGTGCGTTCGAAATATTATACCCCGTTCTAGAAAATGCCTCTGAAATGAATACCCCGTTCTAAATCAGGAACTTCAAAATCACGACCCCGTTGGGCGGCACATACCCGTATAGGTAATGTATGGGAGTCCCTCCCCCCCCCCCCGGGGCACCACCACCACTTGGGAGAGCCGCTCGCGCGTGACTTCTCACGAGAGAGCTAAGTTACGTGAGAGTGAACGAGGCAAACACACGGGAGAGCGAAGCAGTCTTAAGCGTTCAGGGCGGAAAAACGTTCTGCGCAAGCTTCTGCGCATCCCTTATCGCAGGCTCAAGGCGGGCTTTTCTGTGTGCTGACTGTGTTTGTTTGTTGCTGGAGTTCTGAGTGAAATGCACGAGGTGCGAACGTTTGCTCCCTGTAAAGCATTAATTTTTATTTGACATCTTTGCTATTTTTTCGTCGCTTGAAAATTACTTTGGATTCAGAAAAAACCAATGTTAAAGGAAAAACAGATCATTCCGTCCGTCTGAGGTGGAATACGGTAAAAAGTTTTGAACATTTCCAGAGAGGCGAGTATTTTTTCTGATTGTGCATCCGATTAATTTATGAGTTGATTTCGCCGAGTTGAATTAAAATCCCGCTTTATTCTGTTATTAGTAGTTACGGTTACTTTTTTTACACTTCAGATTTATTACCTTCGCAGAACCAGCTTTATCTTTGTCTTCAGTCAAAGAACCATATTGCTGTTATAACGCATCAGAGTGAACAAACTTGTGCGCTTATTAAACTTTCTCGGAAATAGAAGGCCAGCAAGCTTACTCAAGATCATTTTTCTGTTGCTCAAGTAATAATAGTCAGAGTTTTTTCATTTTTCATTACACAGTTTTGTTTTCCAGTGCACTATGAAAGTTTCTGTTCTTTCTGAAGAATAACTTTCTGAACGCAAATTGTCCTTTTCACTCGCTGTGAAGTAGAGAACGACAACTGCCGGCAGTGACTTCAAAACAATTGACTCTTTTCCCGTAAACAATTGCTGCAGCTGGATTCGACTGAGGTGAGCAAAACAAAGCCTTATGAGCAATTTTCTGCATTTTCTAATGATCGGCTGAGTTTAATTTTCTTAAACGAAGACCCTCGCATTGACCAGTTAAGCTTATTGAAAATAGCTAAATGGTGAATCATGGCAAGGCTGCCAAGTTGCAACTGATCTTTTGCTTTTAAGATCTTTAGGTAGGTTGTTTTCGTACAGAAAATTCATTTCTTCATTGTCAGCAAGAAGTTTTTGAAATGATGTAACTTTAACTTTGTTTGAAGGAAATCCTACTTACGCGTAGGTTTTTGACAGATGTTATGCGTGTTCAACTTGACAACACAAAGCAAAATTTATATATCTGCGCGAAACGAGTAAGTTTAAAAAACTATAGTTGCTTTGAAACCGATTTTTGGGAAGATTTTACTACATAAAGATTGACCTTTTTTCTGCCCACATATCAACGCAATAACCTCTACATTGAGGATTTTGTTTATATTTTAGTGATCTGCGAAACTACGAGTGTCCCATCGAGCGAGGGTTTTAAAATATCAGCTCGAGTGCGACAAAGTTCAGTGACTTCAAACACATTGTGGGCAAGCGTTAATTTTTTTGGGCAAATCACTGTCCAAAGATATGTTGTTTTTGTGTCCACTGTGGAGCTCCGGACCTTATATATCCAGGAACTTCCTTATATGAACACATTTTGTGAATGCATCTTGAAAAAAATCGGACCTACGCATGCACATTTCCAGTACAACGCAGGGAAATTAATGTCGTTAAAGTCCGTTTTACTATGAGGTATTCTTCAAGAAAATTAAGTAACGACAAGGTTATAAGCACAGCTTGCAACTTTTGAAGACAAATTGCCTGTTCTTTCCAGGTTATGAGTTTAAACATTTTATTTTTAGGCAATAAAATATTTGAAATCCCGCCATTTTTTCAAACCCGGCCAGGGGATCTGGGCAAAAAAGTTCACGCATGCTCATTACGTTTTTCCGCCCTGAATCTTAAGCGTTGCATGACGACACAATAAGCAGTTTCGCTACTATTTTCTTCGTTGAAGTTGGCTACCTACATTTACATAACAGCATGTATCTTTGATCGTTAATCATCATTTTTTTTGTTCGTTTAAAGTGTCTCATAGTGACATGTTTTATGGCTATACCTGAAATTTTTGCCAGTGGACCCGGGCTCCCGGGACATCACTGACAATTTTTTAAAAGCGCGCGGCACAGTTGTCTTGATCATGCAACTACTAAATATAAATAATCCCGGAGTTGTGTAATTATAACTATTTTAATCTTTCTCTAAATACACACACATGTTCGCAAAACAGCAATGAAAAGAAAAAATGAAAATCAACACCGTGACAGAATAACGCAAAGTCACGCAGCAGACACGCTAGAATCACATGCAAATTAAGTATATGAAAACAAGCCTTTGTTGACGCGCTGTCACATGATGCAGACGCACTTGATGTAAATATAAATTGACGGCAAGGAAAAAGAGAGTCAGTTGCCTGTAGCTTTTGCGCGGTGTGGCTGTAGTTTTCCTCTGGCGCATGTACCTTAATCAGGAAGAGGATCACGGCAGAACGGCAATATGCTTTCTACTATGCGAAACTTTTGCTCCTCAGCGGCCCGAAGCCTTCGTCCCGTTGTGTGCTCGACGACTGTTTTGGCGAGAAAAGCTCACGGCCAGGCGAAAGCTCAACCACCTTCATTACCGACAAGCTCCGGCGACGAGTTAACGCTTGTAAGCGGTAAGTTAAAAGTTTTCTTATGTTTTAATTTCCAGGGAAAATAATCTTGCTTGTTTAACGTTGGTATTTATTTTTCTTGAGTAAAAAGGTTCTCAAAACCACTTCAGGATTCGCGCGCTTTTCGTTTTTATTTTTTTTGTTCGAGTAAGATTTACAAAACTAACCAGACAAATCCTTTTTTATGGTGATAGTGCAGTCTTTTTAACACGTGTTGTAACTCTAAACGGGAAAGAAATTTGACCATCAAGAAATTTTGCTTCTCACTTGACGAAATTGAACTGGTTTGTCCGGTTTCGATCGTATGTTTCCGGTACACAGTCTCCTTTTCTTGCATTTTATTTTTGGAATTGTTATTTTATCGCATTTTTTCAGTTGGAACCGGGAAATATTTTATGAGACTGCAAGCAAGAATTTTGTTTTTCTTTTGGAGTCGCCATTCTTCAAATATACATAAGGTTGTTTTCAAACCGCTCTAAGTACGAAATACGCAATGGCCTACGCAATGCAGCACACTCAGTATTGAACGTCCCGGCTGCATCGAAAACACTGGTTACGTAACAGAGGCAATCATCCCAAGTTTAGTACAGCAAGTATTTAAATAAAGATGTTGTGTTATCTTTGTTGCCTTAAACGGAGAGAGAAAAACCGAAAACATGTGTTTGTATGAATTATTGGGATGTGCATAGTTAGCTGGTGGTAGGCGCATAAAAAGTATTGGACACTAGATGTTAATTTTGAATTCCCATTGGCAGACAGTCTGGCAAGGAGTGAAGAGATTAACCTGTTACTAAAAGGAAATAAAACTTGAAAATGTCAACTCTGAAGTGACAGGTCACTCTTGCCACTTGTTGGCAACATATTTTCCAAAATATATTATGGGCAGTTGTTTATTTATTAATTTTGTTTTTTGTCATTGTTCTTTTCAAGCAGCAAAGAACAATTCAGCATATTTGCAACTGAGTGAATGAAGTAATAAATTTTGATGATATTTGAAACAGGCTTTATAGATTTAAAAAATTTTGTAATTCCTGTACTGTTGAGAGTCCCCAGTGGGGTTCCGAAATCCATCCTCTGGACCAAAATTTTCCTGCCATCCTCTGTTAGGCGATTCCAGAAAATATCCATACTATACCACGAACAGCTTTTAGGATTTCCGAAGGGGAGGAGGGGTTCACGATTATGGATTTCTGATGGCATGGGTGGGTATTTACGATAAGAAATCCAAAGGCATGGGGGAATTCTGAAGGGTTTAGGGAAGGAAATGTTCTTGGAAAATGTAAGAAATCCCTTAATTGCCCCCAAAACAAACAAGTCTCATTTTCCTTATAGCTATTAAATAGTAAAGTATTATACTCGACCTGATCTTTTATCATGATACATTTTATGTACACTACATGAGGCATATGGGTTGAGAAACTTTTCATGCACACTACATGACATATAAAAGGATGCAACACGACTCTACAGTATATTTGACGGCCGGAAGATTTTGAGCTATTTTCCTTTGTAAACGTCAAAACAGCACAAGAAAACAAAGAGGAGTAAAATTACCGTAAGTGGTGTTTATTTTTATAGCCAAATTCGGACTTAAAAAGGAGTTTGCACAGCCTGGCCACTAGCAGTAGGTTTTTCTTGTCGCTGAAGAGTAAAGCTTGTTGCCTGACGCCGCTAGATCACAGCCTTGAGGAGGCATAAATTCATGTTCGTTTGTTCCCAAAAAAAACTGGAGGCTTTAGATCTAACGATATTTTGTTATCGTTAGAAAACTAATGGATAGCTAACGGCTTTTCCAGTTTCAGGTCATAGCCTTAATATTCTGATTATTGTATTGTTATGTTTATAGGTGCTGTATTAAATAATCCTCGCTCAGAGTACAGGATGGTGCGTCAATACAGAGGAAAAGTTAAGGCTGTTATCCTTGATTGGTCAGGGACTGTTATTGACTGTGGTGTATACTCACCAGCCATTGTTTTCTCGGAAGTCTTCAAAGAAGCTGGAGTCCCTATTACCATGGAAGAGGCTCGGGAACCAATGGGGACCCACAAGAAGGTGCATATCCGTAGAATCACACAGATGGAGTCTGTTAGAAGGAGATGGTTTGAAAAGTTTGGGCGGTTCCCCAGCGAGGAGGATGTAGAAAGGATGTTTCACAACTTTGTTCCAATGCAGCTCGGATGCCTCTTGGACTACTCTCAAATGATCTCTGGTGCAGTTGAAACTGTTAATGTTCTCCGTCATGAGATGGGCCTCAAGATTGGTTCCACAACTGGCTTCACTAGAGCCATGGTAGATATAATAAAGAAGCCTGCCGCAGAGCAAGGTTATGTTCCTGATGTGTATGTTGCTGCTGATGATGTGCCGCAAGCTCGTCCCTATCCTTATATGGTGTGGTTAAATGCCATTAAATTAGACGTGAATCCCATTGAAGCCCTTGTCAAGGTTGATGACACAGCTGAAGGTGTGAGGGAAGGCACATCAGCTGGCTGCTGGAGTGTAGGACTCGCTAAAACAGTAAGCTCATATCACCTGTACATGTTATTACCACTGCTGTGCTGAGATTTAATTGGCAAAATGAGGCAAGTCCTCACTTCTTAAATGTAACAAAAATGTCTTGTTTCAATGCAATCACTAAAATGCTTGAAAGAAAACAGAAAGTACAGAAAAAATTGATTTGTAGGAATTTTTCTTCATACCTACTATGCTCAAATAAATTATTATTTGGAGTTAAATTTTATTAACAGTTGCTTGCACAGCAGCAGTATTTTATTTTTTACAAAATATTGAGAGGAATAATATTATTTCAAGCTTGGATCTGGATGTAGCAGGCGTTAAATCAGCACAGTTGCTGAGTCACTGCTGCACTAAAAGCTGTGACCATTTTAATGACTAAAGCTACAGTAAAAATCGCTAATAGCCCATCCCATTTTACATTTACAGATGGAAACAAAAAAGCCTTGAAAAGGCAGTTGGCATTTTGTAACAATACATGTACAAGACTGCTCAAATTTTTGTCAAACATAACATACTGGTTGCCAAAGCTATTAGGCAACTTTAAACTGACTTCATAGTTTTTTCTTTTTTCAGAGTTAACTGAAAGAATGAATGGGTGATACTTGCTATCCTAATGTTGTCTTGCCTAATTTTTTTTTTAACAGGGAAATTATGTTGCCTTGAATGAGGAAGAAATTGAAGCTCTGTCGGAAGAAGATTATGAGAGAAAGATTTCACGAGCATATGATGCTCTTGCCAGTGCTGGAGCCCATTATGTGATTGACAGCATTAATGATCTCCCACCTGTTATCGATGATATCAATCGACGACTGGCCAGTGGAGAAAAGCCATGAAAAAGCAGTCAATGTTCTGCCACTTTTCATGTACAACACTGCTAGCTAGTAGCTTGTAGAAGCTGCACTAAATGGGACCAAAAATTTTAATATATTTAATTTGTTTTTGTTTTAACTTTCTTGATGCTTTTGAGCTTTTGAATTACGACCATGATTGCTGGACAAAGACAAATGAATTCATTGTAATTAACTTTATCTAACTTATATCTTAATAATGTGTATGTACTGTGAGCTTTTATTGTTCTTACAAATTGTAGCATTTTCGTCATTAAACTGGAACAGCCTGTTTCTAAAATAGGCTTTTTTAAAATGTAATAAAAAACCAGATTCTACATTTCTCCCATTTAATGCTCAAGTGAAGGGCATTATCACATTTGCATCTTAAAGAATATGGCAAAGGTTGTAATAGTCGTGATTTGATGTTCACAAATATTATCATCTTTTTGTTAAATTATTTGGAAGATTTATTTAACTTTTAATTTATTCTTAATGACCCATATTTTTATATCTTTCACATATTGCCCACTCTTAAACGAAGAGTGGATAAAAGATTGACACTTAAAACGTTTCTAAAAGTGACCTAAGGACGTTGGAGAATTGAGAAAATTGCATGGATTTGGATTTTGTTTGCAAGAATGAAAAAATATAAAATGATCCAATCATATTTTTGTAAGGATTAAAGTAACGATGCTCCCTCTTTAAATCTGTAGTACCTTAAAATACTCTAATAAGTGCCCAGTTATCCTTTTTTCCTTTTTGTGTGCTTTCTTTGAGCATAACACTTCTCATATTTATCTGTGTTCGCCATATTTTTCTCCAATTCCATATTTTAATCTTCAGGTTTTTGTTTCAAGTTGACCTCAACACAATTGTATCGAATTCCATCAAAACACTCTGTCGAAAACAACCAAACATATACTTGAAAACTCCAATACGTTTTCATTCCCTTGCAACAATAAACATTTGGCTACTGTTTGACGAAAACTAGGCGTGTCCCCCCCCCCCCCCCCCCCTACTGCCCATTTCTTAACGTTGGGATACTTACTTGAATATTTAAGGTACACTTCTGTGGGCTGCTGAAATGATATAAGAATTTGAACTATTTTAAAAAACTATAATTTCTGGCAATAACTTTTAACTTATATCACTTATTTGTATAATATTGTATTTATGTATTATATGAAATAAAGTTTTGCATCAGAGGTTGTGGGGAATCTTGTATTAGCCAAGCACCAGTCCTCTTGGCGTAAAGCAAAAAAGCCCAGGGAGCGAGGATGCGCTTAAGGTGTTACCAACAAGTTTCAGGTCAACCTCGACATTTTTTGAAAACCGAGAAACCCCTGGGAATGAGGCTGTTTCAGATGACAGTTACCGCATTTTTTTAAAAAGAGTGCTTCACTTTGAAGCAGAAGTCTAGTGGAATCTTGATACACTGAGACTCCATGTAACAAAGTCCTCGATACAACAAACTATTTTTGAAACCCCAGCTATAGTAAAATATATGGAAAAGAACCTCGATATAACGAAACCTCGTTATAGTGAACATATTTTGCCAGTCCTTGGCCCTTGGATATATCGAGGTTCTACTCTACGGCACAAGCCAGAAGCATCAAGAAAAAAAATGCCAATCTGAGGTGCTAATACAGCTGATATTGTTATGTTAAATAAAAATGGAAAAGGGACAGAGCTTTTTAAAATAACCTTTACAGTCGAACATCCGATCCGTGACTAATGGCCACCTCTCTACAACGGCCCTTTTTTTGGGCGAACATTCCATACATTGACTCTTTTTCAAACCTCTCTACAACGGCCAGTTTCTTCTGTCTCAAGGTGGCCGTTGTGAAGAGGTTCAACTGTATTTCTTTCTTCCTATGTTACTGTTATCGGTTTTGAAACAAGAAAGGATCAAGGAAGAAAGATCAGGAAGTACTTTGCTTTTTCGCAATTTTTGAAATAACAAATGAAGAAATTTAATATTTACCTCTCTTTTTCTTTCGAGTGTAAATTACTGTTGCTAATTTTTGATGAACTTTGCTAAGTTTGCAATTTTTTATGTGCATCTTCGCTACCACTGATCACGTGATCGCTCCGGTGCAATGTAAAATCAAAACTACGCGTGACTTGACTAATTTTTGGCATATTAGCAATAACAAAGTTGCAAATGTGTGGGCTACATTTTTCTACAATGCAGCAAACGCCATGCCAGGAATACTGACTACGACTAGACCCCAATACACGGGGGAACGTAGTAGACGTGAGGGCGCCAGAAAATTATGTCACCTTTCTCGCGCGCTGGTGGCAATGTCTAAATCCATTCGATTCATCACGCAACAGTGGACTCTGAACCATATAATCACGTGCCTGAGTAAAAGCACTTGGTGGCCTCATACCATCATGCAAGCGTTGCTACTTCCCTGACGATAACTCCCTGATAAGATAATACTGACATATCCGGACATATCCAATTTCTTATAAAGGCTCGATTACCAGCCGCTGTTCAGGAAAATGAGCCCGCACTCCCCAGGAGGGTCCCTTTTGAGATCTTCAGGTATATGAGAGGGAGGGTGGGGGATTTCACTTGCTGAAGTATATACCTAATTCAATAAAGGTTGCTTTGGCAATTTGTCATTGGCAATTGGGCATTGGCAGGTGGGCTCCCGGCATTGGGCACTTCGGACTACAGAACAAAGCAATAATTTGCTTGAGTGACTACAAAACAATAGATACCCAGTGACCAATTACCAGTGCCCAAAGCAACCTTTATTGAATCAGCTGTCTAAAAGGGTAGAGCCATCTGTCATTTCGGTCTGTAAAAGGGCCTGAAAGGGTTAACAGATGCATTTTATGGCTGTGAAAAAGTCGAGAAAACGTTCTGGTTTTGTGATTTATTCATATCTTCAAGACACTGCATTTACAGCAGTTGAAAGGGGAATGCAAAGTTCTAAATAGTAGTTAGAGGCGAACGAAAGGGGTACCCTTGTCAATGGAACGGTATACGCGGGTACCTTCACCGGGAACATCGACATGCTGTTATCTGAAGGATTTGTTTTACCTTCAAAAGGAAAAGGTTTGTTACAACACACAGTGTCCGCATTAGCGAGTTTGACTTTCTTTGAGAATCTGTCTATTGCGGCAAGGAACAAGTGTCCGTTGTCCGCGTTAACGGGTGTCCATATTAAGCGCTTTGAATTTAGAGAAAAATGTATGGGCTTTCCCTAGCGACAAAGAAAATTGTCTCTTTAGGTCTCCATATAAAGCGGGTGTCCGTAAAGCGGGGTTCCACTGTATATAATAGGGTAAGGGGTTGGACCTTGGGGCAGAGCATCCGCTTACAAAACTCTGTTGAGTCCCCCGCCGGCCGCACTCAACGAGGACTAAAGAATTCGGGACACTGGCGGAAATCGAGCCTACTTTCGATGATAGTCTCGATAAGCCATAAGATTTGAAAGTATCTCCGGCTGTGAAGTAGCCTGCATAACAAGCGCTTTATGAGCCAAGCGAGGCGAACGCCGCATTTTACGAACGTTTCGCGCTTCGCTCAAAATGCCGCGTTCGCCTCGCTTGGCTCATAAAGCGTCCGCTATGCAGGCTAGCTGTGAAGTCTTGACTTCGACTCTAAGGTGACTCTTCTTTACGCATGCAGCTTGTCCTCAGGAAAAATAAAGGGCATTTTCTGATTTGATTCTTGACCCCACTTTGCCTCAATTCCTTTTCCACATTGCTATATCATTCTTTCAAGGGCACCCAACGAGAATATAGTTCAAAACCACTTTAACATAGCATTGTTAAACGTATTTTAGTATTTAAACGGTAGATATAGGCATGTTTTTATCCCCTAGAAATTTTTCATCTGTTCGGATTTCCTAGCTGAAAGTCTAGTGATCCGAAAATTATAGGGATTAAAACTTAACTTTTCGAAAATTTTAGCGAAAAAAAAGGCTCCCGAAAATTCTAGGTGACATTCTCAGGGTAAAAATCCGTTAAAAATGCGCAATTATACCATTTTTTAGATGTTCGAAAATCCTAGGAGAGACAGGAAAGCAAGAAATTTTACAACAAATGTTCCGAAAATTCTAGATCTCAAATCGTCTTCCGAACAGATATTTTCCGAAAATTAACGTTGGGTGCCCCTGTTCTTTGTCCGTCACCATTTCCGACCCTTTTCCTATAGCGAGTCGGCTTCTCTTGTGGAAGAAAAACATGAACTAATCTCGACGCTCACCCTTTCAGTTATTCCTTCAAAATATAAGATCTTGAATAAGAATGGGAAGAGGTAATCTTTGTATTCCTTTCATTTTTCACTGGGTCATTTTAAAAATGACCTCACTGAAATCCGACCCATATTATTCTCACTTGACCACTTACTCAAATTACTTCGCTGGTCTTGGAACTAGGACGAACTGACTCAAGACAGATCAAAGTGGCGTAGCCTCATTCGCGTGGGTGATAAGCCAGCAGATGAAAAGCGTACGAAGGGAGCCATTTAAAATGAATCGAAACTAAACGTCTAATGCGCAAATCCCGCGCGGTCATGCACCACCCCACTGACTTCTGCTGGCATCATGTGCTTCGCAAATGTGGCAGACACTTTCGTGCTCGGATTGGTATCCTCAGGTACCTTAGCATTCTCGGGATTTGGGGAGTCAGAAAATTCAGGTTGGTAAAGATTTACAAATTGGAAGATTTTTTACTGCGTCTTAGTTCATCAAGTGTCTCAATTCATTTTGGAACCAAAACCAAAACATGCGATTTTTCCATACCTGTTTTCAGATCTGGCCTCTAAAATACTACTCTGTGTACCAGAGATTTTTTTCTCGCGTGTGACGAGGAGCTTCGTCTGCCGCAGGCCTACACGTCTTCGGCAGAAGGCCGAAGACACGAGCGGCGAATCCGCGAGTCACTTTTTAAGACTTGACCGAAACCGGAAACGCGCCTGAAAAGTCTCTGCCTGACACCCAGGGTACTAACTGAAATACATACTCGATTTGCGAACCCATTACCTTGTCCAAGTGAACTCAGAATACTGTTTAAGCTTTTTTTTTTCATAATTTAGTAGCGTTTTACAATGATTGTCTTACCTATTTGAAGCTAACGAGACAAATACGTTGATACTCAGGGGCACACAACGCTAATTTTCGGAAAATATCTGT
Source organism: Porites lutea (assembly GCF_958299795.1). Taxonomy (NCBI): domain Eukaryota; kingdom Metazoa; phylum Cnidaria; class Anthozoa; order Scleractinia; family Poritidae; genus Porites; species Porites lutea. The sequence continues at coordinate 10,558,147 of NC_133204.1, forward strand.
TCGGAAGACGATTTGAGATCTAGAATTTTAAGAACATTTTTTTGTAAAATTTCTTGCTTGCCTGCCTCTCCTAGGATTTTCGGACATCTATAAACTGGTATAATTGCCCATTTTTAATAGATTTTTACCCTAAAAAGGTCACCTAGAATTTTCGGGAGCATTTTTTCTGGCTGAAATTTTCGAAAAGGTAAGTTTTGATCCCTATAATTTTCGGATCACTAGACTTTCAGCTAGGAAATCCGAACAGATGAAACATTTTTAGGGGATAAAAATATGCCTATATCTACCGTTTAAATACTAAAATACTTTTAAAAATGCTATGTTTAAGCAGGATGGACTCCTGGTTTAGGGAGGGACCATTGGAAAAGTGATTGGATGGGGGAGGTGGGGAATTTTCAGCTTGCACGAATTTTTTTTTTCGCTCACTGCTTGTGCAGGAATTTTTTTTTCAGGTCAACCCCTCTGCACGAATTTTTTTTTTGTTTCAGACAAATATTGCTTTTTTTGAACAGTGAAATCTTGATTCATTATCTATGTTTTTGTGCTTTATAGATTATTCTACACTCACAACAGATCAAAGGATACAGGCCACTTTAATGCACAATCTTTTCGAAAATGTACACACAGTGAGAGAGGAGGAAGCCACTTGGAGTGGACGGCTTCCCTGTGCATTTTTTCAGTCCCTGCCCTCTGAAATTCCTCTCCCACAGCCCATCATAATGATGCCATACTCCATTCACCAATGAAAACCATACTTTGTGGTTCTTAATTTTTGTTAAAAGTACCGGTGGCAGTGTTGCTGTTTATGTCGTTGACAGTTACAGTTTTAACACTACTACGTGTGAATCCACTTTTTCATTGCATTATAGAATTCTTATTCGAGGCGGTAAGACCCATCCTCTAATTTTTATTGTGGGCACAAATAATTTTATAGAATATTTACAAAGCTACCAAATTCTAATATTTATTTATTACAAATTTTATTTTATTATTTTTATTATAATACAGTATACAGTGTATGTTGTAAGGCTCTAATTGTCTCCTTTCAATAAGAAGAAAGTGATTTTTGTTTATTCATATCGTGCCTGCTAATATTGTTGATTTCTGAAACTCAGACTTTCTGAAAGAAACTCAGACTTTCTGAAAAAGTCACAATTGGACCTTCCTTCTGCATGATTTTTTTTTCTTTAACTTCTTCTTTGCATGAATTTTTTTCTTGGCATTTTCCCTTGCATGAATTTTTTTTTGGTTTTTTCCCCACCCCCCCCCCCCCATCACTTTTCTAATGGTCCGTCCCTTAAGTGGTTTTGAACTATATTCTCGTTGGGTACCCCTAGCCTGATAAGCTCTCTTGGGTCGAATTCCCTTGAAAACCATACCCTATATATTTCAGTCCATAATGAGCAAAATCTACAACCTCGTCCCCAGGGCTTTTGCAAAATCTATACCCGTTTTCAGATCAAAGCGGTTCAAAAACCCTACCCTTTGGGGCGGCACATACCCATACCTATATAGCTTATATAGGGAGTACCTCCTGGGTCTATATTTGGCCACAGAACTAGACTTTAATGGGGTAGGGGTTCTTAGAGGCCAGCGGCACATACGGTGGAAACTCGATATAACGAGGGGACAAGGGACTGGCACACAAATTAGTTCGCTAAAAGAGGTTTCGTTATTTCGAGGTTTTTTTTTTCATATATTTTACTATTACTGGGTCCGACGACTTCGTTATATAGAGTTTCGTTAAATCGAGGTTCCACTGTACCCATCCATCATCTTTGCTGTGGAACTTGAATGACCTTGGCAGCGTTAAGATCAAGGTGGACAGACACACGGCCGGATAGCCAGCGAATATCAAACACTCGTATTACAATATCTTTATTTTACTTTGACACACAATTTTCAAATGTCACGAAAGAATCGCGAAACAAAAAAGACTACGTCAACCAGCCTGATACTGTGACATAACAGGTTTTCAGTTTACAGTGAGTGGCGAGCATTAGCTTCTTAAAAAGTTCTACATCAGTAATCACCTCTATTGAAAGAGCCAGTGCCCTGATGGCTTTCAATCATGTAAACAGACAATGGTATTAAGAATATTCCTGATGAAGAAGGAAAAACTCGACCCGGCACAACTTGACCCAGATAACCAGCGGTGGCCGCCGGAAGTAAGAGGGGTTTGTCATTTATAAAGTGTAAAGACGGCTTGATGAAAGGCGCCTTATTAACACCTACATTTTTAATGGGATTACCCTTACATTCAGGCTTTTTAAAGGAAAGAAAGGCGATAAATTTTTTTTCTCTCTTTGAATTAGTTAGCTCATTCTCTCTTGGTTTGAATATAATAAAGTATCGGTTAATGTCGGCTGTGAGATTTAAAAGCATCAACAGAGATTCTAGGCTAGAGATGGTGCTTGATATAGTTCTGACAAATCTACTAAAATCGTTCAAGCACTCTTTAATTTTAACTAATACCAAAAACCTGACTGAACCAGCCTTTTTTCCTATGAAAGGCGAAATTTGTAAATGCGCGTCAGTTTTACTTTGTAATGCAAAAATGCGATCATTCTATGACTTAAACTCAAAAATGCGATCATACTACAACTTAAACTCAAATCTCAGAATCTGCAGTTATTTCGATCTCCTAAAGATTATAATAAACCTGCTTCCTGAATCTAATTTGTCATTTCCACTTACAATTGGTCACCACCTTAGAAAGAAGGGCCACTTGACAAATAATATTTTCTCTGCTGCTATTGAATATTTAATGTCATTATATTTATTCCATTTAAATTACTCATCTTTAGACCCCTTAAATTAGAATGGAAATATGAGGTGATTGCTAAGGGCCGATGTCATTGGATCTCACAGTTTGTGTTTCACGTGAAAGGCACCAAGTAATTTTGCGTGTTGCTGAAGACAAAGCATTCATTTAAACCAGTTTGAATGTAACATGTGACTTGCCGGCTCGTTTCATCAACTGTGCAGTTCCGTCCATGGGCGCTTTGTGAAAGGATCATAGCTTCTTCGCACCAGGTAGGCTGAAAAATATTTTTCGTTAGGGTTTGATCATAATTAATGGCAAACTAATTCCTCTCTGATATAACATACGGCCAACAAATTACATCAAATTTTATACCCGCCACACCAAATCTCTTTTTCAGTGCATATTTCATGGTGATCTCCTGATAGCCATAACCAAACCTATTCAGACGTTTCTCTCGATAAAGAAAAAAACGCTTCTGAAGTATTTTTCCCAATATTCGAAGGGAACTGAAATTATAACCAAACCTCCTCATACGTTTTATTCTTTATTAAATTACATAGTGTAAGAGCAAAATCTCGGCCCTTCGTTGATCAGTGCGGTGTGTCAAGCTCTCCTATTATGTAACCGCTGGTGCTTAAACTCACCAATCTTGACGAAACTGCCTGTTCTTGACAGCCGAGGCGGGTGTATTTCTTATTCGAGACGGTCCCTCCAGTTTCAAACCGTCGTTTGAAACACTGTCTTTCGCCGCTTCCCGGCGAGGACTTCAATATTAGATTGAGAAAATGGGGCGCAATGTCCAATCACAAATATTGATCGAGCACCGCTGCCGTCTGGCTCAATGTGGCGTTGAATAACTCAAGCATGGTCAGAAAAACATCAAGGAAACCGATCATTTGGTCTTTGTCTTTCAAAGCGCTGGCAAGTGTTACCAGTGGAAAAATAATAATTTCATCTTAAAATCACAATTCTATCAATTCCGAAAGGAGGCACAATATTTTGTTTTCACTTTATGTGAAGTATATTTGTTTTACACGTTCCCCTCGGCTGATCTAAGGTCATGTCAGATTTTCGTCATAATCTATAGTACCAACTGAGAAATTCTCTCGGTAGTGGGTTTCGAGCACAAAGTTTTGCTTCGCCATATAAATGGTAACAAAAAGCCACACACGTGCTTAAAATTTGTCGCATGCAAATTTCTATATATTTGATTGTTTACTGTTCGCGACAGGTGTACCAAATTTAGCCACAACGAGATTTTTTAGGAACATTTTCAACTTAACGATCGAGAGCTGGATTTTAAAATTCAGAGCAAAACCTTTAGAATATGGGTTATATCAAACCAAGAGCCCATCAGGGTTCCTGATCAAACTGATTTGCATTGATTGAAAGGACGGGTCGTGTTGTATATCGATTTATACGCGTTTGCGTGCGCGGAAGGGTTTTGGGTGCGTGGGTTAGCCACCCACTTAAAGGAGAATGGGTCGAGCGGGGGAAATACGTTTGTTCATTGAAGATTCTAGTCTGCTACACAGCCGTTTTTAGGGTCGCCACGCAATGCTGAAAACGGCTGTGTAACAGACTATGAAGATTCCCACACAAATAACAGTAGCCTACAGAGCGAGGGCAGGCATTTTTTAAGGGAAACTAAAAGTTACATTGATCGCCCATCAACCTCTCCCTTAAAACCCGTTTTTGACTCGCCCTAACTCTCTGGTAGTATTAAGGTCCAAGATGGCTGGATAGCATTATTTCCGAAAAAATTAAGGATAGCGCTGCAAAATATGCTTGCTTTTCAGGCTAAAATAACAGAGAAATACATGTAATGCAGTACGAAGTCAAAAATGCTTTTTTTACCTTTTTTCAAACCACTCTTACCAATTGTACGCCTGAGAAGCGGGCGTAAGGAAAAAATGGCGAGAAGTTCTTCGTTCTTCTAAAGCCCCGTGCAAACGGACACAACATTGTTGGCTGTTACATGTTGCGTACGTTTGCACACCCTGTTGCATGTTGTTGCGTGTTGTTGGGAGTTGTTGCGCGCAATTTGAAACAGGTCGTGATCGCCGAAGCGTAGCGCAACAATGTTCGATCCGCACAACTCTTCCAGCATTTGTTTCGGCGACGCACGTGCATTACACATAGTCTCATTCCACACACATATACTATTTGACGGTCGGTTATGACGTGCATCATTGACTTTGTGTGACAATGTACCTAAATATGAGTGAGGAGACAGCATTGAGAGTATGACATTACAGTTGCAGTTTCGTTTATTTCGTTCAAAATTAAGTTTCAGAACGTTGAATGATCTTGATTTCAATGAAGCTATTGAAATTAATGATTTCATCGCATAAGTGTTCTATTGTCGTCGTAAAAGTTTTGAATACATTAGTTCGTGTCAGTGCGTGAAATCGCGAAAATTAAGTGACTTATGTTCCAAAATTTACGAAAAATCGCTAAACTAAAGTGCCTCTAAATAGGGATTTTTTAAAATCACTAAATTACCACGGCGCCAAAATTTCATGTAATATTAAGGTAGATTGTATCCTTCCCACGATGCAGTACGGATCCCAACATTGTTGGGAGTTGTTGCATCCGTTTGCACATCACTGCCAACACGGACGCAACATCTTCCAACACTGTTGGCCCAGCATTGTTAGCCCAAGAATGCTAACTTGAATCACCACTGGAAGACAGTAAAATTTAATAGAGTTCATTATCCCTTGCCATGTGGTTCCAAACCTAGACCCAGGGTTTTCCAGATAGGTTCATACCAATGATCCCCTACTCAATTTTTTTGTCTCTTTTAAATCTTCTTAACAATGAAATCCCAATTCGACGAGTTCTTTGTATATGCCGTGGTTCGACACATGGCGAGAGAGATAAACACTAAGTAAATCTGACCATGACCTTGTTCTTTCAATCAAGTCGCGTGAGAGTTACACGCGCGCGCGCAATCAACCACTTTGCATAATTATGGCGTAACAGAGGACGGTAGGCAATTACACTCGGAGGTTCTCGCCACAACCAATTGTTTATCTCCATGAACCTTACACAGGTAAGCTGGGCAGTGACTATTGGACAAATACGTTTCATGATCGATCGCTCAAAGCCGCGTCTGTAGTCTCTTTGAGAAATCAGAAATAACACGCGAGAAAAAATTCTTGAAACTAAAACTACAGTCGACTCCCGATAACTCGAACCTTGAAGGGAAATCGAAAAAAGTTCTAGTTATCGGGAGTTTGAAGCAAATAATCGGAAGTAAGGAAATAAGCAAATGCATGGGAAGGAAAGGCAATTAAGTAACTAAGTATACCGGAATGGATACTGAATTTGAACTGAAGTGACAAAAAAAGTAAAGACAAAGAATTTTATACTCGGTTGTTTTGAAATAAATTCGATGTTTCGGACTTCAGTACCGGCTTATTTTCCGACTTGTCACACGCTTATAACATGATTCGAGTTATCGACGGTAAAATTTTATAGAAATGATCGGAGGGGAAACAAAAATTACTTCGAGTTAGCGGAAGGTTCTAGTTGTCGAGGGTTCGAGTTACCGAGGATAAAATTATAGTAAATGTAAGAAGGAAATCTAGAGGAAATCGACATTGGTTCGAGTTAGCGAGGGTTCGAGTTATCGGGAATCAACTATACTGAACTATAGTCTTACTCGGCTAATTGCATGCAAAACACGGCATATTTGAAGCTACAACCTGTAGTTTTGCCAAAACTTATATCCGACTCCAAAAATCCTTCAACGCTGTGGCAAATGAGAGCATCAGCTCTTGTCAACCAAATGAAACACAGGTTTGCCCCTCTCGGTCGTCATTCATGTTGTTATCGATCCTTTCAAAATTCCACCAGCAACACAAACATATTCGTGCATAAATGTGTTTACTTCAGGAGCCTATAGACACAGGTCCGGGGGGAGACTCCCTAGAAAAGTGTCGGGGATGCTCGTCGTCTCGCTCAGGGGTAAAAATTGCAGATATTGGTCTCACCTAGGCCTGGGGCAAACGTCGAATCTTTTAGTCGAACTTAATTCGTCGAACCTATTAATTTTGAAATAGGCGCGTGAATGGTGCGACGTTTGCGGCAATTAAGTTCGACTCAAATTAATTGGTTCGACTCCAGCATAAGTGCGACTTGCCAAGTCGGATAATGCGATAGTGCCAGTTCGGCGTTTCAGCAAACGTCGGTCTAAACACAAGCTGAATTCAATTCATAAATCTCGCAAATTACAAAATAATTGATTCAAATGTGATGGACTGCGCACACGTCACAAAAATACCGACTCCACCGTCTGCCAGACGCTATTCCCCCCCTGACAAGCATGCGCTGTACAAAGACAATTTCGCTTCCGGGAATTGCGAGCAAGTCGATACCAGGCTCTTCAGTGACGGTGTCTTTTTCAATGGCGTTACGAATGCGATCCAGCAGAAACTTAAATGTAGATCTAGATATCCTGAACTCTTTAAACCGTTTCTCGCTGTCAGTGGTCCATAGATTCGCATTGCGTTGGAAGCGGTGGCAAGACGGACTCAAGACCGCTGCTCCATTGTTGTTCGCTAACAAAAGCACCGTCAAGTATGCCACTTAGAGCAATAGCTGTCTTCTCTGATACCCTGTACTCAGAGCTGTATGTAATGCGAGTCTTCTCTTTCTATTTTTCGCAATTAATTGCCAAAAAAAGGCCCGACGAGCGCTGTATTTCGCCATTTCTCCGGCCAATCCTAGAGGTAACTAGCCGCGCATCAAGTGAATAGCACGGGAACACGTTCTTATTCCCGTGTTTTAATGAAGTGCAACTTGTGAAATAGGATCGACGCAGCTTCGACGTTTGTTACCGCGATGGAATTAAGTCGACTCTTTGTCTAACCTGTTTTTAATTTGTTCGAGGCGACTTAGATTCGACGTTTGCCTCAGGCCTTAGGGTGTTAAGGAAGGAACTTTCTTCCCATAAAGGTGTCAATTAGGGTTGTGCGCAAAGAAAAATCTTTATAAAAAGATACAAGCACCGTCATAGTGTGCTGCGGTATGGTCTCCTCCAGGGGATAAAATAAAACCTGAACCACGCCCAGATTGGAGTGGCTTCATTCTGATTTTCCGATGGGCATTCCCGTCTCTCTAATTTGAAGGTCTCCCCCTTTCTTCAGGACACAGGGAGTACGGGCCTACCCGGTCCCCCTATTTATCATACAGCCATGAAATGCTGCCTCCTCCAATGGCATTCCGAAGACTAAGCGGAGAAGCACGGATCAAGGGAAGGGCGGGATATAAGCTTAATCACAAGTGACTGGGATCGACGCAGAAAAAGTGCACTATTGTCGGGTTCCTCTTATGTGATATTGAATACGTGCACGTGCAGTCACATGATTTTTTTCCTTCACAAACACCATATCATTAAAGGTCATTAATCACATTAGGTTTGAGCCATATATATCCTGCTAAATGCCATTGTTTAATTACATCCGGTAGGGTCAAAAGCACGGTTCTTTTTCTGCGCTAGTGTGGCCATTGACAGGCGCACAGACAATAGAAAGAACCGAACGAACATTGACAGCAAGAACTGTGCGTGGGGATCGCTTTGAAAAGACCATTTTGTAGCTGAGACAGGTAAAATTAATGTGACTAAGCCAATTTGAAATTCATACTTTGCTTCCAGGTTTTGGGGAATAAAACAACAGAAATGTATTATCCATCTCTACATTTCAACTCAGTTGACGTCTCTTATTTTATTCCCCCACGACTCGAAGCAAAGTACTGTATTCATAATAATATATTTAAACTGGTCTACAGTCAATTAAGACGGTCGACACCTTTGGCACCAGCATTATGCGTCCATCTTAGCGAGGTGCCGTTGCGAGAGAGTTAACTGTATAGACCTTGTCACGGTTTTTGACGAGTAGGCAAACGCGTGAGAAATTACAGCGTTTGTATATGAGAATCTAATGTCGAATAATTTCCGTAAAACGGCTGTTTTGAAAAAATATGAATTGTAAACTAAAGCTTCACTCTTAAGGATTCTACTGAAAAAATTTGAGGGCGTTACATGCGCTAGAAGACCTAGAACCTTCTTTTAAAATTTTCTATATATTTGTCTGTAAAAATTTCCCGGGAAAAATTGCAGACAAATATATGGAAAATCTAAAGCAAGCTTCTGGAGAAATTGAAGCACAGTAACGGCCCCCAAAATTTGTCAGTAAAATCCTTTGCTGTGTAGCTTTAGTTTACAATTCATATTTTTTTCCAGAACAGCCGTTTTACAGAAATTATTCGACATTGGATTTTCATACAAACACTGTAATTACTCACGCGTTTGCCCAGTCGTCAAGATGGCGTCGAAAACCATGACAAGGTCTATTCCTTCAATGCTTGTTTCAATACCTAGGCAAAATAGAACGAAACACGGATGTATCTACGGACAAAAACAAACCTTCTCGAACATTTTTATAAACAGATTATGTTTCTGTAGGAAACTACTGTAAAGTGATATCATTTTACAAAAGGAACAGACTGCGGGAATGTTTCTACAGGAGTCCCCCGACATTTCATGCGGGTAAAAAACAAAGAACGAAATGAATTACCAAAGAATAATGCATCGAATAATGCTTGAGTCATACACGTTGCCATCTCGTCGGAGCAGTTCTGGGATATTCACACAACATCACTCAACAAAAATACCGGAAAACACTCAAGGTTTTTGAGCCCACAAGAATGAAAATCTCAACCACAGTTATGTTTTCACTGAAACCGCTGGTCACTGCTGTTCAGGTAGATAGGATGCATGAATCAGCCATTTGATGAGTGTGATCACGGCTGCCCTGGCGTTTTTATGACACGGGTATCGGGTACATGTAAGTTGCTCGTGGCGGGTTTGCATCCTGATCAGTCTCGCAGTACTTTTACTTAACCTGACACTGCGGGACGTACACGCAGACTGCAAGCAGTCTCTTATTTTTCTTTGCAAAGCCACTCCACGCGTAAACCATGCACGCGAACGGCGATTCCCTTAATTTGTTGTTTGTAATCGCGTTGGCTGGGTAGGAACTGGACGAATTTTAAGAGAAAAGGAAGGCTCCAGCAGTGTTCCACCGACGTTACAAATATCTGGCAGTGATCACTCCTCGGCCAGTCAGTTGTTCAAAGCTGGGTTAAGTTAACCCAGGGTTAATGCGAGATTTGAATTCAGATTTGAAAGTTTAAAAAGCATTTCAGTTTGAATTGTTTTTGTCTACAATTTGATGATTGGAAGCTCTGAAAGTACCAGAGAAAATTATCCGAGAAAATGCTTTTGAACGCAAGAAATAGAAACCAAGGTTAAATTTAACGCCGGGTTAAGCGCTAATCGGCCTTCGAACAACTGGGCCTGGTGTACTATTTATGGCAATGACCTGGGTCGGTGTCGTGTTGAATTACACTATTGGCCTGTTTTGAGGATATAAATTTTAACCCATGCAGTTTCCTGCCCAACCCGGTAACAGCCAGTAGGAGCTGTAGGGCCCCTAGACAGGGTCCCCTAACAGTCCCTTGTTGCAATTCGGCACAATAGCGACCCAGTCCCACACTCAACTTCAAAATAACCAATCCCTGATCTTCCGTGAGTATTCTAGGGGAGCCATTTACACAAACCGCCTGGGTGGAGATCTTGTGCATAAACACAACTATAGAATTTGACGTAGAAGGAGAACGACCTGCTACAAAATCTATCCAAATATGCTGAACATACTAAAAAGAGTAGAAAAATTGCGTCACATCAAAGGCGTTTGGAGGGGAATTGAAGGGAAAGGGAGTTTTAGGTGAGAAAGAAAAGCGAGGGCCGGGGCTCCCTCCCTCCTCGCGTGCCCCTCGCGTTTCTCTCGCGCCTAAAACTTCCTTTCCCTTCCCTTTCAAACGCCTACCACTCAGGCTATATTTTCTGCAGCTTCCCAAAAGGATGAATGGCGCGAAGCGTTTGATTTTCTAACCTGATTTCCTGAGTAAACCATAAGTACCTCTAATCTTATGTAGAGATAACCTCTTGTTCCATCGTCGGGGTGCCTTGACTGTACTTGCAAACAGACTTTTAATAAGAATGTGAACGTTTCTTTTACTTACAGGTGTTTTTGGCTGAAGAATATGAGGACACCTTCAGAGGCCAACTCAGGTGGGAGCCAGGCTCATCACTCAGCTTCCAGTGGTGTGGGTCCCAATCACACCATGGAGTCTGAAACACAGAATGGTCACATGGGTGTGCTCGATTCAGAGAAATCACGTGTCACCAGAAGAAAACCAGACGAAAACCAGACAAAAATTGCCTCTTCTCCTAAGATCGTCAGAAGTCAAAACGACATAATTAATTTGTCACCAGGCCTACCTGGTGTCAGCGTTGCTATTTTAGGATCCGTCATGTTGCTTTGGCCACCGGTGTGCGTTGCGTTTTTTTGGCTGTCCTGTCACTCTTATCAGTGCTCGTTAGGAAGTCTGGGAAAGGTGGTCCTCGGCAAGTTATCCGACGGAACTATTATCACTTTCTGCAGGCAAGTCTTCCCAGCGGTAAGCAGCGAAGCAATCATTTTGTACATGGCTTGGATGATTCTGCAGGTGATTTTATTCATTGCCCTGCCCGGCCGCATCAGAAGAGGCACTGCCACGCCAGCCGGGAATGTGCTTAGTTACAAGTGTAATGGTATCAGTGCTTGGGTGGTGTCACACCTTTTGTTTCTCATCTTGGTGAAGAAGGGCTTCATTAATGCCACCATCATCAGCGACAACTGGGGAGTCCTGATGGTCATCAGCAACGTGTTCGGATTCGGCCTGGCCATGTTCGCTTATGTGAAGGCGTACTCTTTTCCGAGTCATCCCGAGGACCGTTGCTTCAGTGGATCGGCCTTTTACGATTTCTTCATGGGCATTGAGCATAACCCGAGAATCGGTTCTTTTGATTTCAAACTGTTTTTCAACGGACGGCCAGGAATAGTCGCTTGGACTCTGATTAACCTGTCCTTCGCCGCTAAGCAATACAATGACTTCGGCTATGTCACCAATTCCATGATCCTGCTCAACATTCTGCACGGAACCTACGTCGTAGACTTCTTCCTCAACGAATCTTGGTACCTGCGCACAATAGACATCGCTCACGATCACTTTGGTTTTTACTTAGCCTGGGGCGACACTGTCTGGCTCCCATTCATGTACACCCTCCAAAGTGTCTACTTGGCCCGGCAACCTGTAAGCCTGCCATGGTGGGGCTGCGTTGGCACGTTTCTTCTGGGTCTGACCGGATATTTGATTTTCCGTTCAGTCAATCACCAGAAAGATTACTTCCGGGTTGAGATGAAGGCGAATGACAAGTGTACAATCTGGGGGAAGCCAGCGCAGTACATCAGGGCATCCTATCAAACCACGGACGCCGAGCAAAAGATGTCTTACCTACTCGCTTCTGGCTGGTGGGGACTGTCACGCCATTTCAATTACGTCGGTGACCTGATGAACGCGCTGTCGTACTGCTTGGCGTGTGGCACTGGTCACATTTTACCGTATTTCTACTTCCTCTTCATGTTCATCCTTTTGATCCACCGTTCGTTCCGCGACGATGTCAGGTGTAAGCAGAAGTATGGAGCGTACTGGGACAAGTATTGCCAGCTCGTACCATATAGAATCATTCCTTTTGTGTTTTAAAGAACACTGTTGGTTAATGTATAAACGTTAATCTTTTTTGCGCATTTGATCAGCGACAAACATATTTGGCAGTCTTAAAATGAAATTTTCAGCAGGAAAGTAGCAAAAATAGGCCCATTGCAGCTAGTCATTCACAGTGGCGGATCCAGGGGAGGGGCCCCCTTATTTTTAGACCAAACTGAGACCCGAAGGGCCGAAAAAATTTGTTTTGAGTACCGTCCTTCCCCCCCACTTATCTTCTTATCTGAAGCTCTGGATCCGCCCCTGATTCACGTGGTAAGAGCCCGTCATGCTGGAGGGCAAGAGAAGCACTGGGAGAAGACAAACAAAGGGACTGATTACCATTGTAAATCATGATGTGAGCTCTTTGTTTTTCTTGTCTCGGTGCGTCTGTTGTTCTCCAGCATGGCGGTTTTGTACAACGTGAATGACTAACTGCAAAGGGCCTATCAGTGAAGAACGTATTGCTGGAGTCGAAGGTACTATTTAACAGCACTTTTTTATCTGCATGCATGCTCGTGCTTCGACTTACCAATACAGTGTTCAAATAATTATAATCATCTTTGACTACGCAACGAAACCGAGGGTCAAGTTTAAAACTGCAATACTGTAGAGTGAAATGAACGATTTGCACAACGTCGTTATCAAGAAAAAGGTCAAGCAGAAACGTTTGCTAGCCTTTGTTTCATTTATCATTCAACTCCTAGGCGGGGCATCTTTTTGGAAAGATGTTTGCTTGGTGCTGTTTACTTCTTTGGATTTTACCAAAACAAACTCTGAAATTTTTTGAATTTGCAGTAGTGCGCAATTACTACACTGTAAATCAGAAAGACCTGTTTTAGCCTTAAAAATGGGGCCTTTTCGGTGAGTATAATACAGTCCTATAAAAATCAGGCCCAATACAGTCCAATTACCTACAGTCTCTAGGGCTAATTTGGACGCAAGGGCTGAAATGATTCCCTGCTAGCGTGTGCTGGATTGGCTTTTGATGAGGCCATTTTGGCTTAAATTATGTTCAAATGGCTCCAGGAGAGGCTCAATCACACTTTGGCCAGTAGGGATGAATTGGCACTTTCTGGCTGAAACAGATATTTTTAATTTTCAGCGTAGGAGTATAAAAGGGATAATAACAAATTCTGTCATTTCAGGGTATAGTAAAGACTACGGCTTAATGATGGAACAACTGATTTCTCTATTGCAATATTTTAGTCCTTTTGAGACTACAATCAGGTTCTCCTAATTTCTGGTTACGCTTGGTAAATTATTGCCGCCGCAATAATTTTAGGAAGCTACAAACGTAAGTTGGTACTTGAACTTTACTTAGGTGTAGTCGGTATTTAAGTTTTTTGCAACTAAGATTGTTACAAAAGACTTGAAGGTTTAACAAAATTACAAATCCATGTTGGAGAACAAAACAACGGTTTCGCTTTAACGTAAAGTAGCGGTTTAACCTCCTCCAAGTTCTTTTACTCTTTCTTTTTTTAAATAGGCCATTTCCGAGTCACAAAAACCCTCACTTTCGAGGAAAACGAGGCTAAATGCAAACCCTTTCTTGTCATTATGAGTTGCATTTGCATGAGAATAAAAAATTATTTGGATATTAATTGATTCGCCTTAGCCTCGCCGTGTAACAGAGGCTTGGGCAACTCGGAAATGCCCTATTCTCGTTAATTTGCTGTAATATTCAATTAAAAATGTATGAATATTGTAACGAGAAATTTGGTTTTCATCAGCTAATGCGGGATTAAAAATTGACGGGAAAAGGATTTTCTGTATTTACGGCTAGAAATCAAACAACATGTCAAATTAATGTACTTTATCAGCTCGCTGAAAAGCTCCAATAAACACACTATTACAATGAATTTTACCGTAACCATTACCTGCCTGCTTTATGGGATTTTCCCGGATGTACACGGCAATTTACAAGCAAGGAATGGAATCATTCGGCGGCTTCACACAGGTTTCGCTACTTGTTCAATTCGCTTATTTTTGAGTTCGATACCTACCCTGATACTAGGCTTGCTGATTATACTCAACTCTCGCCTTACGGACACCCTGATAATAAGGACAGCAGCTAAATCCCGGGCAAAAATAAATTACAGATTCATGTTTGACTGACTTAAACTCGCGCTATTACGGACACTCGCTAATGAGGACACTAATTCGAGTTCCCTACAGTGTCCGCTGCCAAGAGAGCTGGCTGTATTGGCAAAGTCCAAAACTTGCACCTTTGGAGAACCAGGTTTATAAGAACAAAAAAATATAAGATTTTTTTCTAATGAGATTTAATGGCATACAGAAAGCCTAATGTGTTGCAAACGTGTTGCGAACTAGGATGTATAAAGAATTATTTTCGACAAGTAGCGAAACCCGTTGTTACTCCTTCGGCGGATGACGAGCTTTCACGATAAACCAAACTGGACTGGGAACAACCTGATGGCTATTAATTTAATCAAAGCTAACGAGATGGTTGTTGTAGGCACAGTCGAGTTGTGTTTGATGTCAAATAGGCACCATCTCTTAAGCCTTTAGTGATTTACCTTCATAACCTGCGATCAGGCGGTCCTTCCTCTCTTTTTACCTGCAATCAGGCAGTCCTTCTGCCTGGAGGCGAAAAAAGAACGCCTGATCGCAGGTTATTACTTTCATAACAATCCTACCGAAACTGGCACCAGCAAATCGATCACCTTCAGCATCAAGGCGGGAAAGCACACGTACATATTTAGAGCTTGCAAGAAATGGCCGGTATAGTCTGCGGCCTGGGCAACCTTTCGTGCATAGTATAGGCTGCCGCAGGCTATCATAATTTTTACCGAGTGAGCTGTTTTTTTTATTTATAATATCTATATAAATGTAAGGAATAACGTCTCACATTCAGCTTCGTGTTCACTTAGAGGAGACAAAAAAGAGCAGTTAAATTCTCCTACGATTAACCGTAAAAATTACAAAATAATTCTTATTACGATAGCCTGGAAGTAGCTTTATGTAGCAATGAGTCAGAACGAGTGTCCCAGTTACAGGGGTCTTGATGGAAAGTAACTCTTAATAATTTAAGTTCGGTATTTCTTCCAATTGAGGGTAACGTATCATTCACCTGTTTGGTCCGTCGCTTTTTCCCCTTAATACCATCTCCCAGGTCTTGCTTAGATTGAAACCGGCGACTAAGAACCTGGTTTTTAAGAACATGCTAAGCTAAAATTTGACAGTTAGGACCCTTCTAAAAGCTTCTAAACAAGAATCTTTTTAGCTTAAAATTGGAACAGGTTCTTATTTTAGTAAAACCTATAAAAAAAATTCTGGACACTTGGGCAAATAAAATAGGTCAACATTCAGAATCCTCTTTGGAGACATAGGTGCCTTGTTACTCTAACTGCAATTGTAATGGTATACAAGTTTTACCTAAGGAATGAGCTTAGCGTACCACAAAATACTTTTAGCTACAATGTATTAACTTTTCTTCAGAAAATAAGAACCTATTTAAGTACCTTTATACTACTACATGAGAAATTTCTGCAATTTGATTGGCTTAGTGGTATTTCAACTTAATTTGAAATACCTGCATGTGAAAATTACAAACCTTTTTCGGGTAGTAGTATAAACAAATAATAGCATGATTTGTACGTGATACTTTGCATAAATACCACTCGTGATACTTCAAAATTGTCTCAAATTTCACTCGCCTAACGGCTCAGGAAATTACGTATAACAATTTCGAAATATCACTCGTGGTATTTATGCCAAATATCACTACAAATCATGCTATTACCTACACAAATAGCCTAAATTTGCGCTAATTACCATTTACATAAGAACCTGTTTAGGCTAACTAGGGAAAATGCAGGTTCTTAGTTGCAGGTTTTTGCTGTATGCCTAACCTTTTTCGTTTCAAGAGAGTCAGAGAGAGCTAGTGTTGATTCGGCTGTAATGCTAAGTGTCACGTCATCCGCATATTTAAGAACAAAATTTCGGTCTGAACCGAAGGAATGAACGTTGAGCTGTTTCTATTTCTATTTTTAGTGTAAAATCATTTACCTTTATATTATTTTATCTAGTATTTATAATTGTAGTTAATCATTAACCAGTTATGTGAATTTCAAATTCAAATTTTCGGAGCCGTTAAAAGATAATTTCTCTCGTTATTGTTGTGGCCCTGAGGAAGGCTAATCTTGTCAGCCGAAATATTGGCCTATAATAAATCAGCCCTTTGCCGTAGTGCCAGCCCTGCATTGAGTTCTATTAAATTTCTTTTCTTTGCGGCTAAATCGTTGACCATAAGGGGAGAAAAGAATGGGCCCCAATATAGTCCCTTGAGGAACACCCTAGCTACCACTGATAAATTCTGTAGATTTCTCATCTCCAGCAACTCGGTGTTGCAAAACAACCCGTTGTTGGGTCGGTGTCGTTGATTATGCTGAGATTTGAGGGAAACAATTCGAAGGGCCAGTTATTAATTAAAGCCAGCAAAATTGCCCGTCCGCTGGACAAGGGTAACGCGGAATTTGGGGACAAGATTGAAAATGCCAAGAGCCATAATGGCTCTTTCAAATACCCTCTTGTAACTTAAAAAGCCTCAAATAACAGTCTGTGGACGCTAGGATACTATGAAGTCAGTTTTCCATGCACGAAACTGGACTAAATTTTCCTTGCGGTAAGTTCGGCTTTCCCTAGTCTTCAACTGAACTGTGTAACTGATCAGAAAGGCGGACTAATGAACTTGCTGACTTTTTGTAACGAATTTGCTGACTTTTCAATTCGTGGTTATAATTTCGATTGTTTCCTTTGTTGTTTGGTTGTTTCTGCTTTTAGAAATTCGGAAATGAAAGTTTTTCTTTTTACCTCTTCTTTCAGACGCTTACTGGTGGCTTAAAGTGTTAAAGTGTGGAATAAAGGGGCTCTCGTCGCATTTAAACTTCTAATTAACAAACGTTAACGCTTTCGTTCGACCGGGCGCGGAAGTCATGATATAGCATAAGAGCAGAACTGGGCGCTAGTTTGGAAGAGGTATGTACTACTAATCACGGAATAATGAGGCCTATTTATATTTCAACAAAAGAAGTAATCGAAGAAATTAACTATGCACCATTGGCTTTGTTCCACATTCCACGGTTAACGCGTAAATCGTATGTAGAAACAGACAATGATGTTTTTATGCCTTAGGGTATATTACAAAGAGAAAAATCGCCTTCAGTATAAATGGTTTTTATCAGTGTTTGACAAGTGAAAACGGTGATGAAGCGCTTTTGAAACTGAAGAGGGCCAAGAGTTCATGAAAAATGCTGAATATTCAAATCGCGCGACAAGATTGCCACTAATAAAGACACTTAATGAAAATAACAATTTGCCGCTTAAGCAGTTCGACTTCTGTCATAAAACATCAGTACATGAGCGGTAACAAACTTACAAGTGCGACATGGCCATTTAGCTACCACCACCTACCGGAAAGCTTCTTTCTGAGTAAGGGTACGTCAGCTCGCTCTAACAATGACATAATGACCGTCTTTCTGTTTTTAAGAGAAATTAAATATATTATTATATAAACATCCGACCACTGGAGCGGTGGATCTTTTGTCATTTGCCAAACACGTCTAAAGTAACGTGTCATCAAAATAAGTCGTGTGTGACTTAAAACATTATTAACAGAAGTGACTTTTGCTTCAGGCACGATCGACTATTTTTGGTTTGTTGTTGACATATCGGCCTTGATAATAGTTTTGCAGGCTGGGGATTGCATCGCTAGAAGGCACGCGACGAACGTGAAGACAAGTTTTAGTTTCCGTTTGGAATGTTATGGCTTCTAGCTGCAAAAGTATGGTTAATAGAGCAAGATGCGGTTCGGCTTCAAAGTTAGTTATGAAAAGTTGATTGTATTTCATATTTGATTATTATTCCTAAAAGAAAGATATTTTTTCATTAATTACATCCACCGCAGCTCAAAAGCGTTATCTTTCATTTAGTTTATTTTTTAAAAATTCATGAGGCTTAATTTGATCAAACGTAAATAAAACATTTTGTTTCGCCAGGTATCTTCTCTGACCAGCTGCCGCGCGCTGTCATGACCGGTCGCTTTGAGTCCTAAGCTGGAGATAGCTTTGCCCTCCTTCCACACTCGTCGAAGAGTTATTTCTGTCAGGTGGGTAATTTTAGTGATCACATCTGGTTATGGCTAAAGGTGGTATTTGTAATGGATGTTTTTCAAACAAATTGCAATCAGCGAAGATATACAGTACTTAAAGTTTATAAGGCAGCCTATTACTCAGCTGACGGGGAACCGATCGCTCTGTAAAACTACTTCATAATTACAATTTGGGTATCTTTAATGTTAAGAAATCACGGGAAATCCTATTTATCATCCACAATTCTGCTACTTCACATGGCTTATCAGGTCGATTGAAAGCCACTTATGTAGTAATCTTAACTCGGGCTTTAAGCGCGTTTGTTTGAAAGCTTGAAAACAAAGGAATTGCTGCCAGTCTCTTATTTATCTTCCTGCTAGCTGAGAGTTATTTAATTCTTGACATGTTAGAAATGTCCCAATCGATTATTATGGACGGTTCACATATTCAAATGATAGTAAAAATAAGAGAGAGTTCCAAGCAAGCCGATGACAGCGATGTTTTGATTCACTAATCAACTAATTATTCCATGCAGGAAATTAAGTAGGAGCCAAACGACTCATCCCGCTATCATATTAAACTTGGTAACAATTATAGTCAGATATCTTTTTATGATATGGTTTCAATATCATGGTTAGCCGTGATCCGTTTATTGAAGTCTTCGTCATTACGGCCGGACTCAGTCTCTTGCTCTGTACTAATTTACGCGTGCTTTGTCGCCCAGAGAAATTTACACAAAAAAGATCTCCGGCAAACGTTTACATTGGTTCAGTTTTGTTTAAACAGCGTAACCTTTTCTTTGTGATGCTTTTCATTGCGTATTTTTAAGTTTTTAAACGTTCAAACGACATTCAAGTCCATTAATGCCGAGGTGCTTTGACAGTTCTTAAGTACCCTTCTTATAAAATGTTTTGTCCTTGCGTCAGTGTCTAAGCCACAGCTGGTATTTTCGCGCCAAACGATCAAAACAGTGTGTAGTAGCGTCGCGCGAAAAACATAGCTTCCTTTGAGAAGTCACCGACACATTCTCGAAATAAAGCCAAACTTTCCGTAATATTGAAAATGAGAGAGTGCAACCGAGTGCTTTCTGATAAATCAGCAGAAAAACAGTTTTAAAATCAATACCTTGCGGAACAATATCAGTTTTCAGCTCAATTTTCATCTGGACGGCGGTTCATCGGGTAGTTCAGTATAAACAATATTTTACAATTTTGACAGAAACTAATGTCAGTCAGTCTATGAAAAACCAACCTTAGATAATGACTTATTGCGGTTAATAAAAGTTGACTAATATAAAACACAAAATGACAAACAAAATATAATCAACCAAGATGCATAAAAGCTTTTATGTAAAAAGTAAATTAAACCCAGTTCGTGCACCTGTTTAAATCCAAGATTCTTGATTCACGCATTTTGACGTCAAGAATAACAAAAATACATTGAGGATTCTTCAGATTCCTATTATTCTCGATGATACGCTGTTTTAATTTTGTCCTTCTTCCGTTAAATAGCTCCGTCAAAAACATCTTAAAAAAAAGGAACAAAGCAAGTTGGGCTATTAATCATGTAACTCCCCTGTTCGTGGTTTCTGGTTGGAGTAACAGCGGTTACAAAAATGCAGATTTCAAGCTTCAAGATTAAAAATTGGCTTTGCAATACCACCATTCGTAAGACTCGTGTTTTATTTTACTTTTCTGTTGCCTTTTACTACTCTAAATGTTTTTACGCACACCGCACAGGTTGATTACTTAAGACTATATATGGCCAAAAGCCGAGGGTGTACAGAATGATAATTTCACCCTAAGGCCTACATACTTGTGCTCCGTAGCGAATAACTGGTAGCCACAAGAAAAGAATTTCACTAAGAGCTGACAAGACATGTCAGCTTGATAGATGGTAAGGAAGATCGTCACAGGCAATCCAAGAGACGGCAAAAATTTCAGGTAACAATAATTGTGTAAATCGGCGAAGGTTGATCACCTACCCCCTCGCCTTGTCAATAAGATAGTGCAATCGGGCTCTTGCATGGTGTAAACAATGACTTACAGTGTTCAATTTCCGTTTGCATGACCATGTAATATTGCATAAAACGCGACGGATTCGAAGGACAAACGTACACGCAAACAGCTGTTTTGAGTACAAAAGTCCAGTCATACTCTACACCTTATTCAGGCTAATTGCCTTGAAGAACAAAATGTTCCTACAAAAAACAGCAACATTAACGAGTTCGGTGGCATTTCATGCTAAAGAAAATTTAAAATTTAGCTTCGTCAATGTTTTACAACCAACTAGTAATCATGAAAACAAGGTCAGCAAAATATTTCGTCGGTAAAGTTTCAGTTTTCAAATTAGCTTTTTAATTTCGCTTAATATATAGGAACTTGAATTACTTACACTATTTTTATATTTGTTTTAATACGCCTGGAATTATTACACGACGTTGTCTAAATAGTCTTAAATTAATGTTTTCTGAGTCAAGGATGAGCTTAACAGTAAATAAACCGGCGAAACGGAAAAAGGCGCTTGTCACCAAGTTAAACTAATTATTGCTGTCGATGAATTGTAATGAAATAGTAGAATGATGACAATTTTAAGTATCATAAATGTACTTGTTACATTCTTATTTCAAGTTAACTTTTATATTGGTATTACCACCCCTATTAATACTGTCATTATCATTATTTTAATTAACGATGTTGATGCTGATGATGACGAAATGATAGTGATGACGATGATGATGGTGTTATTGATAATGAAAGATTTCATAGAAATGTCATTATGGTATTAAATTGCTTCTAAAATAAGAAAACACCAAATTCTTCTTTGTGATGATCTGTACCATCTGTACACTTCCGTTTATAATCCCTGAGCTTACACAACTTCGTATGGGGTTTTAGGAGAGCGCCTATATCCCGGAGAGTTGATAACCGGACTTAAAAGCGTTTCAAGACAAGCTACATAGCAGTGATGATCAGAATACTTTGTGAATTTACTCGCTTTTTTAAGCTTCAGAAAGTCTTTAAAAATCGAATTCATTTTTAGTTCAAGCTAGAGGGGTATATACACGGGGGCAGGGGGGGGGGGGTTAGTTTATAACCGGATGTATTTTTTTGTTATCAGATCATGGGCTATAACTGAGGCTTGTAAGCGGACGTTTACGGTTGATGTTATCAGGGGCACCCAACGGCAATTTTCGGGAAGATATCTGTTCGGAAGAAGATTTGAGATCTAGAATTTTCGGAGCATTTGTTGTAAAATTTCTTGCTTGCCTGCCTCTCCTAGGATTTTCGAACATCTACAAAATGGTATAATTACCTATTTTTAACGCATTTTGACCCTAAAAAAGGCCACCTAGAATTTTTCGGGAGCCTTTTCCTGGCTGAAATTTTCGAGAAGGTAAGTTTTTATCCCTATAATTTTCGGATCACTAGACTTTCAGCTAGGAAATCCGAACAGGTAAAAAGTTTTTAGGGGATAAAAATATGCCTATATCTACCGTTTGAATACTAAAATCATTCAACAATGCTTTGTTAAGTGGTTTTGAACTATATCCTCGTTGGGTGCCCCTGATGTTATCAGGCGCCAAACTGCCTCTTTTACCCGGGGGGAAGGTACTCCCTTATATAAGCTATATAGGCATGTGCCGTCCCAAACAGTATGGTTTTTACGCCGTTTTGGTCTGAAAAAAGGTATAGACTTTGCCCATTTTGGTGTGGAATGGGGTATGGTTTTCGAGGGAATTACGGGAGTGTATGGAGGTATTTATCGTTTTAATTTCAAATGAATAAGAGAGAAAGAGAACTATGCGGATTCGAAATGGAATTTAAGAAATCTTTTTTGTTGCTGTTCTAATCAAGGTAATGATGACATAAATTCTTAGATGCTGGGCCTGAAAACGGGTATGGATTTTACAGTTCAGGTCTGAAAACTGGTGTGAAAAATGACATTATTTGGTCTGAAATAGGGCCAGGATTGGAGAACCGGGCGGCCACCACCACCAAGAATTCCCAGGAGTACCCCTCGGGTTCTTTTGATCATAAAGGGAGACTAAATAATAATGTCACCAAACTTTACACGGAATCCGCGGCGACTTCTCTTTCCGGTATATGTATTCCAGTGTTGCCATGATACTTCCAACCTATTTGAAGCCTCATAACGGTGCCAAAGTAATATCCTAAGAACTTGCCGGCTTTGTTGTTTACGATATGCTTTTCCAAGATCAAAGTTTTCCGCTGTTAAGTGGATAACAATAGCGTTCCTTTCGGGCAGATCAAATCAGCAAGAGAAACGTCCAGTAGTCGGCATTCAATTGTTTGGAACTAACTCACAGCGTAGCGCTTTTGCTAAAAAAAAACGAACCGCAGTTTGAGGAAAAAATAACATGTTGTTTTGTCTACTTCCTGGTTAGTACCAAGACCATAAATGCTGGCTTCACACTAGAACTTTCAAGAATAATGTTAGGGTTCTTGGAACCTACTTTGAATGTGAAAGGGTAAAATGTACCCACTTCAACTATACCTGGTGACCATGGAAACGTTCAAATCCGTAGTTCAAAGAGGCCGAAGTTGGCCCCAAAGTATGGTATACACCACACTTGAGAACACACTGGACCAATAAGAAATGGACGCCATGTGCACGATGGGCACGGGCAGCGGTTCCAAGATTCTAATAACCGGGGAGATTGACAGCTTTTACTTCAAGTAATAGACTTTGTCAACAAGTGTGAAGCCATGTTTTCGACAAAGCGACTTAAGATTTCCAAGTACACTCTAATCAAATGCTTACTTGAAACTAACTTCGCCTCTAGTGTGAAGCCCACAAATGTTAAATTTTATAATGGATATACCCGCCCCTTTTCTTTGCTCGACTCAATAGTCGGTAAGTCTGTTTTTAATAGTATTTTAATTATTTTTTTTTGGTGTGTGTTGAGCCTAATGCTATGTTCACACTAGTGTAACGGATAGCTCTTGCGCCGGCAGGAAAACTATACCAGACTATGGCATCTGTTCACAACTGAGAACAGTGATTTCGTCGCGATATCTGTAACGAAGCGAAGCTGCGTCACGCCGATCTTAACAGGGGCACCCAACGGCAATTTTCGGGAAAATATCTGTTCGGAAGACGATTTGAGATCTAGAATTTTCGGAGCATTTGTTGTAAAATTTCTTGCTTGCCTGCCTCTCCTAGGATTTTCGAACATCTACAAAATGGTATAATTACCCATTTTACACGGATATTTACCCTAAAAAAGACCACCTAGAATTTTCGGGAGCCTTTTCCTGGCTGAAATTTTCGAAAAGGTAAGTTTTGATCCCTATAATTTTCGGATCACTAGACTTTCAGCTAGGAAATCCGAACAGATGAAAAGTTTTTAGGGGATAAAAATATGCCTATATCTACCGTTTAAATACTAAAATACGTTCAACAATGCTATGTTAAGTGGTTTTGAACTATATCCTCGTTGGGTGCCCCTGTCTTAAATATCGAATAGGTTCTGTTCCACACTTTGGTGTGCAGTCCACGGACCTGTCAAGCCTTAAACCTGTGGTCTTGTCACACAAAAATTACCACTTTTAAAGCTCTTTCTTTTATTAAAGCAAAAACAATTTTTCTGGGTAAACATTTCAACAATTACATTTCCTGCTAAACAATCCGCGAGTGGCAGATCGTTCAATGAATAGAGAACAAAATTTAATGCCTTCGTTTAAAACGTTGGAACTTGTTGATTGCAAAAGAGCCCATCCCTCTATTCTGGTTTAGCAGCGTTTAATATGTTCAATGGTCTGGCTTACACGGGCTCACACTGGTCAGCGTTTTGTAAACAAGACCTACACTGGATTCATTGTTGTATTTAGCCGATGCAGTATCTCATAAATCGGTGCACATTTTTTCCAATGAACAACGCTGTACGTACATGCACAGTGCAGTGACTCCCAAAACAGTCTGGCTAGTTTCCAGTGTCGTCGCTTGTCTCCTACACAGAATGGATGGAAGCAAGTGACGTCCGTGATGACGCCATAGAGGGAGCGAATTACATCACGAACATAAGGAAAAACCTGATCAATGTTTTAACGACTTAAGGAGGCGATACATTAAAAGGTTGTGTCAGTTTATTGTGTAAACAGAAAAAAAGATCTGTAAAGCCTGCCTGACTTTGCTCTCACCCAGTCAAACCTACGACGTTTAAATAGGCAGCCGGAGTAAAATCTATGATCTCAAAGCGTTTCACATTCTTGCCTCTATCTCTTATTATGATAACGAAACATTTCAAGTCTTGTAACTGTGTAAGTCAGCTGGTGAGTATCTACATCCGGGCTGAAAGGCTTATCGAGAGAGGTTGTAAATTAAAGAATTACATTCTCCGCCATTTGATCTCCTTAGTGAATGACAGTAGACATTATTCATGCCTGTTGTATTTTAATAGAAGTCGCAAACGATGTACAAACGCTCTGCCGTATGTTTCTCTCACAGCAAGGACAGAAACCTCTTTGCCAGCTATTTTGTCAGTTTGAAGAACGAGCTCCAATACTTGTTTCCTGTACCTCTAAGGGTCGCTAAGCCACTTGTGTTACTGCACGCAATTTATGCGTCCAACGTTATCTGAGTGTCCATGTTTTTCTACTGGATGTTGTATTAAAGAGATTTAATTGGGCAAGAAAAAGAAATTTCTGGTAAAAATTAAAAAAAAATCCAGTGATCAGATAGGGATAGGTTGTCGGGGCACGATTATTGGCACTCTTGTCTGTCATTACTGTACTCTCTTCGTAAAATACCCCTCTGTCTGCATGACTCCACTTCCAATATTCTCTTGTGGCTGTATTTAAGATAAGATAAGCAGATAGAAACCGTTATTGCTGTAAGCATGAGCTTGCAGAGGAAAGAACGATCGCTTCTACCTCACGTTTGGTAAAGTATAAATCAGGGTTGCACTGTAGAGATTATATTCCTTCCAAATCTCGCTTAAAGGAATGTTTGGAGTACACTTCGGTTGAGGTAAGTCATTCTCTACAATTACTTAATGACTCTGGAAAGGATCTTCGTGATTTGTTCCGAAAGTGTAGATATTGTGAGCGGCTAATCTATCATCCCTTCCCTAAAATACCGGCGGCATCTTTTCGCTTGCTACCTTCAGTGTTCCAAAAGTGAAAGCACAGTTTAATCGAAGTTGAACTCTCTCAACGCGTCTCTCAATTCTAGCTAATTCTGGAGTTACAGAGCATAGGTCAATAACAATCAAGTACTGGTAGTCTGAGTTTATAGCCGGTGTTTATATAGAGTAAGGGTGTGATCAACATCATCATTTATTGCTATTATTCTTTCTATCCGAAAGACGTTTTCCGTAAAGATGTTTGTTAGAAGATTGCAATCAAAGCCTTAGTTCCAACATTTGCGCGCGCGTGTAGTCTTGATTGGATGATACCCCTTGGATACTCCGCAAGACTCCAATTCCTAAGGTGATTATCTCGTTGTAAACATAACCTTTTTATTATTGTAACATCGCTACATATGAAGACCATCCTATACATGCTTTGAATTCAATAATCTAACGTCGGGGTTAATGCTAACGACGGAAAATGCACATTAGAAAGTCTTGAGTCAATATGTTTCGCCCGCCGTTTTTTCTTTCTAATGACTGGGCGTTCTTTACACTAAGCTTGCTGACAGTTTAATACACTTCCAATCCTGTTCCACTGTCACCTTGTTCTCCTTTCTTCTGGCTGTGATCAATCATTCATCTTAATTAAAGTTGCCTTGTTTATAAATAATTACTCGTGGCATGAAAGAATCAGTTAGGTTAAGTACAGAAAGGTCAATTTAAAAGGCTCCTTTATTATTTTCCAATATTTTGAAGGAGCGCCAAAATAGAACTGCTACAGATTGAAAAGTTAGTGCAGGAAACCTGCTTAGTCTTTGGCAACAGTACGACAGACACTGAGACAGGCAAGAGGTGTTGGGATAAAAACCCGGGGAGTACTCAACAAATGTTTATACGGGCAGGCTCGGGGGGTACTCAACAAATGTTTACATGTAATACGGGCAGGCTCTGTCACGAGGTCTAAATCCTCACCCTTTAAACTATGTCCCATTTTTCACGAAAAACGCACCCCTTTCGCATAACTTCTACTGGCAAATGCTACCCCTTTCACGTACCTTGTTTAGAACTTTGTATTCTTTTTTAACTGCTGTAAATGCACTGTCTTTTAAATGGGAATCAATCACAAAACTAGAACGTTCTCTTGACTTTATGAAGTCATAAAATTCATCTGTTAGTCCTTTTGGGCCCTTTTACAGAACCAAATGACAGATTTCCCTACCCTTTTATACTGACTTCAACTAGTGAAATCCCTTCCCTTTCACATACCTAAAGCCTGAAAAAGATACTGCTTTCGGAACGAGCCTCCACGTATAGCCCATCATAGGGAGTACTCCCCCCCCGGGGATAAAACTGGTCGAGCTGACATCAAGTGACACGTTTAAGTGTGACAGTTTTATTTGGGGAAAACAACTCCAAAAAACACAACTTTTTAACTGACCATTATAATTCAAATATCAAATTATCATCGCTGGAGATCTCAGCAAGTCTATTTTCTTACATTTAGTCACCCAAACTTGCGCTCTAAACTCTCTTAGTGTTGGAATGTTGATAGTGCCAAGAGTGATTAAGTTAGTGAGTTATTGTTAACAATTCCCTCAAACAATCCCCGAGATTTTCTGCGCTCAAATAGAGACTCGAGATTTTTTGTTAACAGATCAGGAAAACTAGGTAAAATCATGCGAAACCCCCCTTTCTTTAAAGTCTCTTAACCCTTTAACCCCTAAGATTGATCAGCATCAAATTTCTCCTTGTCATATCAATGCTTTATAAAACAGAGTGGTCATGAGAATTACGGACATGATCGCACAAAATGAATTTGCTAGATATTTTATCAGCTTCTCCCCACTACTTTGGTAGGAAATGAATAGGAGCAACAAATGACAATTCAAATTTCGATCTTAGGGTGTGAAGGGTTAAGGCCATAAGACAGGTTCTGCGTTGAAAAGCAATGTTGCTCGTTTTACCGATCATGAGTTAAACTGATTGTTTTACAACAAATTAGCTTGCTGCAGGAGTTTCGAGAAGTTGTTGAAGAAAACAGAGAGTAGTTCTACTTTTTGCAACAAGTTTGAGTGCAACCTACAGCAGACTGCTTTGATTTATGCGTGGTTAAATGACCCTCATACTCCGCATCATGGCTTTGAAAAAAAAAAAATAGTAGTTTCTCTAGCAACCTTTGTGGCATTACAGGTGTGGTATGGAATCCCTAATGAAAGGGTTCCCAAGTCTCCACTAAAATAGTGGGTAAGTTGGGGAGGGAGGGTCTGTGTAAATGAGAGTGTTGTAGGTATATAAAAAACAAAGAAAATTGGTTAATAGTTGAATTGTTAGAAAAAGCACCAAAAATTGAGCGACCAACAACTGCAATGCAGCCACGTCCAACACAAATATATAGTGCAAAGTAAAATGTTAAAAGTTAAAAACACCGATATTGAGCGACCAACAAACTGCAATGCAGCCACGTCCAAGACAATACACAGTGCGAAATAAATTAAAAGGAACTTTTTGCAACAAGTTTGAGTGCAACCTGCAGGAGACTAATTTGATTTATGTGTGGTTAAACAGTGACCCTCATACTCCGCACCATGGCTTTTCAACTCGTTTTGCAGTAATGTTCCAAAACAAGTTGAAATGCTTTTGTTGCTCATTTTACCGTAGCTTAATTACTTTAGCTTTTCCATAGATTTGTCTATATTTTTCCCAAGGACAAGTAGTCGTCAGGAGGAAAAATTTGACAGACATGTATAGAAAAATTAAATATTGGTCATTCCTCCCCTCCCCAACCCACAAAAAAAAAACGATTCTAGTGCAGATGAGGTCGTCAAATTTTGTAAGAAGAATTCTTTGTCTTGGTCTTGTGGTTTAAGTTTGTGATTCATATTCATTTTATTCTATTTTACTTTTCATTTACAATAACAGATCCTAACTGATTCTCATACACAAAACCGCGCTATAATTCGCGCTCACCAAGATGGGCGCAAAAACCATGAAAAGGTCTATTTAAAATTTACTTGTTATTTCCCCGTCTTCCAGAACACACCTACCTAAGAATAAAACGTACAAATTGTGTTAATCTCAAGAAAACAATTCCAATCCGTCAAAATTCCATCCGCGTGACGTCCTAAAATAGTAAGATCAACTAAAAATCAGCAAAAATTCTCCCCTACACCCTCTCTCGTCCGTATCCGGGCATCTCAGATTTGGACTATTGCGAAAAAGGAGTGTTAGGATTGTTAGGCTAAGGGTCTTTTTTAGTGCCCTTGCCTTCGAACTGAAAACGCGAAGCATACATATTAAAAATTACATTTACAAGCATTTGCGTCATCTTTTTTTTGACACTTTGGACGTTATCTAGCTGATGTGTGCGATCATTTTGGGGGTTCCTTCGATGTGCTATCATAAGGCCTCCTTCTTCTTTTTTGACTTTTGTTCGAGCTCAAGATTCGATTCCCCCTCGTAGAAACACTAACCCACGGTCAATTAAAATGCGATATAAGACCCCACGGAAGAGAAGTCTTACAAGCTGCCAAAATTTCTAGATTACATTCACAGGTGATTAAAGAGCTACTTCGAGTGGGCAGCCATGTTTGGCTTGGTTCGACAACTATAGTGAAAAGGAAGAATTATTGAGGGCAAATAGAAATACTAATACACTTATCACGTACAAACTCCATGCTGACAGTTAACTTGTCCATCTGCATGTTTTACACTTTAAATGCGAATATTTTAATTCCTTTGATGCTTCATGTCATCCACTGAAATGAAGGATGTATGAATTTCATAATATCAGCATTAATTTACGTCATCCATTATTAAAACTAAAGTGTTTTGCGCTCACAGGAATTTTCCATCAACATGAATAAATCGTCCCTAATGCAGTGTAAATATATCTGGGCATAATGCCACAATAAGCTATAACAATATAACGTAGTCTATTTTGGCTTGGTTCTTTAGTGCTTGTCATTGTTCGCTACGTTTTGCGATATTAGCCCACGTGATTATCACGGAGGAAGTACATTTCAGTGGCTGACGTTTTATCACCTTGGCCTTACCAGAAATGCATTTCAGGCCAAAATGACCGCCTGATTATCAAGAATGATTAGTACTTGTCTTACTTTTGCCACTTTCGTTAACGCATGAAAGAAATTGGAGATAACTACTTTTTAAAAAACACTACACACTCTTCCTGTCTAGTGAAAAATTCGCACGGACGGCGGACCCCCCCCCCCCCCCAATTTTCCTGGAATAATAAACAAATATGAAAGACAATACTCAGCCTCCTACCTCCAAGTCACTAGTGAGCCCCCCGCCCCCTCCCCCACCCCTACGCACACTTGAAAAAATATTTCGCCGTCCCTGATTCAAACTTTATGTCAATTTCACTTTCAAAGACTTCACACGCGTACACTTAATTTCAATTAAGTTGTTAGTAAGTTATACTTTCAAACAAAACTCTTTCTGGACCCGATCAAAACTGTGGATCAGCTGGTTGTTGTTTCATTTATTTAATTTTTAATCTTTGTGACGTGTTTTACCAAAATACTTTTAATCATAGTAATAAATTCAAATAGCAACACGAATGCATGAATACACACGCAAGTACGCAAATCCTCCTTTATGAAAGGACTAATATTGTTTTTCTAACGAGTCTGTGTGGACATTCACTCCCCCGCTTGGTAAAAAATGGAACTTTTAAACAAAGACCAAGATGGCGCACAGTGCAAACAAGCTGACGAATTGGTAGTGAGGCCGTCTAGGTATTGTTGCAAATCACTTCTTCCCATAAATTGTAAACAATAATACTCAACGTGCTGTGAAAAAAAAAGAAACAAGCATAAACACACAAAACGAGTATTTTTTAAATTGTTCTAGAGCTCTTATTTAAATAAAAATGGCGATTTAGGCGGGACTTCCAAGGTTATGTTACAACTTGGGGGAAGGTCCACCGAATGGGAGCAATGCTGTTCATTTTCTTTTTAACAATGATATCAAACTAAGTGTAATTACATATCAGCGTTTATCACTTATTCATTATTTATCATGCGCTAACGTCTTATAATTATTTAAAACATTGCAAATCAACGCACAGAACATCCAAAGAATACTGGGAATAGAGTTCCCTGCTAACAGAGGTCTCTTTTCTCTGGTACTCGGCGGGCGGAATACCAGAGAAAAGAGGCCTCTGTTGGCAGGGAAGGAGAAGGATAGTCATTACTTTGCAGCACGTCCAGAAATTCACAGATGTATGACTGCCTTCTTCACAGGCTTTCCCAAGTCTAAGTGGGGATTGGGAAACTCGCGAGCACGCGAGACAAGCGAGCTCTCCATAATAATTAACTCAAATTTCCCCCACTGATCGCGAGCGACTGGGGACGAGGCAGGATGTATGATCCTCACATCTAATTTAGAGGCTAGAAATTCATTGCGGCATGATAATTATTATTAACAACTGGTGTACTGCGCCAAAGTTTTAATTGCGTTTTTTTTTATAAGAGCCCTACCACGTGCGCGGGCTATTTGGTCGCTTTAACATATTTAAGACAGGAAAATGTATCAGTATTCTTGCTTGTTTTTGATAAAACAATTAGTTAATGCAACCAGTCACTACATTAAGATTTTTGTGAAAAAATGGCAGTATTTGTGGATCTGTCTTTCTAGTGGATAATTTAGAATTGTACGATAGTCAGAGAAAACAACGTAACTCGGGAAGTCGTTATAGCTCCTATCAATTCATTAACTTTTTAATAAACGCAAGTCTTTGAATGACTAATCTGTACGCTGCATTGTTTTGCAGTTCATCTCAGACTGATACAGAGATGCAAGAACACATGGGCCCACCAGTGTTCAAACTGGTCGCTAGGAACTCAAGAAAGAACTCTCCGTTCTTCAAAAATGATTCAAACGCGCCTCAGTCGCCGTTGAGGGGTACACCGAAGCAAGAACCGAGAGACAGGGAAGGTGAACGTACGTATCAGCGGCTGAGCAAAAATTAAAAATAAACCCACCACACTGGCAAGAGAAGTTTCAACCGTTTGCTCATTCTCCCGGGCCCAGATGTTCAAAAGGCGGATAGCGCTATCCATCGGGTAAATCTATCCACTGGATAGCGCAATAGGTTTTCCTAATACTTATACTCTGGATAGTGGTTTATCCTGTGGATAGCGCTATCCCACTTTTGAACAACTCGGGCTAGCCTGTTCCAAAATCTCAGTAGGAAAAAGAGCACGCGAGAAAAAATAGGCGCCGTCTCTTTCTCTTTTTCGCATTCGTTTTCTTTTCGCTCGTTCCCACTTACTGAGAGCCACGAAATAAAGGGGAATATATTCCCCGATCATTAATAAAACTATAGATAATGATAATATCTGCAATTGATAGGGACTGAATTAAATTATGAATCGCGTTTCAACAAAGCCTTTGAAACTTTTCATTGGCCAAATACTGGTAGGCAAGGACTTCTACAGTATTATTGGGGCAGCTAGTACTTGAAGTGCCCTCTCCATAGCTTTCAGTGTTAGATGAATTGTTCAAATAGGAGTAAATAAGAGCGCTTCTCGTTGTGTAATTGAACTTATCGATTGGTTATATAGTTAAGTGGTTCATTGCTCTGACTCGTTCAGCGTTTTCATTTACTTTACTTTGTTTTTACTTGCATCAAACATTAACAACAGGTCGAACGGCAGCCTTGAATCTGGAATGGCTGAAAAGCTCCGTTAAACTGCTTGAGAGCGCACTTAGGGAACGCAACAAACAGATGGATATACAAAAAAAGGAAATCGAATTCTTGCGCAACGAACTCAGGCGAAAAGACGATGTCATCAGAGAATACGAGAACTTGATCAATGAAAGAGAGGATATGGAGAGACAAGAGGTAGAGATATTACACAAAGAAATCAGAACATTACGAATGGACGTCATGTCAAAAGAAGTGACGATACGGGAACATGAGCACGAGATTGAGCGACTGGACAGCAAAGTTGAAAAGCTGATGTCCGTCATGC
>NC_133204.1:10595780-10655780 GCF_958299795.1 Porites lutea
AAGTTTAAATTGGTCATCATCACGTCCTTCTTAAAACGTCGCCTCAGGACACGTACAGTAGTCGCGTGGTGACGGCAAAGCAGTGTCATGCACGTGCAAAATCGTCTGATGTTCGACGATGCCGTCGTTGCGTAAATTCCCTATAGTTCCCTGTCAACAGCTATCCATTTACGTGACTTTCATTGATTATGAAAAGTCAAGTGGAGGTTAATCTTCCTTTTCCTGCCTTAAAGGATGTGCGACCTCTGCGCGCGCAGACTGTCTTAATACGTAAACCTAAAAGCACACCTGATATGATATGACTGACGTCAAGGGTGTAAATCAGCCGGCTAGAGAACCTGTTATCTAAACTACGAAAATCTTGCAGCAAGCTTCCCTCTTCTCAGTGCAAAAACGACGGAAAAACAGGACATAACAGGATCCCGCCACATTTGATCTAGTCTCCAGCTAAAAATTCGTAAAGTACTAGAGCGAATGGTGCGTGGTAATTAATTGTTTCGCAAAGCACATTTCATATTTTATGTGAATTAATAATTGATCGAATGGTTGACTTTCAAGAGGGTAATGTTTTATTAAATCCTCCGTTTTGGAGAAATAACTTACGAACGGCAATTTTTCAATAGATTTCGCTGAAAATCTACAAGCTAGTAAAACGTAAAATTATAACTGAAAATCGATTATTGTTGACAATAGTTAGTTGGCATTTTCAAACTACTGCATACAATTTCAACATATGATGAATGCTCTCTGATATGAAATGTCAACAGTCTTAATGCCTTAAAGTATTTTGTTTTGTAAACACTCTTACTGAGCACGTTTCTAGTGACAGAAAAGAGACCATTTTAGTCGACATTTCCACTTGTCAGCGGATGATTATTGACTGATGACCTTCTTATATGATCTAATATTGACAAGGACGCTTGATTTTGACGATAGAGATCCGGTCGCTTTTAGTCCGAAAGTCCGCGCGCCATAGGAAATGCAAACAGCGACAAGCAGGGGGAATAATAATAAACAGCAATTGCATTCATGAAGAAATAGATTAAGAAAACAAAGAGTCAATTGTGTAGGAATTGTGTGTTCTTTTAGAACCTGTTGGTCCAATAGAACTTCATGCCCGCGTTTCCGGTTTTTTTTCTTTTTTGTTTTGTTTTTTGCCATCGCTTCTTTTGAGTTATTCCACTTTCAGACAATAAATCAATGCTTGGCCTTAATTTTTTGGTGAATAGTTATGACTTCGTTTTATCTCAAAACTGACACAGCTGAGAGATTATATGTAATTGTCTTGGGAACTGAACGTGTCCCTTTGTACTGCAAATGTATCGCTTACGATGTCCATTCTCTTAGAATAAGGTCCGTTTTTGAAGGGATTAGAAGACCTTAGAGACAAGGTGTAAATGAGGAGACTTAAACCGGCAGAGGGCGTCATATAGGCCTCACGTACCAGATAAGAGGAGTCTGATCTATTCGAAGTCGACGCCCAATACAACGCATAATCTCCCTTGTAAACAAACTACAATTGAATTTAAAACAGTATGAGGCTAATTATTTCTCTTTGAAAAGCTAAGAGGCATTTGCAGTTTTTCAAGAAGAACCATTTATCTATCTGACAATTTACTGCCAAGAGCAGTTGGTTTCCTAAACGAGGGCAGTACATCCGTCGGTGCTGTCAATCTATAATTAGCATACAAATTACTTACGACCACGTCTTTGAGAACATATTTAAGGATGTTTTACACTGCACAACGGTATTGATGATGAATTCATAAACAGGGAGGGTGGCGATAACACTTCTCCGCGATTTTGCGCTCAACTCAACTGAGGCCTCGAAAGTGTTTTTCGTCTCATTTTTGACACAACAGCAAAAGTAATCCCAGTGTTCCATTGGAGACTCGAGCACGCGTCGAGTGATGCATTGCGGCCGAGCGGCCAGCAAAGAGAAGGCAGGGTGTTTGTGTTTTCGGCGGGGTACTCCTGCAGCAGCCTTAGCGAAAATGGGTAGTCTGCGAGAGCTGCAGCAAGCTCTGCAGGAAAAGAATACCGAAATGAAAATGAAAGATAGCCGCATCCTGGCCCTGGAGCAGGAACTGAAAAGAAGGAACGAAATCATCCGGCGTCTGGAGAGCGAGCTGGATAAGTATCGGTCCGTGTTGCAACCCGCCGTAGCAACTCGAAGCAGAAATCAGCGCCAAGGTATTTCAGCCGAGCCGCAGAGCTATAAAACCTTCAACGACGCTTCCAAGCCGCTTCAGAAACACAGTAAAAGCCAAAGGCAAGGAATCTTAAGTAATTTAACCATGATGTTAGTTTAGAATCAGTTGAGGTTCAGCTAGCGCCAGGTTGCTATCGATCATGTGGTGTAGACAAACCGGCTTTGAATGTCTAGCTTTGTGATCTTTGGAGACATCAAAGAGCTACCTGACAAAGAAAACATTTTATGGCGAACGTGCCAGCTTTATTTCGTGATCGCTGGTATTATTACTACGCTATGATTTTTGGCATCTGCGGTTATAGCCAGCCATATCGAGTCGACGCCAACGCAAAAATTATAACTGACTACAGATCAAAATGTCTTTATCATAACCCGGCCTGAATTATTCGCAATAGCATGTAAAAAATTGCGCCTCGCACAGGGCAATTGATTATGCGATTGATATTATCGTTTTTTCGTTTTGATCTCTACATATTAGGCTAGCTTGTGGTTAGGTCTCTGCTCAGTGTTTTGACTGGTGTTGGGTGTACACTCTGATCTGGTGGCATGTCCATTTCGCTGTGAAACGCCGAGCGTCACCGACATGTCCATTTCGTTTGACCTTATGTTAGTCACACGCAAAGCCAATTCGCGAGAGGTGAATTGGCTCCTTACTCGATGACGTTTTTTGTTGTGGAATTTCAAAGTATTTTCCAATGAACGGCTCGTTGTTGTTTTTATTACACACTCACATCGACAACTAACCGCTGTTGCGATCGATTACGGGTCCGAGTTTACACACGTCCGCGCGCCCTTCGCTCGATCTAGTTTTACATTTGATATTCGAAATTTTCAACATTTTCTTATTAGCTCTTTGGAATACTAGCTTTTCCTGCGGACGTTTTAGGGTGATTCAACAGCTTGTGAACCTAAGTTTGCTTGTTCCAACACGTTAAAAACACTTACAACCCAAAGGGATAGTACTTATTTATCTCTTAATTACGCTTCATGAGTTTTTCGATCGAGCAGCCAGTGTTACCTGAAATTGACATCCTTTCCGATTAATACTTCGACCACTGAAGGCGAGCAAACGCGCAGATTAGATATGAACGTGATCTTTCCGCGTTCTGTCAAAAACTATCGTGTTCATTCAGTAATTATAATTTTAATTTTGTTTCTGTTAAGCTGCATATTTTTGGTCTTTCTGTCATGTAGATCAGGCGACGGCCTGGATTACATGTTTTACCAGACGCGCTAGACGTACGCTACGCACGGTCTAGTTTTGTACGATGCACGCGACTTCTAAAAGAAAGGGTGGCATCGCGTCGTAGAGAAACACGCCAAGAAGGGCCGTGAAGTGAACATTTCCGGGGACTGACACGCGTACACTTTTGCTTTTGAAATAGGCATCAACGATTGAATGCAAGTTTGATTGTCATTTCTACATATCTACTTGATATGTCGATCGATCGGAGCAAAGCTTTCCATTTAATTTTATACCCTCGCTGTTTTTTTCTTGGTTGCAACGAAAGGCGCCATCATTAATCGGGAAACCGCAGCATAAACACGCTAGTTACCGATTGATTTTTTGTTGAGAAAAGTCGGCTCTCTAGAGGGGGTTTGGTTTTACAGAAGAATATATTTACATTTATCTTACAGCTTTTGTTTCAAGTGAAAGTTACAATCAGTATTTGAAGCCCCAGGGAATTTCTATAAACATACTGAAAAAGGAGTCGTTTTATGGAATAACCAGCCAGCTTGTTCTCTGGCTTGTTTCAAAGAAAAATACACAGAAGATGGATGGCAAAAAATACCAGATGGAAATTAGCCTTAGTTTTCCTGTCATTGTGTAAACATTTTCATGCGGTCGCTTCTTATTTCGATTGATCACTCAGTTTTTACTACACGGCTAACTCCGTGCATACCTTAATGAAGTTCCGCCTTTTAATGACATTTTGTTTTGTCTCTTAAACATTTGTGGCATGACTTAGACCAGTCTTTTGATGCTATCTTTGTTCTTGAAAAAGACGCTTGTTACATATTATGACCAAAATATCAGTATGCTATTCCTTTATTTCGCCGATCATAAAAACCCTTTTTGTAGCGATTTTTGCCTGTTATATGAGCCATGCTGTTTCATAAACGCAGCGTTTACGTTTATAAAGGCGTTGCGGTTTTGCAATTTCATTTAACTTTGTATAAAGGTCCCTGTTGTTTATTAGTTTTGTGTTGGAATTAGATTTCTTCGAGACATTTCATAGCAGTATTGTCGAGGTCGGTCTTCTACATATATTCTACCAGGCGAATATTCATTCTAAAATCCAGTCTACTCGCAGTAAGACTGTTTATTGTTTGGTTAGAAACTTATAGTTATATTGATGGTAGATTGGTTTTATGAACGCTGACAACGCAAATATTCTTGGTGAATAAATCACCTTTTCACCGAAAGGCCAATTAAGAAGTCAATTTCTCTGCTTGTTATTATTATTTTAATCACTCTGCAGTATAGCATATTTCGTTTTAAGTTAGTTATAAGATATAGTTTGCCAAAGTTCTCCTTTCCCCTTTCATTAAGAAAATTACAGGACACGATACATTTTCCGATTTTGTGGTCTCCATTATCTAAAAAAGGATAGCAAAATATTATAACTGAATTGAATTCATGTGTTTGAAACGCTGCTCTTGATCGTTCTTGTGGAACAACAAGAATAAAACAAGGTGAATCTGGTATTTAGTCAGTTCTGTGATCCGTTAAAAATGATTTCTTTAAAATTATGAGGCCTAAATATTGGTCATAATCTTTAGTAAAAATAAAAGTTAAGCAATTTATGATTACATCAGGACAATTAGTTGGCTTTCTGTTGGTAACTGCGAAAGACAACCCAATATCTGAAAGCGGTACTGCAGTTATCTAATGCATAATTAACATAGCCTTGAAGGTCCAGCTAATTAACTACATTGTACAACGAGTATTCACTGATGACAAGTATTGGATATAGTTTTCATGTGTGTTCAGTAATTTTCCTCTCTTGGACTGTTGGTTTTAATTACTGTGCAAATAAGAAGAATGGAAAGTTGAACAAGTTCAAGTATCACCTCTCCACTTGGTGGTGATCAAGTCATCGATCACTGAGCATATTTTAATTAATTGTTCTTCTGGTTTGTGCCCTTGACAAAAGCAAATATAAATAATCAGAAGCGTTTATCTTTTTTATTTATATTGTATGGGGTAGATCCAATGTCCTCTGCATCATGCTTTGTGGAAGTGCCATTAAAGGGAAAGTAAACAATACTGTTTAACCACTGACAATCATTTTCTGCTTCAAAGAACCTTTGGTCATAAAATTTTCAGCTTTCTTTGCAACTGAGGCTTTTCTTTCAGTGTCTGTTTTAACCGTTTAAACCCTAAGATCAAAATTTGAATTCTCATTTGTTGCCCCTATTCGTTTTCTACAGAAGTAGTGGGGAGAAGGTTATAAAATATCAAGCAAATTCATCTTGTGTGATCATGTCCGTAATTCTCATGACCACTCTGTTTTACAAAGCATTGATATTACAAGGAGAAATTTGATGCTGATCACTCTTAGGTCTTAAAGGGTTAAACATTTGTTAGTTTATTAAAGAGACAACAAAGCAACATTTAGTTCAGCGTTTTGTCGATAATGCAATTTAATAGTGAGCTATAGTGGTCTTCATAGCAACTTAAGTTACAAACCCTAAAAGCCTTTGCAGTGTACTCCATTTTGCGGACTCTCATGATTACCCTACATGTAGCTAACCATTTAACTCCCCTATCCCTTTAAGTCCCAATAGTGACCAAGATCAATTTTCTCCTAACATTATCCACACACTGTCAAGAGATAAGTTAAGAGAATTAATAAAATGATCACCAAGGAGAAAATGCCTCGATCTGTTATCAAATT
Source organism: Porites lutea (assembly GCF_958299795.1). Taxonomy (NCBI): domain Eukaryota; kingdom Metazoa; phylum Cnidaria; class Anthozoa; order Scleractinia; family Poritidae; genus Porites; species Porites lutea. The sequence continues at coordinate 10,601,895 of NC_133204.1, forward strand.
CTCTCAACAGGACTACTTCCTTATGGAAATGTATGGAGATCAGTTTGGAGAATTTGTATGTGGATACTGGGGCTTAAAGGGTTATCCACATACATATTCTTACACACTGATCTTCATACATTCCCTGACAGAGTTAGTCGCATTTTTCCCGTGGTAAGATAGATAGGTAGATAGATAATTTTTATTTCAACATTTGGATTTAAAGAGTAGCATTGCTGCTAGTATCTCCGAGTGACAAGAGACAAAACAAATTAATAAAACAATTAAGTACAATTGATGGTAATCATTTTATTAATTCTGGTAACCTTTTCTCTGGACGATGTATTGATATTCTCAGGAGAAAATTAATGTTAGTCACTCATGGGACTTAAAGGGTTAACATAACTGCTAAGTTGGTACACCCTGGGCTGTGCTGTAGCTGTCAGCCAAGTGGCCCCTGGTAGCTTACTTTTACACTGGATAAGTGACTTAGAAATCTTAGTTTTTATGGCAGCAATAGTCTGTGCACCCTGGACTTATTATCAAATAAACACCTTCACAAATCAGCCCATCATTATCAAGAGTGTGTTTTTTTTTTCCATCTCTCCCAATGGGTCCAAATACATTTGAAAGTTAATTTACATTTTTACCTTGTAGATCTAAAGAACTTATTAAAGATGCAATTTTGGACAATGATTTCCTCAAGAAACTGGAAGCATCCCAAATTCGCGAAGTTATGGAGTGTATGTATGAGAAGAAATGCAAAAAAGATGAATATGTCATCAAGGAAGGAGAACAAGGATCTCACCTTTATGTTCTGGAAGGTAACTTAATTAGTTATTTTAAACTATTTGAACAGTAGGCCATTTCCTAGTTATTCCTAGCCTCTTGCCTTTCTCAGGCTGCAAAAAAAAGCCAGTTTTACAGCCTGCCATTCGGGCAAGCTGTACCTAGTATGTACTAGATCACAAGACATTTCAACTAGCCCCAAAACCCTTTTGATTAGCAGGATTGATTACAATCCTTCTGTAATTTGAATTTCCCCAAAAACAGCACTTGTCCATCGGGCAAGTTAAGAACAAAAACCACTAGCCCGATAGCAAAGTCCACTAGCCCCTGGCTATCGGACACGACTTTCTTTGCACGCTGCTTTCTTAAGAGAAAGTGCAAATTAAGTCTTTGATATGGAAAGAATTTTTTGATTCTGATGCAGATAAAGGTTTTTACTGCCTTAAAAGGTTTTGTACTCGACCCCATTTGAAAGTAGGGCTTTTCACAACCCAGAAAGGGCGTCCCTGTTACCTAAGTCTTTAACAAAATGATATTCCATGGCAGGAATTATGCTGCTGGTACCCAATTGTACACTTGGATCACAGAAATAAGGGACATTCAAAGTACTTTTGTTGCCTGGTTGTAACCGTTAAATCCCTAGCTGTGACTGGAGTCTCCTTCACACTCATCTTGTTCATAAAGGGTCTAGAGAACAGTGTGGACAGCTTGAATCACTAACTGTCAATTTCAAAGACCACATTGTGCTTTTGACTACAACATTATTAGTGCTCCTTAATTCACTACATGATTAAAAGTCAATGTTGTTTTTCCAAGACCAGCGTAATGTAATCCCATCATTGTTTTTCTGGTCACAGATCAATGAAAAGCTTTATTGTCAGATTAATCCATGATGTCTGTCATACTTTTGTTGTTGCATTAGCCTTTTTATTGTGGCCAAAGAAAAAAAATCTCTAAAAAAATCACTACAAAAGTTCTGCCAAAGAGCTTTCATTCGAGTGGCGACACCACATGATTTTATTCCAGATTTAAAATAAGTTGCAGTCAGTGATGAATAATCTTTACTTGATGTGTTCAAGGTGTAAGAGGTAAACAAATAACTGTGTGTGAATCAAATTTTTTTTCTTTGCAGATGGTAAAGTCAAAGTCACAAAGGAAGGGGCTGTACTGGGCCAAATGGGCCCTGGCAGAGTTTTTGGAGAACTTGCCATTTTGTACAAATGTCCAAGAACAGCCAGCGTGAAAGGTAAATTTGTTTTTATAAATCTGTTAAATTAATGTAGATAGCCAGGCTCTCTTTAAGGCTTGAGTATCCAAAAGACTTGGCTATTACATGACTTTTAGTAGCTCAGTCTTTTGGATACATTGTAGTGGTATGCAAACATGTACTTATGTGTGTCAGCCATAAGAAGAGTCAAACAGTGAATGCACTGTTCTTAATTTGATGGGTTTCTTTTCTTATTCAAGTGAGGAATCTGTTGAGCTTGAGGGGGGGATGGGAGGTGGCTACAGCCCATCTTGCAGGCCCACCCCGTGTACAAGTCCACTTCCCTCCTTTTGAGGGTTAGCGTAGGAGACTTGATGAACCACTGATTTGACCCACAGGGATTTCTGTATAGTGTCTGGAACCGTATCTGTAATAAACTCATTATACCTTATTGGTGAATGTGCAGTGAGCCCAGTGCCTTTAACCTAAGACACTTTGGGTGCCAAGATTTACTACACATCCAAGTTCAAAAGAAAGGCTGGCAGGGCCACAGGGATTTACCCTAGGACATCTAGGGTGCCAAGATTTCCTGTTTACCCAAGAGCAAGAGAAAGGCTGGCAGGGGCCACAGGGCTTCACCCTACGTTGCTAGGGTGCCAAGATTTCCTAGTCGCTCAAGAGCAAAAGAAATGCCACCATTAGGGGCCACAGGGCCTTACCAGATCACAGCCCAGTCATTGCATTATAATAAAAAAATTAAGCATCATTAAGGCTTTAGCAGGCAGTATGTCAAACTCTTCTCTAATGGTTTCTTTTTCAGCTGAGACTGAAGTTAGGATGTGGGCAATTGACAGACAAACATTCCAAACAATAATGATGAAGACAGGAATGATGAGGCAAAAGGAACACATGGACTTTTTGAAGAGGTGAGGCATTATGTGTGTAATTGCTTTCACACACCATATGTCACTTTCATCAAACCACATTTACACAAACACTTAGGACCAGAGACGGTCCCATATAAATGGAGGTCTGTGTTAACTAAGATGCTTTCTATCTGTCTCAGAACTGACTGGCCGAACCATTCCTGTTGTAATGAGATTTTCATTTTTAATCAAAACTATCAAGCTAGATCAGTCAAATCCTAAAAACTATTGACAAAGGAGATGTTTTTTTTAGCAACAACTCTTGGAAAAAGCCTTGCATATTGGTACTTAATTTCGCAAAGCAGCTAGGACATGACAATCAGCAAACTAAGCATCTCTAACTTAAAAGTAAGGCTGTAGTCACTATTTGTCCCTGTTTTAAATGGAAACTCGTTAAATAGACAACAAACACTTTTTTTCTTGCCTAATCAACAGAATTTCAAGGAACTTATCTCAACAACACAGGCATTCGTTATTCAACAGCGTTTTCTGTAATACGCGTTGCATTTAGTGTGAAAGTAACAATTAAAACCTTGGAATGACAGCATATTGATGTTCACAACACTAATTGCATGAGATATCACAAAGACGTCAATTACTGAGAATTTTGCAACAAATGACAACTACAGCATAGTATTTCTATTTCTTAAAATAACAATTCAAAGAACATGATAACAGAAAAGTGTACATCCTATGAAAAGGTCCTGCTTCCATTAAGTAATATGAACAAACATCCCAACAGACTGAACGACAGTAACAGTACTAGTAGTGTAAATTGTTATTATTATTATTATTATTATTATTATTATTATTATTATCATTGGTATTAAATATTATTAATAATACTATGTCTTCCTTGGAGTTCTTACAGTCAAGTAACTGATAATTTTTAACCTCTTTATGACCCAAGGACTGGATGGAAAAGAGGAAAAAGCGGACATACTAATCAACGATCAATTCCAACCAAGGGATAATAGATGAATTCCCTGAATAACTAATATAGATACTACACAGCTATCTTGACACCTCATCACTTATGCTATTAGAAATGTATGAACATCACACAAGAGAACATGAATTTCAACACAGGAAAACAAGGAACGCACCTGAAAAAATGATATGCAGTTCACTGTAAGAGTATCACCAGTCAATGCATCTTGTTCATTAGGTCCACCATCCATACATCCATAATCACTGTCCAATGCTTTTGAATAACTTCGCGGTATTCTCTGGTTTTTTAGTGTTCCGCTTTTGAAGGACCTTCGTGAAGACATACTGTCAAAAGTTGCTGATGTCATTGAGGAGGTAAAGTTGTTGTACTTTGGCTGCAAAAAAATGATCAAAATTAATATTATTCTTTGTCTAAATTAGTCCATGCATTTCAGTTCAATGAATGTATTTCAAATAATTTTTGTCCATCCAACTGATCAGAGGACCTACTTTATTGCATAAGTCTTACATATATTATGTTAACTACAGGTATCTTATGATGAAGGAGAGTATATCATACGCCAGGGTGCTAGAGGAGATACTTTCTTCATCATCAAGAAAGGAAAGGTACTAACTCATTCAAGTCTTTAAACCCTAATATCAAAATTTCAATACTCATTTGTTGTCCATATACCTTTGTAGAGGTCCTGGGGAAAATTTGTTGAAGTATCAATAATAAATATTAGATTCATCTTCTGTGATGATGTCTTTAATTCCCATGACCACTCTGCTTTATAAAGCATTGTTGATATTACAAAGAGAAATTTTATGCTGATCACCTTTATGGCAGTGCTTGCCCGTACTACTTGCCTGTCTTAGGTAATGATTTAGTTGGAGAATGACTTGCCTGGGCCCTCACGCATCGGGCAAGTGAGCTTTAAGCGTTACTTTCCCAACAAGAAAAACTACTTGTCCCAGACTGCCGGACGGGACTTTTTTTCAGGCCCTGTTAGGGCTTAAAGATGTGCCATTCAAAAATAATTTAAAGATGACTTGTATCCATCTGCAAGCTGGCTAATAAGGCTTCCAATAGATGACAGCCCTCCAACAGTATCACTCCCTTCTTGAGCGCATAACTGCACGTACATCTTGATGTCCTGATAGTGACAGTTTTTACAAAGGAACAAAATGCAGCTGTGGTCATTTAACAATTCAAGAGAGAATGCATAACATTGAAATTGCTGCAGCTGGCTCAAAGTGATCAGTTTTGAGCTGCAACACCTGTCATGCATTTCACAATTTTTGTGCTGTAGACAGATGTACAGCTGTACATCAAAGTGTCTATTATAGGCTCAATTATCAGCTGCTGCTCGGGAAATGAGCCCGTGCTCCTCCCCCAAACAGATGGCTGGACGCATGAGTCTGCTACCGTCAATTACCAACAATCAGCTCATTGCCTGCTCAAATGGTGCAGGCGTGCATAAATTTATTTTCCTGGAGCAGATTTTAAACAGCGGATGCATAGGTGTTGTTTGATGTGGCATGCAATCGCGTTTTAGAGCATTTTCAGCTTAAAAACTTGAAATATTGACAAAGGAAAGTGTTAGCTTAGAGATGTTGGCAAATGGTACACTTTTGAAATTCAGCCAACCATATTCATTAATTATTTTTCAGTCTGCAACGGTGGTGGTTGACAGCCAACGTGAAAGAGACGACTGTCAAGTCCATTTCTGTTGTAATTTCACTCACAAAGGCCACTCTCACGTCCAGCTGTCTCTTCTTGGGGAGGACCGAGAGAGCAGCGGAAATTGAGCCTATGTCTATTACGACCTGTTGGTTTTTGGGATATCTTAATGCTAATTGTTTTTACTGTGAATAAGAACCCTGGGACATAATCATGTAGTTTTTCACACAGCTGGATCAGAATCTAGTACATTTTCTTTTCCCACAGGTTAATGTTACTCAGCGAACTTCAGTTCATGCTGACCCCAAGCATATACGCACTCTGCAAGGAGGAGAATTTTTTGGAGAGAAAGCTCTCAAAGGGTATGTTTACGTTTATGTTGAATTTCCTGTATTTCACAGATTTGTCACAGGATGTCCCAATGATTTCAAGATTTTGCAACATTAAGTACCCAGCTGGGTTGAATCTTGCTTTAATATTTCTATATAAAGCTTTCCTGTCAGTCCTGCTTTAATTAAAGTCTTATTCTTTTTGTAAATGTACCCTAGCTGCATAATAATACAGATTCTGATCAAAAGTTTTTTTTTTACAAATATGGCTGTGATGTTTCAGCTACTTTAACTGAACCATTTAATGTTGAGATCTTAAACTTTTGAGACCTGCTTACAACTTATCAGTCTTAAATGTATAACGGTGCACCTTTCATTAGCAATGATGCTTCTAAGAGGCAGCTCACTGAAAAATTCTTGCTAACTTCAAGAATTTCATTGGTGTCTGCAGTCAGTTCTGTTACGACCACTGAGTATGTCATATCCACGAAATACATGTAGCCACTTACAAGAAGCTTATAGAATGATTTTATTAACATTTTGTCATTTTACTTTTAACTACTATTTTGTTTGTTTTGTTTGGCAGAGAGGATTTGCGGACAGCCAATTGCATTGCAGGCAAAGGAGGTGTTGATTGTTTAGTGTTAGACAGAGAGTAAGTATACATAATAAAAGTTTTTACAAAGCTTAAGAGTGAAATCCATGACAGGACTAGCTCATTCAGTAGAGCACATGACTGCAGAGCCATAGGCCACATGTTCCATTCTCAGGCCTGGACTAAAACAAAGGATGTTAAAATACAGTGGAGCCTCGGTATAATGAACCTCTATATAGCGGACTCCTCAGTAGAAAAAATGATTGAACTGTTTATCCCAGAAATAGTAAAATACATAAAAAAGAACCTCTTTATAATGAAACCTTATTATAGCGAACAAATTCTGCCACTCTCTTGGCACCTCATTATGTTGAGGTTCCACTGTAGCATGAGAAATGAAGGCACTGTCTTTGCCTTGCAAATGGCTAGACCTTCATGGGGCCTGGATGAACACAAAAAAAGGCAGTCACGCCTGAGAAGGAGATAAAAATGTTTTCCTTAATAGTAGTACTTTCATGCAAAATACAGTGACTGCTCAAATAAAGTACATATTTGTCACCAATAAATTCTTTTGTACAGTACCAACAGAAAATCCCCTGGTATCTTGCTCAGATGCAGCCTTTGACCTTTTCTGCACTATTATAACCACTGACTGCTAAAAATAGATTGGATTGGATTGATTCTGTGCTTGTGTTAAAATTAGGATGGATTCATGATAGGTCTGTTAAGAGGCAAACTTGGAAGGACGCTCCCCAGATTTCAGATCTGCAAACACCTGCATTTCTAAAATGTATCTGTCTGCAAGATAAGTCTGTCTTTTTGGGGGAGTTTCAATCATTTCAGTACAAAAATATTCTTAAAAACCCTATGGATTCGGGGACATCATAAAGACGTAGTAAATATTGCAATATTGTTATGGTATTCAACAGGTGTGGATTTTATGCTATTATTTTAGGCTTAGTAAATAGTTTAATTTAATAGCTAAAATAATGAACTCAGAATGTATATTTCAACCCATAAGAAAACTAGGAGCATATCACAGTACACTTCAAGTAATTTTATCATTGTAATCATATGAAAATGCAAAATGATCCAAAGTTTGACCAGTATTATTTTGTATTACTCTTTACAGAGCTTTTGAAGCATATATTGGTAGTTTAGAGGACATGAAAACAGACAAATATAGTGATGAGAAAAGAGGAGTAGAGCCTCAGATGCTCAGGTAACAATTAACTTGTCTCGCCCCAATAAAATATTACTTACATAACTGGGGCATATGCTACATCTGGGGTTGATTGGGTCATTTCTGAATCACCTAAATTACAGTAAGCCTTGTTTTTAAAGCCAGTCTTGGTGCTAATTCTTTCATCTCAAATAACTTGAAATATTTCACGCATACCCAAATTAAATCACATGAATGGTTGCATAACAGGCCCAGTTTTGATTAAGTGGCCTTTGGAATAGGCTTTGATATTCAATAGTTGTTTTTTAGAGGCTTGTGTGAAATAAGTGACCTGTAAAATCCCCATGCATGAGAGGGAGTGCATTTACCAAACATGCTTCACTATTTTATTTTTAAGACATGAATAAATTTCTTCATGATGTTGTTTTAATTTTTAATTTAAATTTTTAAGATCACAACACCTAAAGGAAGATCATTACTTCAATTACTTAGAAAAATACTTTTTTGAAAGAAACATTATTACTGGGTATATGTAGTAAAAGTAATTTTAATTCAAATTTAATTTGGAATAAGCTTGTTTTTCATTCGTAAGCTCTAAACATTACATTTTCTTTGTTTCTGACTTGAGCATTTTAATTTTACATCTTAAAAACTGTTACCTATAAAGATTTTTACGACATATACTTTGCAGAGACCCATAGCATCAAGACTTTGTTTTTGTTAAGTAATAAAGTGTTTAATAAGGATCAAAGTTAGGGATTCTGATATTTTTTGAAATTCATTGTCACAAAAATTCGTGTCTTATTCACAAGGGCCATAATGAATCTACAGATAATGCTGTGAAAAATCTTCTCTTTTTATAAATTCTTAATTATTTTTTTACAGTATTAGAGTAATATTATCTGAACCACTAACTGCACCTAAAACTGACCAACTTTAATTTTATATCAGTTTAAGTCTGAACATTTTTCTTTTCTGGCAGCCAACTTATACATTATTATTTTTGTTCCTTATAACCCCTTAACCACATAGAATGATCCAAGAAATGGAAAGGTTGGTACACAAATTAACTGTTCTTACACAAATATAAAAAAATGAATTAATTCCAATGTTCATTTTTAACACTCCTGAAGCACTGAAATATCAGTTTGATAACAAAAATAACATCAATTTTCATTTTAATTAATAACCATTAATAACTATCTTGCAAAATAAACCTATCATAATTCAAAGGTCAATACTGTAAAATATATTTAAAATTAATTAAAAATTTTGGAATAAACATCATGATATTATTGTAATCAATTTTACATGCCTGGTAGGCTCACAGAAAAAGGCAGGTGGTCAGCAGCCTGCAATTATTGAAATTTTATGTGCATTTGGGAGAGTTAACACTGCTCTATCCCTTCACTGTACGACCACTGTACTTCAGCTGTACCCTAAAAATCTATCATTCACAATGTACATGTTCAAGCCATCTTTGCACTAAGCAACCCCAGCTTATAAGGGTACTCAATGCTGTCCTGTTTTGCAGCATTTACAGATAAATGTTTTGGTTTTTTGTACTTTTTCTTTTGTAAACTTGAAGACTGCCTTGACCTTAAGCCCACTTACACAAGCAAGTTTTCTATGATAAATTTTTCCTGATAAAAAGAGAAAAAAAAATATATAATAATATTGGAAACTTTATTTGTGTTTTTGAATGTACAATTGTAAATCTTGTATGTATAGGCAATTTACAAAAGCTGCTTGAGATTGGATTATTCAAAAAAAGAAAAGAAAAGAAGTCAAAATTGCATTAAGTCTGTTCTATCCCAATTCCTATTTCTACAACAAAATATGTAATATGTTGCTCTAATGGCTATATTTATCATTTTCTTGATTATATAAAGTTGCTGCTTTTTGTCAATGCCAATGTCATTCATCATGTCTAAGAACGTGGAGCATTCATCGAAGAAAACGCCAAAGGAGCTCATGGAGAGATTAACAAATTTCACACATCTGTAATTTCTACTCATTTCTTTGATCAAGATCAGATATTTTTCTTTTTTACGCCCTGCATTGTTATTATGCACCTATCAATGTAAACCCCGTGGGGTGGGGGGGGAGTGCGGGCAAGGGGTGGGGATTTGACAAATTTTAAAATTTTTTGATCAAATTCCCCATGGTGGGAAACGAAAGGTCAATCAAAAGTGTCAAAAAAGCCCCCACTCCAGGGAAAAAATCTAAACAAACAATACTATAATACTATATAAAACGAATGAAAGAACATTTCAAAAGTACGTTCTTACTACTTTTATTTAAGGTTAACGTAAGCTCCGTTAAATTACTCGCTGTAGTTAAGTATTTCCTCTCTCTACTAGAATCTCTTATTTTGAACAGCATAATCACTCCAGGAAGATTGACCGTGCTATTATATTAATGAAACGTAAAATGCTTTATAACATCGGCTCAACATGTCGGAACAGGTCGGATCGAAGACCTGTAAAAAATCCTCTGACTTTCATGGTAGAATTCGATTTCAATCGAGGTTTACAATCAGATGGGAACTTGAAGATAAAAACTTTCTCAAAATAGACATTATCTGTTTAGATGACAGTGTAAAGTATCTGATTATGGCGATTAAAACAAATGAAAACTTTATAACTTTCTCCAACAGCGTGACTTTCAGAAAGCCTTGAGGGACAGACTTGGTTACCGCTTCTGAATTGATACCAGGCTTCTATCGGTCAAAGTCAAATGTCCCGACCCCGGGGTCGCTTCGCACGATCAAAAGCCCGACACGGGGATAGTCTCAGGCATCAAATCCCCGCCCCTTGCCCGCACTCCCCCCCCACGGGATTTACATTGATAGGTGCATTAAGGTTAGACTCCAAACCGACCATTAATTCTAGAACATATAGGCACTTGGACTAGATTGGGAAAAGAAGATCTGGACGATAATTTTCATTAGTTATTATTGAGGGATTCAGGAAACCATTAACATCTGCATAGAGTGAAGAGAGAACATTAATTACGGGTTGAAGTGACTTGGCAATGAAGTTACCCTGGGCAGTACTAATAGCCCAAAGACTAGTGGGGCCAAGTAATTGACTAAAACAATTAAAATTAATAAAACAAAGAAGGGTTTCGAGTCTCAACTGGCTGGAGGCAAACCAATTAGCCATTTACCAGCATGGCGCTAGGGAATACTATGAACAAATTCAGCTAGCATTCAGGGTGGGACTTGAAGTTGACGCTCTGGGAAGCCCTGCAAGTCTAAAGCCCTAAATACTTGGCCATGCTGTCTCCTCATTCTGTCTCTTGTCTCCTGAAACTTGTTAAGTGTTCCCCTTTACACAAACACGTGTTCAAGTGTAAAATTATTTTGTCAAAGAAAACTTCCTCTTGTAAATGGGGCTTAACTAAGGTCAATGGTCCAAAAATTGTTCACAATTTCTTAGGCTTTCTTGGTTGATCACTGGATTTCCTCACTCGACTTTAAATGTGACTGGCCAACTTTATGCAGGATATCCATGTCACACAATATTAACTGTATGCTTTTGATGCATAAGACTAGAGGCAACCCACTTTGAGAATTTTGTAGGATTTCTAATAAGAGTTTAGTATAAATGTTGTTTGTTATTTTTAACAACAGGTGCATAATATAACGCACATGATTTTCAGGAAACATCAACCATGCATCAAAAGAAACTTGTCATCGATTGTTATAATCAGTGATCAGAACACCAGTCAAATCAATCAGAATCAGGCAATAAAATAATATAAGATGGTATATATTGTCACTATTTTAAGTTTTGTGCATGTACATGATTCATAGTGATTTCTTTTCAGTCGCACAAAAGCAGAGCAGGATGAGTTTGCCAAAGTGAATTTAAGGGATCTTTCAATAATTAAGACCCTTGGTGTTGGAGGTTTTGGACGTGTAGAACTGGTGAGTGTTTCATTTGTCTGTTTGATGTTGACAGCCACAATTGCTTGCTTTAGCTAGGTTTACATGTATCTATATATTATACTTTGTACTCACTAACTGTCTTCTCTATGGCTAAGAGCTTATAGTTAATTTTGGAACTCAGTGCTTCCTACAGATTCGAGGCTGTGCTCTAGCACGGGGAGGCCCCTGGCACGTAACTTTTCTCCTGGTTACTAGAAAATCTAATTTTTTTAGAAAAATCATATGCTGGGCAACCTGGATTTCACTGGTTCAAAGCACTGGGCGTCTGTAAAATTTGCCTAGAGCACAGCCATGAGATTAGTTAGTTATTTGCAAGCAGACAACTGACTTATCTGTAGGTTGCATGTGCAAAGCCTGATTTCCAAGAGCAACTTCAAACTGTGTTCATTTGAAAGTATGTTTTAGGTTATTTTCCTCAAAATAATTTATAATTAAACAATTCTTAGATTTGGTTTTTGTGAAATGTGCAATAACCAAGGTCGAGGTGACTGTTATCGGTCTTGGCTGATGACTCTTATATTGACCTGGATTATCTAGGATATCACAGAGACCTCATCCAATGTTACTAACACATAAATAATTAGAAAAGCCAGCATTTGTTCCTACAAATGTTGTCAACTTCAAATTTCTGAATTTTTTTTTTTTCAGGTTCAACTTGCTAATGACAAGAGAACATTTGCACTAAAGACTCTTAAGAAACACCACATTGTTGAAACAAGACAGCAAGAACACATCATGTCCGAAAAGAAAATTATGATGGAATCCAACTGTCCCTTCATTGTTAGGTAAGAGACAAATTATTTTCTAGCCTTTTGAGTAAGTTTATAATACCCTTAATGGCCTTAGCACAATAATATAGGGTGCGGTTATACTAGCAGTTTTACCCATGGGCAAATGGCTGTTGCCCACAGGGAAGCAACTGTTTTTGTGTGTCCAATTTTCCAAGGTGAAAGTGCCACGGGAAAATTTCCATAGATAAAAAAAGATACCTAATTATCCTCTCCCCTCATGGAGCTTTTCAGGGATAATGAAATAAATACTTCAAACTGAACATAACAAGGTTTGGAATCCCACCTGGTAGGAGGTAAGCCAGTTGGCTATTTTACAAGTGTGGCTGATAATTTGAACTCGGTACTACTAAGAACAAACCCAGCTGGCGTCAGGATTTCGAGCACTCCTGTGAATGTTTTCATGACTAAAGAAGTCAAAAGCAAATTGGAACATGCAGAAGTTTTCTCCACAACAGTGGTCAAAAATTCGGTCCAGAAGATGTCATTGGACCCGATTTTGAGGACCCTGACAATTTGCCTTTTTTAAGCGCAAATTTAATTTATTGAATTGTGGGTTTTTTTTATCAAAGTGTAAAAATGATCGAAAACGTTTTACAATTTAGCAATTTGACTAGTCAGTAGTGGGTGACAATTTGCCTTTTTTAAGCGCAAATTTAATTTATTGATGTGTGGGTTTTTTTATCAATGGATAAAAATGATCGAAAACGTTTTACAATTTAGTCAGTGTCAGTTAGTTTTTTCAGTGTTTACAAGGACTTCAAGTTTAATTTTTTTTTCTCTTGGGCAATTTTGTCGCTGTGTAGCCGCAAAAAAGAAAGTGATGAAAACCAAAAACGAACTTAACCCAAGCTAGACTTCCCAAGGGTAGCTCTAGTGTAACCGCACCCAACATAATCCATGAAGCATCATGATGCACCTTTTATACCCAGCAACACTTTATTATTAGGCAGACTTGTTCACCGATTAAGTTTTCACTCTTTGACTAAACTCGGCTTATTTGCTTCCGTTTTGTTTCTACAGTTATCTCTTTTCTTATAAGCTTAAGTTAACCTGCAGACTAAGCATGAGCGAGGAAATTAAATTTTAAAAACAAGCCGTAATAGTGCTAAAAGTCTAATGACTGCAGAGAAATTCGTCTAAAAGTCCATTAAACATTGCAGCTCGATAAAAATTATGATTTCACAACCGTTGCACTTACCTCGAATAACAAACCCTCTTGCCTTTTTCCATTGTTTTGAGTCGTCAAAGTACAACTTTTTCCTGGGAGTCAAAAACTTGTTCCTGTAACTCCAGTGAGTATTAAATCGACAAACGTCGGAGTAGTATTAGCCAATCAGAGTATCGCAAGAACACTCATGAACTCACGAGCATGCCCCGAGGCTGTCACGACACTTTACGAAGATGGAGGGCTCAGTAATTCGTTTCCTGGGGATGGGGAAAGTTATTGACGGCAAGGGGTGAAGGAGAGGCGTTCATTTTTTCACATATGATTTGTCTGTTGTTGTTTCAGGTTATATAAGACATTTACGAATAATAAATATCTCTTCATGCTTTTGGAAGCTTGTCTAGGCGGTGAACTTTGGACCATTCTCAGAGACAAGTAAGTCATAAATCAAATATTATGAGCCCCTCTTTCTCATTATATGATATTCTTGGATAAAACCAGTATAAATGCAGTAATTTCATAGACTGTAGCCCTAAGATCTTTGTAAAAAAAAAAAACGTTCTGCTTTCAGGGGATCATTTGACGATGGAACCACGCGCTTCTATGTAGGATGTGTTATAGAAGCATTCACGTATCTGCATGAACGAGGCATCGTGTACAGGGACTTGAAGGTTGGTATTCCTTCTTTGTATTTGCTGTGTTTCTGTGCCTTTTGCCGGCTCACTCTCGGCTTAGACAGAGATTCGAGGAGTTTATGTTAGGGAAAGGGGTCTGCAAATATAGAAATGTATTTCTTGTCTTTTGCGTCCGCACTTAAAATGTTAAGCGGCTTTCGCTAGTGTCTCTGAGAACTTCATTGTGTACGACGTACAATAGACCGGCTTCTGTTTTCTTCTACATTTTTGCCTTTTTCTCTTACACCCTCCCGATTTTATTATATATCCTGTTTTTCGGGGTAATATTTTCCTGACTTTATGGTTGCTCTCTTGCGGGACTGATCTTATGTTTTCCAATTCAACCAACCCATTATTTGACCTCTTCATTTTTGTAGCCTGAGAATTTACTTTTGGATTCCAAAGGTTACTGCAAATTGGTAAGTAACAGAAGAAAACGATTTGTCTTTAACCCTTTGAAGTCTCAAGATTGACCAGCATCAATTTTCTTCTAACTTTATCCATAAATCATCAAGAGTAAAGATTATGAGAATTAATAAAGTGATCACTTGAATGGAAAATGCTTTGATCTTTTATCAAATTCTCTCAACTAATTCTTTGAGGAAATGTATGGAGATCACTTAGGAGAATTTGGGTGCGGATATTGAAGCATCTCGCCCCATTTAATTTCCTATTGGTTCAGTATACAGCACTCTAAAAATGCTGAAATGCCATAATTTGGAAGTATACTGGCATCCGTCACCCTAGAATAGAAAAATTTAATTTACCTCAACTGATACTAACATTTTCCACAAGTGAGTGCTCTTGAGGTTGCTCTTGAACACCCCAGTAGCCAAAATTAAAAACTATTTTATTAATAAATTGGTGTGTCCTTTTTTCTCAAGGTTGACTTTGGGTTTGCAAAGAGAATAGGATTCGGAAGGAAAACCTGGACGTTCTGTGGAACACCAGAGTATGTGGCTCCTGAAATCATTCTCAACAAGGTAACAGTGCTTGTGTATTTGTGAAATTCATGTATTCATAATGTCATCTTCACCTCTCCCGAGTACATTACGAACCAATTTAATAATGACCAGGTCTCAGTTAGCTGGCTAGCTCAATTGTTTAGCGCGCTGCACCAGTATCGCAGAGGTCGGGGTTCGAATCCTGGCAAACCTGAATCTTTTCACCCTTTTTTTTCGCATAAGTTGTGACTTAAACTGCGAGGATCTTCCTTACATTTTTTTAGTTCTTGTGTTGATTCATCACATGGTTCCTTTGTGCTGTTTTTGCATAAGCACAGCAGTTCTTGTGTGCAGATCTTTCAAAAGAAACGTGAGACATGACTGAAAGCCCGTTTACATGTTAAAAGACAAGGAACGGCTCGGTTAGAAACAAGTACCGGTTCCAGACGAAATCTCCTGTTTACACGTACAAATTCTGTAATGTGCCCGACAGAAAAAGGCACGGTACGTGAGAGCCCCTTGGAACGGGTACTAGACTGTTTACACGTTGTTTTCTTGGAGACCGGTAACGATAGAGCCCGCGATAATTAAATAAAACTGCTTCGATTAGTTGTTCATATGCTCTTATACATACAGTAGACTGTGCTTATCTCCGACAATCACGGATGCAGGTTTACAAGCACTTTTCTGGTTTCTTCTAAAGAAGAGAACACGAAATTCACGTTTGACAGCGCGTGCGATTCGTCAAAGTTCTTCTGAGAAAATGTACCGAATTAGGAGAAAAACAAGGCTTACGGTTCTCCTATTAACAGCCCTTGTATCGCACTTCACAGTCGAAAGGAGCTTCTGGCAAATTCCAAGAACAAGCGCTTGGTTTGATCTTACATACAGCACTTACTCTGACGATCAGTGGTATGCTAGCTTTCGAGTGTCGAAGAATACTTTCCAGTTTCTTCTTCCAACACCCATGTGACGTACGCTAAACAACTGACGTGGAGCACCACGGGCTCATAAAAAACGTAACAGAACGGTACCGAAAAAAGGGCGAGCGTTTACACGTTGAAGAGAAAACAAAAATGTGGGTACGGAACCGTTTTTTATCGGTTCCGTTCCGAAAGGGGTCCATAGCCGCCTATGGACCTTTTTAGGAACGGAACGGATACAACTGGAACGGGTCAAGTACCGTTTACACGTCGAATGTTGTCGGAGCCGTTCGTCTTTTTATCCGGGCCGTTCCAATTTTTTCGGTCGTGTAAACGGGCCTTGAGATCTTGATTACAGATTTAACAGTAGAAGAAAGTCTAATTTTCTTGTACTGTCCTTTAGGGTCACGATCTTTCATCTGATTACTGGTCTTTAGGAATTCTTATGTTTGAACTTTTGACTGGAAGGTAAGTGTTGTGTTATTTCCGGGATATATATTTCATAACCTCTCTGTGTTGTAACTTGATTACCCGACAAATTGTAGCGAAAACGTCATTGAGGTGCCTTGCTTTGTTACATCTTCGCGTTTTGTTATTACCATTTACTGTTTTGTTGCAAAATATACATGTTACACTTCTTGAAAATGGTGAAAATTTAATAAGCGCCAAGCCTCGAATAAGCGCCCACCTCGAATAAGCGCCCACTCTCAAGGTCCAAAAATTTAATAAGCGCCCAGGGCGGTTAATCGAATAAATATGGTAATCACGAGTATGATTACAGACTGAATTGGACGACACGAAGTTCTGTTACTAATTAATCATAACTTTAACAAAATTTGTGATATTTAAGGCCCTTTTTTGAAATCAAAACAGATGAAATTTCAATTTTTTTTGCTAGTAGTGAAAAAAAGCCATTTAAGCGCGCGCGTGATGGCGCGTAGTGTCCAATTACTTAGGCATGACGCGTAATATTGTCCTGTTAAATAGTCCAATTAATAATGGTAATTGAACTGAGTGGAGTGCAATTTGGTCTGAAATCATACGCGTGATTTCAAAATCGAACGAGCGCGTAGCGCGAGTTCGATTTGAAATCACAAGTATGATTTCAGACCAAAATTGCACGACACGAAGTTCAATTACCACTTTATTACATCCATTTTGAAATCGCAGAATTTAGTTAGTACTAATATTTTATTGATCGAGTAGCCGGTTTGTTAAAAAGCCGAAACAAAAAGGCTTTTACATCTCATTTTGTATTCGAAACAGAAATGATGCGATATAGAACAAAAATGGTGCGATTTAAAACTGAAGTGACGCGATTTAGAACATGAATGACGCGATTTGGAAAAGATGCGATTTAGAGCAAAAAATGGTGCGATTTAGGAATAAATCACACTGCTGAGAGCCAATCAGATTGCACGGATAGCCAGTGATTTCAAAGTGGATGTAATAAAGGCTGAAATCAGGGCAGTTGATAGCCAATCAGATTTAAGAATTTTGTTATATTTATGATTATGATTATTATCATTATTACTATTATCATTGTTTCTTTAGCCAAATGAACCTCTCAGACTTCGAAGCCGATTCACGTAACCTGCCGCATGGCGGGAAAATATAAGCCACTAACAAGTTTCCCGAATTCTTCAAGGCATTAAACAGATTTATCAAAGGCAACGCAACGTCAAATGTGAACGCGAAAGCGCGCGGTAGGGAAAGAACGCGACTTCCGGTGGTTAATTTTCTGCTCTGCCATGTCGGCCAAGGAGTTGTTTCGATCTACGTGCCTAGCTAGTCGTCATTGTTGTCGTGTTGTCTTTGCTAAATCTGCCCATGAGAGGCAGCTGTATTTGCAGGCTATTAATTAAGGTATAGAAAAGATGTTTTGAGTTAAATTCCAACAAAGGTCCCTGTTTTTTTCTCCTCAGTCCTCCGTTTACTGGATCAGACCCGATGAAGACCTACAACATTATTCTCAAGGGAATTGACATGATTGAGTTTCCACGCAAGGTCCTGAAGAACGCTCACGCCTTAATTAAAAAGCTCTGTAGGTGGGTGTGAAAAACTGTCAGTGAATCTTTGACTTAGAGCCGGAGTGGCCGCCCTTCTTTCCTCAGAGCCACGCTCGGCGAGCGAAACAGTAAAATTATGCAAATTCTGCCAGCCTTCGCTGCTCGCCTTTCACGCGCGCTCTCGATCCACTGTGACTCAAAAAAAAAGTTAAAGACTGCTCGCAGACTATTTTTGACTTGACGTAACAACTGTTCACAGACACCTTGCTTTCCAAACCTTCGCTTTGGAAACTCTTTATAGTGGCGGACTATCCTTTTTTAGTTAATAGAAACAAACTTTTGAGAACCATGTTTGCTCTCGCCAACTCCCCTTGTTCCAAAGATGTTTGCGCACAGATTTGCTTGGGGCGAAACTTGCGAATGAAAAATAAGTATGCCCCCTCATCATCTGTCCCCTATCAACCTTGGAATCACACTGACTTCGACAAGGAACATAGCGTCAGAATTAATCGTTTTTTGTGTCCCTTCGGATGTAGTTGTTCGCTGCATCTTCTTGATCATTTTACAATTAACTGAACGCGTCGTCTTTACCGAAAGTTACTACCCAACAGTGTTAAATATGTTTTTTTCGTACGATATTGTGTTTATATATGTGCCGGGTAGTGTCCATAAAAACGCTACTACATTTCTCATTTTTATTTCAGAGACAACCCTACTGAGAGACTCGGCTACCAGAAAGGAGGTCTTAAAGACATCATGAAAAACAAGTATGGAATTCCACATTGTCCTTTGCTTTGACTTAAGCTCCATCTAAATCTAAGGGACAGCTAAAGAGATACGCGCTTGAGATGTTCCTACTCGAAAAAAAAACGAAATTTTGCTTACTCAGTTTCTTTAATAATGGAACCGAAGAATACGGATAAAATAGATTGTGCACACACATGCAAAAAATGGGGACAACTTACTTTGTGTTGCAGATCACAATATTACCAGTTTAGACATGTTCTTTTGTATCTATAGATTTTGCATCTGATTTAATCGCTTTAAGTTGTTTCATCTAATTTTTCAAGATAAAAATGAAGAATCAACCAACACACTGTCCCAATAAATGTTCGGATAAGCCATAAGTCCAAAATTTAAACTTTTGTCCTTATTTTTTCAGGTGGTTTGACGGTTTTAACTGGGAAGGATTAAGGCAGAGAAAACTTCAAGCTCCCATCATTCCAAAGGTTTGTTTATTGATTTAATTCTTGTTCCTCAGTTCCGCATGCAGCCGCAACTCAGCGCATTCTGGGGAAAATAGCGATCGATCGATCCGTCGTTCCCTTCTACAAAATTCGTTCATAGTTTTTCTGACACTCCGGTCAGCGGTTTCCCCTTTTTTTCTCTGCCCCTCGTAAAGTCCCAGAAGTCTTTGCGAAAGTTAACTCGGCCCAGCCTCCTTGTCAAGTTCTCTGTTTACTCTTTGCTTTCAGATCAAGTCTCCAACAGACGCATCTAACTTCGACGACTATCCTCCCGATGACGAGACGCCTCCGGATGACACTACCGGTTGGGACAAGGATTTCTAGTTCATAGTGTGTTCACCTCACGTGAATCTCTCAATAATCCAATAGAAAGTTTATTTTCTCATTGTACAGAGCAAGGCAAAAGAGGGTCGTCCCAAATTGTTTGTTTTTACTCCAGAGTTAGACAGTTTTCCTCGTTTTCTTTTACAATGAGTATCGTTATTCATTTTATTTACCAACCGTTACCTTTCCTTTTCCAGTAGTTGTGGAGCGGAGCTTGCCCTAGTCCCTAGCAGGGCGGATAAAGGTAGGGCGGTGAAACGAGCGCGTCCGAGCAAAAAAGTGTGATGCAGTGGACTGGGACTCTGCTTAGAAATGTCGCTTGTTTTCGACTTCGGTCAGGGCTTGCGATGTGGTTTGTACATGAAACACTGCCGCTGTCGCTGAATTATAGCAGCTTGATTTGTTTTCTTGCACTTCTTCCTCGTTCCTTTGTGCTGGTACGCTGTCTCCGAGAGGCAAATGTTGCTATTTTTTGCGGGAGGTTTAGTTGAATTGGAGTAGACAAACATCTCTTTCAAAGGGTTTCTTTTATTACTTCCATGACTCTACCACTGAATTATATTTTCGTTTTGCTACTCGCCAATGTCGATGTTATTCCAAAACAAAAAAAGCTAAGTACTGTCTAAAACACGAAGGAAAATCTTATCCATGTCATCCATGGCAAAACTAAAAGACAGTGGATCGTGTTTCATAACTAGATGACGTGTATTTTACTGAATGCGTGTAGCTCGTGCAAGGTGAAATTATGCTAATTTCAATCACCATCATCCTTCTTTTTAATTTTGAAAAAAAACATCTCATACGTCCTTCTGTTTCTTCGAAACTTTAAAATTAGTTTCCCCTCAGTTTTTACGGTTTATCTTGTTTTGTTTTAGAGAGAAAAACGGAGAAAAAACCTTACAACTAACCTCAATAAATTTTGTTTACATGCGGTTGCCGAATTTGCAACGCATTGCGCGAATCGCCATGGCGCGTTGCACCCGAGAAGCAAAGTTTGAAGAAGTACAACGCCACTATATCAATATATATCAATCTAATTTTTTGTTATGTTTTATAAAATTTATCCCCCTTTAACATATGTAAAAATTGAGGTTAAGAAGTGTTAAGCTTTTGCAAACGAAACGGCGAAAGACGACTAGGTGATATTTAGTGGAAGGAGGAGGTATTCAACACTTTCAAATGAAACTCAAATTTTGGCATTATACGACCAACAAAATTAACTTATAGACGTACAGACACAAACATATGAAACTGTTTATTGATAATATTATGAAATGAATCTATCTATTTAACATTGTAGCATGAAATTACAGAAAGAAAATAGGATTTCCGGTTCGCAAAAACGAAAATTTCGCCGGTCTTCAAGCGCACCGGAAGCGCGGAAAGAGCGCTCGTGCCAGTCCTACTCCGCATCACACATTAAATGAAGAGCGGAGCGCTCGTTTCACCGCCCAACCTTTATCCGCCCTGGTCCCTAGGCCTCAATTGTCCGCGCGGACTATGCGTTTCGGGTCACGTGGTCCGAATCACCGAAATGCATTGACCGAGACGGCCTGGGTAGACGCCGTACAGGGACTAGACAAGAGTCACGTGCTCCAGCTAAACCCATGTCGTAACTTCGCAACTTAGCTACTGATAAATTAAAGAAAAAATGTTCTCTTTCTCTGTAGCTTCTACTACGGTAACATGATTGTTCTACCCGCTATAAATTACAAATGTAAAAGACAGCTAATATTTTTCCCAATAAGTGTTTGACATGATCTACAAGGGTTTTCATCTTTTGTCGTTTCTGCAAAATATTTCTGTATAATTGTATAATGGGAAACCGACTGTCAAAGTTAGCATCTGCTGTTTAATGAGAAATGATAATAACAATATCGCAATATTTTATTATTAATAATAATAACCGTCTGTTTGTTCTTTACTTCTCTGCCTAAGAGAATTAAATAACGGGTATGACAACATATATTTAACAGTTTACTTGAAAGCTTCTGTGATCACTCATCCGTAATGTGAATATTTGTGGAAAATAAGTTTTGAAACAAAAATCAAGGATATGAAAGAAACTTGGCATTTCGATGGCTTCCTCTCATCATTATCAAAAGGTTAGAAATTAACATGATTCGTGGAAATATATATGAAAGTGCGAAAAATGCATGTAAAATTTAAGCGTGAATGTGGACAAATGACAATTGAATAAACATAAATGTATCTCTAAATGGATTCTTATAAGAAAAATTGTTACACCTGAAACTGCTTAGGTTCAGACTAGAGTGTGGCGAGTCTTATCTGTCCAAGCAACACTCCTTGCAGTTTTAAAAAAGATCGTTCTGTTTAAGGACACTGTACAATACGGAGCTTGATCACAAAAAAAACATGTTAAAAACTTAAAATAGAGGGAATTATGGTCCGCAACCTTCTAATCCCCGTGCAAACAATCGCAACATCGTTGGTCAACAACTCCCAACATTGTTTGATGTTACATGTTGCGTCCGTTAACACACCCTGTTGCATGTTGTTGGGAGTTGCTGCGCAAAGTTTAACACCGGTCAAACTTTTTGAGCCAACAACTCCCAACATTTCTTTTGTTCTGTGATCGCCGAAGCGTAGCGCAACAATGTTGGAAACGGTTGCACTGCTCTTCCAACAGTGTTGGGGTCACGCACGGCATTACACATGGTCTCCATACAAAGTCTTATAGATTGTATCGTTCCCACTATGCACTGCAGGTCCCAACAATGTTGGCAGTTGTTGCGTCCGGTTGCACGTAGCTTTAAGAAGTGTACATAAATCAATGATAATAATACTGATGATGGTTCAGAGTTCTTTTCACTCCGAGTTAACTGATTCTCACACCTTCGGTGGTGGAAATCTTACGGCTGGCTTTCTTAAATTGTTCAAACTTCGCGTGGGTGGAACTTGAATTTCTTAATACTTAAAAGTAGAATGGGTGATTTTTCCTGAAATTGAATTTTGGGGCTCTGTCGGAAGTGAAAGGAAAACTGAACTAAATGAAAGTGGATTGTGGGAGATTCCCATTCGACCATCCGTTAAAGGAATTTGCTTCCATTCGTCTGAAGTTTACTGAATCGCTAATGATATTACTTTTTAAAAATTTAATCTATTTTTAATAAATAGGCATTAGGGTAAGCGAAAGTGCTTCAACGAAGGGACTTTTTATTATTTTTTATTTTCTAAGATACCAACTTCATGGCGGTTTAACGTCAGGGTACGCATGCGTAGTTCGGTATCGTGTGAAATTGAACGAACCCAAAATCTTAATGGAAGTGTTAATTGCAAAGAAATAAAAGTTACTACGATCATTTGGCTGCACGCGTCTCAAAAAGAGAGATATTTGACATATCACTCTTTCAGACCCTCAAAGCCCCTCTATTTAATTTGTTTGCAAGAAGCGGCACTGTCAATTAGAAATAAAACTGAGTGCTGCGTTATTTGAACCTCACTGGGTTTTTAATCAATATAGTAGTAGTTTTAGTAAGTTAGTAGTTAGTTGCAGTCCAGTGACGTCTTCTAAAACGTTTCCTGTGAAAGTCAAAATAGGGTTGACCATAAGAGTAGAAATAGCCCGGGGGTTTATCAAAAGAAAAACGAGTATTTTTACCGGTTCTTTTTTTTTCAGTTTTTACTTCGCAAATTTAACGGATGTTTCAGATATCTTGACTGAACTTTTCCTTCATTTCTTTAGATTATTTCTTTATCTTGCTAACTCGAATTATACCACAGATCTTCGTTCTCCCTTTGAGTATCGTTTTATCTAGGATAAAAGAGGTTTCAAATCCCAGGAGAGAAAAACTTATTATTCACATGCTTTCGATTCCATCCCGGAATCTTGATCAACTGACGGAGTTGGACGTTTTGTCACATGATTTATATTGTGAATCACGTGCCAAAACGTCCCCGTAGATCGCTGGGAGCTCGTAACCGGCGTCGTTTCGTTTTCTATGCTGAGATCTGAAACCTCGTTTGCTCTAAATATCATTATGACAGGATTAAGCAACTCTTTCTTCGCTAATATTACTTTATCCTTCACATTTCCCCATTTGAAAACGAGGAGTCACCACTGGATTTATTTATTTTGGACGCCCGCCCTACTCCGGAAGGAATGTTACGCATATGCAGCGCTGCACGATGGTTTTGATCAGCCAAGTCCTTAAGCGTTCTTTCTAGCTTACTCCCTTGTCAGCGAAAAGTCTGGGAAAGGACGGGCTAGTTCTCGGTGACGTCACCGCTCACGGTAGAGTCCAGGTTTAGCCGAACCGAGAACGCGTGGGGACTAGGCTTGGTTTTAATATCAAGTATCCGTAAAATGAATTGAATTTTATTGTTGGTATTTTTTGTATTTATTCAATGTTAGTGCCGATAATGATAAAATTAAGGATAATTAGAGAAATCTGTAGTGTAGTGGGAGCGTCATTAAAATTAATTTTTTTAATCAATTTATATAATAACTATGATTTTCTCTTGCCTTTTTGGCAAAGTAATTGAATATACCTCTTTAGCTTATGTGGTTTGTTTTGCCAGTGTAGGTTATGTGAAATTCCCACGGGAATTTGTTTGTTCGTCAGTCACACCATAGTTAGTAAAGGAGACTGGTTAGGAAACCCGGCAAACATCAAAGTTGAAAACAACGGTGCTGTAGGTTATGTTGGAAGCTCCCTGACCGTGCACAATCCTTTGTTTTCTGTTCACAAATTATGACTGAATAAATTAGTGCAATGTTTCTGTTGGTCAATAACTTCAAAATGATTGGAATGCTATTGAACGTTGTGCACGGTCAGGTCCAAAAAAGCTAACAAAAACCTATAACAAAGGGTTTCCCAACCATTCCACTTTAACTGACTATGGTCACACGTAATTCACATGTAAGACGAATTTTGAAACAACCATGTTTTCACTCGCGTGGCCAGTATCTATGTAAACTCAAAGGAAAAACTGTTTGAATGGCCTATAATAACTCAGCCCTTTGCTGTAGTGCCAGCCCTGCATTCAGTTTTGTTTTACGTAAGCTCAGTATTAAAACATAAGAAAGCCTTTTCATTAGGAAAAAATACAACTATCGCAGGATTTGATTGGAACACCAAAATTGCTGTCGTTTCATCGTTTTGGAACACTAATGTGGCCACCGTGACGTCTTGCAAAAGCGCTCTCTTATGTTTCAGTGTAGCACCACGCGATGTAAACTGGGAAAACAAAATAAAGAAATAAAGGTAAACTGAGATCTGTTTCTTTTTTCGTATCGCTTGGAAAATGAAATTCTGGCGGGCAAGGCGAAACCATGTAAGATAGAATATAAGTAGCCACTTCAGAAAAGAGAAGGGAGCTGGACCCGAAATGCGTAACAGTCCCAGAAGTCTTTGCGAAAGTTAACCCGGCGCAGTTCCCCTCTCGTATCTGAGGTGCCGAATTTGCATTTCAATTTTGTCCTTAAATTTTTCAACTCGACGTTGCGGCGCTGATTTGGGGGCGGCACTTGAATTTTGCAATTTTTCTCTCCTGTGATGGAGATTAACTTAGCCTGTACCAGCCAAGCCAAAAAACAAAGCCAAGCGAACAGGACGTGTTCGATATGCGCGTTTTTCGCATCAGTTTTCGCTATCTCTGCACATTAGGGAGCTTAAGCAACGACGACG
The DNA here is from genome assembly GCF_958299795.1 of Porites lutea. Classification (NCBI taxonomy): domain Eukaryota; kingdom Metazoa; phylum Cnidaria; class Anthozoa; order Scleractinia; family Poritidae; genus Porites; species Porites lutea. Next base: position 10,627,200 of record NC_133204.1, read on the forward strand.
ACGACGACGACGGCAACGAGAACGGTAAAAAAGCAATAGGTTTAGATTGGCAAAACAACAACTTTGCACGTGCAGCACGCTTTCTTGTACATTTCTTAGCCGTCGCTTCACTATTGCAACGTGAAAGTGCCTAACTTAACGTTTTGTCGTGGACTTGAACGAAGACAACGACTTTCTTTTTCTTTTCCTGAACTTTGGTATAGTCTTTCAGAATTCAACTCCAGAAAAATTTGCCAGCATTTGACGAATCGAACGACTTGGAATGAGCGCGATAAAGTTAGAAGTAGCGCGAAATCACTTTTTAAGTGACGTTTTCGTAGACGTCGCCGTCATTGTTGCTCAAGCTCCCTATCACTACCTCGAAGCCTGGAACAGTCTAACATCATCTATGTCAAAAAATTAATTCGGCTTATTTGGCCATTTCCGAGTTCCCCCGGGCCTCTGTTTCAAAACGAGGGTTGGTGCTCAGCCTTTGATATGGAAATCATTTTTCATTCTCATGCAAATAAAACTCATTTTCACAAGAAAGGTTGTGCACCTAGCCTCGTCTTGAAAGTGAGGGTTTTTGTAACTCGGAGGTGGTATATTATATGATATAATACTTTTTTTGGCTTGTTCGAGGGATAACCTCTTTCGAGTAAATATATCCACGGAAATACGGTATACACAAAGGAGTGATCAGTTCAACACAAATACCACGACTAAAATGAGCAGATGTTTAATTCTTTGATACAATACTAACATCATAATGATCATGTACATTTGATCACTTAAGCGTTCAAGAGGTGACGTCAGTGCTATGACTGCCAATAAATATTTACGAATTTTACATTCACTTTCATTAAAATACCTTGAAACATCCAAATTGTAGATTTAAATATAAGACAAATATTTTAATTTAACGACTTAACCTTACAATTATTTAGTGCATAACATAAAAATGATTTAATTTTTAAGGCCATTAAATATATACTATTTTCCACTGTAACAGTAAGTAATTCCTAAATATTCGTCTGAGATATCAACTCCCTCCAAGGGAAATATACAATAATTTATTATACAACATCGCTTCGCAACTGCAAGACTATGTAAACTTAAAATTACCACCGGACCCATGAAGAATCAGAAGGTGTAAACAATAAAACAAGAGGTTACCGAACCCCCACCCCCCGGGGAGGCACTCAAAGGGGAGTTTGGGTAGGGACATGCCGCCCAGAGACCTTCAAACCCTGACAGTGATTAGTATGGGTAATAGCATGATTTGTAGCGATATTTGGCATAAATACCACGAGTGATATTTCAAAATTGTTACACGTAATTTCACGAGCCGTTAGGCGAGTGAAATTTGAGACAATTTTGAAATGTCACGAGTAGCATTTATGCCAAATACCACGTACAAATCATTCTATTATTTGTTTATACTACTACCTGCTAAAGGTCTGTAATTTTCACATGTAGGTATTTCAAATTAAGCTGAAATACTACTGCTCCAAGCCAATCAAATTGCAGAAATTTCTCAAGTAGTAGTAGTAGACAAAAATTGCTCATATCACTACCTTGTTATAGAAAAAAGACCCTTTTTTATAGCCCTGGTTAGTTTCTTTTTGCCTACAGAATTAAGTAATTTTTCAAACTAACATAATGGAATTAGATTTTATGGCTCATCGCCAGCCTGTTCAAGACGAATAATAGTGAAATTGTATACCCTATTTAAGATTCATGACGCTCAAAACCATAACCAGTTCGGCGGCCAAACAAAGGAGTGCCGCACCCCTTGGGTTACCGACCAACAACGAGAAGGGTGATTTGTTCATAAACACCTCCACTGCAAAATTATATCCATTTTTGAAATTACCTTTAATTCTCTATAACAATTGGTATCTTTAAGTGCTCCCCTGCCCCCCCTCCCGGCCACCACCAAAAAAAAGTTTTTCTGCCCAATCGCCAACCAAATATGAACACAATGCAAGAGTTCACTCTACAGAACAAAGCTGTTAATCCTGTAATATCATGACTAAGAAATGACTCCTTACTTCTGGCGTGAAATGTCAGCGTTAATTCAGAATTTCACATGTGACATTAGGAAACTACTATGGCAACGTTCCGTGCCAAAATGGCACATGAAAAAAAAGCACAATTTTCAACAGCAAGGAGGATTCTTACCGGTTATTTTTAGAAAAATTTAGAAAATTGTTACCTTTCCAGTGCATGGAGGTCTCAATACATGAACAAGTCGAAACTCACAGTTATAGTTTACTCGTAAAGTTAGGAAATAATTTCACTTGTGTTTTATCAAAATTCTAGCAATTTCCCCAAAACATTACTCGAATTCTTGACAAAACGCACGTGAAATTACTTCCTAATTTCACTCGTTCGTCATCACTTGATCAAACTGAACATACTGAAATATGGCAACGCCTATAACAAATAGAACAGTAAAATTCAAATTACGAAAAATAAATAGTATCACAAAAAGAACTTTGGAAACGTTTTTTGCAAGTGGTAACACCACTTTGTTTGAGCCACAAACTGTAAGTTAAAACTACATTACTTCTAATTGACATTTCGGGGCTTTCAAAACGTATGTAAAAAAGCGCAAACTAAAAACAGACAAATTTCCAGCCTCATGGCGAGTGATGTATGTGACATCACCCACCAAGCTTGTCACAAGATTTGGTTCCAAGCTTTCTACGTGTCGACCCCGCCGACAAATATCCGTTCTTGTTTGAAAAAGGATATTTTTCTCTCGGTGTTGGCCTACTGTCCAAGCGTATCCGGTGGACACGTGTACCGAAAACGCATATTTTCAAAAACGTTCTCCAGAGTGGAGATTTTTTATAAAGCCAGCTACTCTTTTACGTGTGAATCGATGAAAACGGAGGTTTTCGAATACGATGATGTCATGCATCATACACGAATAGCACTACGCTTAGCGTTTTCTTGTGGAGTGGAGAAAACGATTCGAACACGCTACGATTTTGACAACAGGAAAAAAAAATCGTTTTTCGAAATATCGGGATAAGTCTGAATGAGGCCTTAACTTAGTTTATACTCACGCTAGCTGTTGTAAATACGTTTCGTTTTATACTCAAAGGAGTAGCAGGTCTTTTCGGCTTTTTTTGCTCTGTCACGCCTTCAGCGTCCTTGCTTCCGGGCGGGACATCTTCATCTACTGAGGGCTCCTTCTTCAAGTTAATCTTCAGACGCAGCGCATCTCTATGCGACTTTACTACGCGCCCGTCATCCAAACTCTTCCTTTCAACAGGGGACGCACTGACGCAGCTGGACTCATCGCTCTCATGAGTCGAAGGATGAATTTCTTCTAGAGAAGAGTGGTTTCGACAGGTAGCTCCCTCAAGTTCGCTTCTTTGCGCATTCATCCTTATTTCTTCGATGTTTCCGTAGCGTGGAGAATGCGGCGGGAAGTCTCTATCCTCCATTTCACCACCATCAGAGTCTGACGAGGGAGAACGAACACGCTGACTGGTATGGCTGCGAAAATATTCTTTAGCCTGAGTCCTTCGCTCGCCCTTGGGTGGCCGGCGGGGGATTGGATGCGACAGTGATTCCGGCGACTGGTGAGTGTCCGACAGTATTGGAGGGTTTGAATCTGAAATCTGGAAAATTAAATAAAATTATAGTGATGAAAGCGGCACAGTAGCACGTTTGTAGTACCGAAATGAAAAAGTCAGCAATTTCAAATTTAAAGTCGTCAAATAGAAGGAGTTTCTTGGTGTTGCGGACCAATGCGATCACCAAATGACGTACCGTAAATCCTCTGTTAAGCCTTCCCCCCCCCCCGGGGGCGGGCTTATTTATTTCAAACACATTTGAGGGGGTCTTAACAGAGACAAGGGGCTTATTTGAGAGGGAGGGGAGGCTTATTTGATTTAGAAAAAACGATGGTATCAGTTCTTCGTAAACAACTAGAAAACAAGGTGGAAAACTTTAGTAACAAGAAGTTGGAGGTCATGCAGCCGAGGATCAAAACAAATCCGAATTTCCAGTTGGTGAATAAATCATCACGGATCAGTCCACATGAAGTTTTAAAGTCGTGATCGATTAATGCAGTTTATCATTTATTAGGGAAGAATAATAGTGGGGAGGGGAGGGGGGGCTCATTAACATTCTTTCCCTCAAAAAAGGGGAGGGGAGCTTATTAAAGAGGAAGTCAGCTGAAACGGAAGACATACAGAGATATCGGAAGGGTGTAATTCGAGCATTAACGGTACTTTATACAGCCGAATTTGACGAACCCATCATTACCTCTGGCTTAAGATTTGGAATAAATGATAGACTATGTTAATCAATCACGACTGTAAAACTTCATTTGAGCTGATCCGGGATTGCTTGTTCACATGCTGGAAGGTCGGCCTCGTTTTTGATCCTTCGCTGCATGACCTCCAAATTTTTTTTATTTTACCGGCTTTTCTGGACACAAGCCTGCCCAGAGGGAATGGGCACGAACGGGACTCATAGGTCCCATGCAAGGTGCCATCCCTACCCAATCCCACAACCCGTCAAGAAAGGTTGGCCACACCACCGGGGTCTGCGTCCCCTACTCTTTTCGAACAGTGGCGTGTGTTCTTTTACGTCCCACAAGAACAGATCAGTGAAAGTGGTGTGAGACGGGACCTACGGTTTTTTATCTTTTTAGACTAGAAAGTCTAACCATTTGCAGATGTCGTTACAAAGACAGCACTTTCTTCTCAGTTATTTAAAGACCGTAGTTGTTGGTCCGGCCGGGGTTTGAACCCGCGACCTCCCGCTTAGCAGACCGGCGCCTCCCAACTGAGCTAACAGGCGGCTTCTCGTACTTTGAGCTTTTCCACTTTGCATTCCAGTTCTTTATGGAGAACCGATACCATCGTCTTTTCTAAATTAAAGAAGCCCGCCTCTCTAAAAGCCTCCGTCTCTATTAAGCCCCCGCCCAAACTTGTCTGCAATAAATAAGCACCCCCCGGGGGGGGGGGGGGGGTTAATAGAGGTCCGCCCCGGGACACAAACGGCACACTAGCCATTCAGTTGCATACATTACCTTATCGGATGTCGCACAACTCTTAGGATCCTCAGAATCTGAAACTGAATATTAATTCAAACTTAAATAAGTTTCATTATTCTAACAACTGCAACATACTCAACCCGTTTCAGCCACCAGAGCTTAAACCCAAATTTCCAGAGCATGTACTACCACACGGCTACTATAGTCTCAGAAAGTACGTCAAGTCTTTTCCCTGATTTTTCCAATTTTCTCTCCTTTTTTGGCCGTCAAGTTATGACCGCTTCCCTTCCTCCTTCCGTTAGAGGAACCAAGTCACGGTAAGTTCCCTGGCTGTACTTCTTTACGCTAATTATATGTTCAAAATTTACGGTGACATAACATTGATTATTTTTCGCAAGATCGTCGAGATCGAGCGCAAGTTACTGGAAAGGGAGGAATGTACCAAATGTAACCTGGAGAAAGAATATCAAATCTTTCCAAAGGCGGGAGCACCCTTATTCTCCCTCGCAGCCTCGTCACGTAACGCTCCTCCCGACGAGCGTTGTGTGTAGAAAGATTGGGCAAGTTATTTAAACGGAGTTTAGCCAGTGTTTCACAAAACCACGTTCTAAGTCATTGACCACTCCAGAAAATACCATAACATACCATAATGCTCTTTGTTTGTCACCCAAAATTTTGTATAAGGGTTGTTTTCAGTGAACTTACACAGAAGGATAGCGGGGAAAAGAAGACGGCAAACCTTGTGTGACAAGCGTGACAATAATTATGCCTGAAAAAAATGTTCCGCCAAACTTCATCTTCCTTTAACAGGTCTTTTTGTAAAAGATCACGACAAAACTTGCAAGTAATTGTCCTGTCACGTTTTTCACACACAACTTTTTGCCATCCTCTTCTTTCTGCCTTCCTGTTGCGTTAAGGTCACTACAATCAATAAGTGACGCATTTTTATAAACCCCGTTGGCGCCCCTCCCGTGGAGGGGCCCTAGAACGAAATTGCCGCACACTCACCCGAATTTTGCCTTTCAGAGGAATCGTCCCGGTTTTCAGGCGACGAACAAGTAAGTTGAATGACAGGTGTCCGCGCTGCCGATGCTTTGTTGGCTGGCTGTACTTTCTTATGCTCCGGAGACTGGGTGTTTCGTGGGGGTACGGGTGGGGGAGGCAAAAAGTCATCCTTCTGTCCACTGCTGCTGTGATGTCTGCCTGTACTAGAGCTGCTGTGTCGCCTTCCTTCCCTCGGGGGTGGAACAGCGGGTTGTGGCTGACGCGTCGCGTGTTGAGGTGGGGGAGAATGAACGGGAGAAGCAGCTGACTTAGGAGAGGGAGGTGACCTCGGTATCCTTGGGGGTATAGGTGGGGGATCAGACTTCTTTCTCGGGGGGATGGCAGGTGCAGGCTCTTGGAAAACGCCTGAGGGTAGACTTCCGCTATCCGCGAGTCGCTCCACTTGCTCCACGCTTTGGCGAAGTTTGTCAATATACTCGTAATTCTCGTAACTTTTATTTGCATTTTCATCTTCAGATTTTCTCCTGGGATTTTCTGGTCCTGAAGCGTTACACTTTGTAGGAGATAAAGGTTTTGAGATGTTATCATTTGATACATCTTTGTTTGGCGATTCCTCTCTTGAGACCTTCTTAAAAGAGGTTTTCTGATTATTTTCATCTTTCTTTTGGTCACCCTTCGTTACAATGCGTAATATCTTCGCGGCCGACGTTTCTTTGTCTTTCTTCGATTTCTCTTCACTAGATGACTTTCTTTTACCTTTGGGTGACGTTTTGGAATTTTTCCTCTTCATCTTGGGAGACGTTTCTGGTGAGTTGGTTTCGCTTCCTGTAAATCGTCCTTGCAAATCCAAGGCATCCCCCGGGGAAAGAGACTCTCTCCGAGGTCTTTCCGAAGGGCCCGAATAATCATCGTCATTTTCTCGCGAGTCGTTGCTCCCTCGCCTCGGTTTCGGCGCGAGTTTCTTTACCTTTTTCACAAACTTACTCGCTTTCGAATCTTTACGTCTCGACATGTCGCATTGCACGTCTTCGTCTAAACTCTCGGTAGATTTACGAACCTTATCTCCAGAATCTGTAGTGTTAAAAATCACCTCGTCTGTTATTGCACAGGTAGCGGCGCCTCCTCCATCACCAATCGGACATGTCGATATATCTTCACTGGTAGCCACAGTTTGAGCTCGGAAGGCAGAAAACTGTGCAAGCTCATCTCTGATCTCGGTGTTCTGTATAAGCCGGGCATGTATTGCAGCTTCGCCGCCACCGCCGAGTTGACTGGCGCTAAAGTTGGCCCTTATCGGCGACATCAGAGTCTGAGGATTAACACTCTTCAGGCCTTTCGCGAAAAACGTAGACGACGGGCGATGCATGTTTATTAAGTCCGGCCGCTTATGTAAATCCTCAGAGATGTCGCCCACAGACAAACACGCTTTTCTCCTGTCCATAGTCTCTGGACGAAGTGGAACAGGAGGAGGCCCGGGGCTAGGTGCACGCGGAAAGAATCCTTCGCAAGTCGACTTGCTCTTTTCAATCACAGTGTGTTTTTTGAAAGGGGAGCCTCCCTTGCTTTTGACCTGGTCAGCGCGGACAGCCTCTGAAGGTACTGCTCCAATACTGTTCCGTTTCCGTGTCGCCGCAGGGAAAAGTTCGCTGACGTCATGCTGTAAGGGTGTTTCCATTTGAGCGATAATTTGATCTAAGAGCTTTTTAGAGGACTCGGGATCTCTGGCTTGTTCTAATAACGCATGCGCTGCATCGACTTGACCAGCGGCGACTAAAGACGTATTCAACCCTTCGTTGTCCGTGTTAGACTGAGTTGGCGGGAAAACATCTTCGGACTTGAGCGCACGCTCCCTCTCTAACTTCGGTTTTGGCGGGAAAGTTTCAACATTAGGATCCTTTATTTGAGCAACCAAATCCTCCTGCATTTTTCGATTAATCCTGGCGTTAGCTGGTGAGAGTTCTAAGCCGCCAGTTTTAACCGTGGTTACACCATTAGGAGAACTTGGGAGGCTTCGTCTTTTAGTACTTGATAAATTAGACATCTGATTTTCGGGCGCGTTTTCAGACGCTAAAACATTAACAACATTTCCGTTTCCATCAAGTTCTTTTTCCCCGGGTCCTGTTTGCAGGGCTTCACATCTGATGTATCCCTCGGCGTCCGTCTCATCGGCCTCAGGAATCAAATGCGGACTTGAAAGGTTCCTGGGCAAAGATCTATTGCGCATGCTCCCATCTTCACTGGTCATCGAACTCGTGCTTGTCAGTGACTCGTTGGACATTTTCCGTGAGTGAACTGGGTCTGAGATGTGAATTGGCTCAGCGGTGCTATCTGAGAGCAGATCTATGTAAGCACTAACCTCGCTGGTGTCCGTGGCTTCTTGGACGCCGTCATTAATTTCACAATACGGCGTGGGCTGAGTGAGAAAGACTTCATCGTCTCCAGCCTTCTCAACAGAGGAGTCAGTTGCTGATCGGGGTCGAAGGCCTAGGATTGAGGCAGACCCATTTGGTGCCCCGTTCACTGTAACAGCATTACTTTCGTTCTCTGATTTCTGGTCAGCAGTAGGATCCGTTTCAGAGCGTAGTCTCTTGGGGTTCTCAGCCAAATGTATCCTGTCCTTCTTTGCCAAAATCCTGGTCAGCCTTTCAGGGGGTGCAGTATTGGTCCGTGAGATTCTTGAGGGATGAGAGGGTGGGGAAATTCTAGGGTCACTGCCGTTTAATGACTGGCCTCGGACAAATGCCTCACGTTTCTGCGCTGCTGACTGAAATAAGTGCTGTGATTGCCGACGGATTTCATCGATGATGGTGTCGCCATGTTTAGTGAGGAACTGAAAAATCCCTTCACCAGTAGCGCAGCGTCTGTGAAGTAAATAAAAAGGATATTAAAAATGTCACAATCAATGATTAGCTTGCCATAGGCATGTCCAGCTCCACCCCATTTACAATATTTTCATGATTACCCTCCCCACCTCCCTCATGCGAAGCAGTTCGGACGAGCCTCTGCCACAACATCAAAGTTTCAGCACTTCTACATCTGCAGTGTTTACCCTTCCAAGATCCCATGAGCAGCTGTCCACAAAATCCACAACCGCTGAAGTTTAAGATGGCTTGCAACAATAAACAAAATTTTTTTCTGATGCTATATTAGTGGCGTTAAAAATAGCCAGCGAAAAGAGCCGTCTGTCCTCGCTCCTCGCTGCTAAACAAGCGAGTGAGGAGATACGGCTGTATTCGAAGGCTACATAAAAAAATTGTTGAACAAGTTGAGATCATTGTTGTTTACACTAAAAGTTATCAAAGCAACAGCATTGTAAATAAATAAATAACGATTTGGAGGTACATGTAGCACATCCACATAGTGGTTCTTCTTCTACCTGATTCCTGGTCGAATTGGAATTTGGAAATGTTGGTTTTTGAGGAGAGGGGAAAACCGAAGTTCCCAGAGAAAAACCTCTCGGAGCAAGGAAGAGAACCAACAACAAACTCAACCCACATATGGCGTCGATGCCGGGATTTATTGGTGGGAGGGCATTCTAAATTTAACCTTTTGTTATCATTGATTAAAATCAGCCAGGAAGCAATTTCTCCAAATGCATAATAAAATAAAATGAACAGTTCAAGTGTACACTAAATTTAAATTATCCAAAAAGTTAAAGTGGCTCTGAACCTCAAGCTGCAGATGTTTTAAACTTTAGCAAAAAGGAGTACTTTAACAGGCTTCTCGCAATTTAGGGACAAAAATGGGGATCACTGGACTAACCCCTTTCTTTATGATAAGCCCTTAAAGCTTAAAATTAAGGGCACTTTTGACAAGTTGTCATACCGACCTTGCATCAAGAATATAACTATACAAGAATGTATTGTGCATGTGTTTGATACCGTTACTATAGCATCAACTGGTATTTATAATTGCTGGATTAGGTAAATGGTTATTTATTATTATTATTTTAACAGTAATATATTTATTACTGACAAACTCAGAAAACTGAGAACACCTGAAACATCTCAGGAATGTTGATTGTGTAGTGATTAATCACAATTAATTTCAGGACTCGTGAGCAAACCTTAAAACCCCAAACTATAAAACATTGCTATCTGCGGTTTAGTTTTCTCACGCCCTATTGGTTATTTCCTCACAGCACAATAACATTTCATAAAAAATTTCTGGTGCTCACAGGTTTTGTGAGTTTCACTGTAATTAGTAATAATAGAGAAAAATTTATTAAGTGGGACACAGTTTTTCTTAGCCACTGAATATTTTAACATCACAATATACTAAACAGAACTTGCTTGTCTTTCTGAAACCATTTTCCATGTTAAGTGGTGTTGGCAATCTTGTAATTGCTGCCAACCCAATGAATTTCCTGATATATTAAGATTAAAAAAACACTCACAGTTACGTGGATTTTACACACATATCTCTCCCACAATCACTATGTACTCGATTTACCACCCAAAACTACTCAACTTCTCTAGAATCTTAGAACAATAGGTCTAAACAAATGTATCTCCACGTGCTACTGATGGGCTGAAATGTAGTTTTGCTTCAATTGTTAATTATTGTTCCTTAAAACAACTGAATTGACAGATACGCTGGATAATTAAGATGCTTGCTTTCAGCTTAAATCAACTTTGAAATTGAAAAGTTTCTTATTTTCAAAGAGTAACATCAAAACTAATTGCAACAGTGGCTCAGACACTTCTATTGCCTTTCTGGCACAAGTGTATATAGTGGAGGTGTATGTCGCCGAGTGGTTAACACCTTGAACTCTGGATCTGGAGGTCCAGGGTTCATGCCTCACCCATCACATTGTTTCCTTAAACAAGGAACTTACTCCACTTCGTCTCTCTTCACAGGGTGTGGGCCTTTACCTTTTTTTAACAAGTAGAAATAAGTAGCTGTGTATTACCTCCCAGCGTTCAGTGTAAGAAGTTGCATGTCCTTGTCACCAGCAGTCTTGGCAGGTTCACTTAAGTATGATCGCAGATGACCCACAGGCCAAGTCACAATAGTAACAGTTTTGTCAACAGACTTAAGGATCACATGCCCCTCTGAAATGCATAACATGTAGTCCCCCCTGATGTTATTCTGCTCTGAAAAAGGAGTCAGCCTCGTGGTAACAAAAAAACCTGGGAATCAAACAATACACAAAATCGGCTTACCTATAGTGGTATACATAAACATGGACTTTCACAATCTGAGGGTGGGTTTGGTCTTTCAAAATTTACAGTCCACACCCTCATCAGAGCAACGTATTAATTTCTATAACTTCAGCCTTGTTCCAGGTTCCAAGAGAGAGAGAAAAGCAGATCAAGAAAAGTTGCACATAAATCGCATGGGTGCTGGGGAGAGACGGAGTAGTGGAGCCTGTAAGGATTGTTTTCAATACCTTATTCCAGTATATCAACTCATTGTAAACCCTACGATTGGTAAATTGTGACAGTATACTTTGACACTCACGTCAACCAGTTGGCTTTGCATGTACAGAGTCTAACAAACATGCTGAGCATGTGAAACCCTCCCATGCTGCACCTTTTGACGTCTTGACGTTTGACATTTTGACACAAGAAACCCTTTTTCAGGAAGTGCTCGGGGTAGCAGGCAGATTGAGGTTATATTTAAAAAGATGCTTATATTAAAGGTTCTCCAATACTCTCTTCCTGCACTTTTTCGCTCGTTTGCTTTTTTTCCCTGGTCAACACAGACCGGGAGCCTTGCACAGGCTACTGTAACTTAATTTTACAAGTAATTCTGTTTTTTTTTTTTGCATGACCCAGATCAGTTTCTATGATAGTTCTGGTAATGGAAGTCTATGAAAAGAAATCTTTTTAACAAGAAAATAGAAAGATAAAACCTGTCTCCTCTAAAGACTAAAGCATCATGTAATAACATTTATTTTTCCATTGTTCATTTAACATGACACAGTGTGCCCTGGGAAAATATCATGTGCTTGGCAAAAGAAACCTAGCAAATGACCATTTTTAACAAATTCAGCAAATTCATTATAAGAAATCTTTTTTAAAAGCAAATGAAGACAAATATATGTATGATGCCCTTTAAATTAAAAATAAGACACGACTTTATTACAATGAAAAAAGTTTGATCTACACTGTATAATTAAAAAAAAAAACACTAGAGCACTAATGCAGGTATCAATGTTTGGAAGGAGATGGGGGGTTTGGGTACAGGTGTGGCATTTGAATTTTTCTGCCTTTGTTTTGGTCAAATTCCCAACCCTTGGGACTGGCAATACTGTAAAATTCTGAAAATAAGCCCCAGGGCTTATATTTTTCAAAGGCCCTTTTTCAGGGGCTTATTTTTGGAGGGGCTTCTATTCGGAAGGGCTTATATACATAGGGAACTTTGCATTTCAAAATCGGCTAGGCTTATACTTGGAGGGAAATTTGTGTCAAAATCGATTGTGCTAGCTTATAGTTGAAAGGAAATTTACCTCAGTAATTTGCAAAAAGTTTTTACTAAAACTCGCCTTCAGGACATAGACCTTTCTGAAACGTAGCCATGCCACTACTTTGTCAATATGGACCGAGGAAATAAAAGCCAAGAGTGAAGAGGAACCACACAAACAGCAATTAACTGTGACACTTTCTGACTACAAACACTTGGCACACACGTGATAGTTCTTTGGCAAATACAAAAATTTATGTTACTGTACTGTTTTTGCTTTGTTTTATGTTGTATTTGAGGGTACTTTCCAAGTACAAATCCCTGAAGGCTTACAATCAGAGGGGTGATTTAACGGAGGGTTTTTTGCGTTACGAGTTTGTGGGGCTTATGTTTGGAGGGGCTTATTTTCGGAATTTTACAGTACTTCAAATCTGATAAAATATCTCATCCTGGGGATAACAAAACTGTGTAATGACATGTATTAAAAGCAAACATAGAGAAATTTGAAATGTACATTTCCAACTACTGTACATTATCGAAGGTACCATATTTTTTTGGTTATGAGATGCACCCCAAACTTTTCAATGCAATTTTTCTAAGTTGACAAACTGAAAATTAAGCCAAAATACCCGGCTATATGGTGCAGCCACGAATTTTGGCGATCTTCACCTTAACTACAACAACACCCTTTCCAATGAGGCTGATTACAGCCATTTACCTGTGTGAACAAAAGCGTAAAAGGTTACATATTTTGATCAAAAGCAAAAAAATTACACCTATCAAACAAAAAGCATTTTTTCTAAAGCTGCAAATAATAAGGGAATCTGTTTTTGTTCCATAAACAAGTCAGCTGGCTTGGCTGCAGCATATTGACTTCGGTACATGCATCGCTAGTATCAAGATAAAATCGATCGCATAATACATGAGTCTGAATATTTTGTACCAAATCTGGTAAAATTAAGCCTTCGTTTATCAAAATAACTGTGATAAAAGTGCTCTCACATTTCTATTAACAGATTTGGGAGCTTTCTTTGAAAAATAAAGGTCTGAAACAAGTGCAAGATCGCAGTGTGGAAATGACTGTTGGATCAAGCACAGGCTCAAAAATTTGCCTGGTTACCAAGCATCAACATTCAGTTCAAAATGATTGATGCCAGATGATTTTTTTCGAATGGAAAAGGATTTATTCATCATTTAATACCAGCTTTAGAAGATGTAGAAGTCATTGAAAACCAATAACAAAGAAGAGGATGAGCAGCTAGAGCTTTTAGAGTCAAGAATTTGATCAATTTTGTTTTGTTCCCCAAAGCTACTCGCTTATAAGACACACCCGGAAATTACAACAGATTGAGAGCTATCAAGCAAACTTTCATTGAAAAAATGCTGCACCTTATGAGCGAAAAAATACGGTACATGTAGATTGAAGAAGTATAAAGTCTGCCCAACTACACATGAAAATATTCCAAAATTGAATCCATATGGCTGTTAAAAACCTAGATGATTTATACTTTGCTTACGCCATGTGAATAAACTGGCTTTAGGTCACCAACATACCGTAAAATTCCGACAATAAGCCCTGGGGCTTATATTTTTAAAAAGGCCCTTTTTGAGGGGCTTATATTCGGAGGGGCTTATCTATGGAGGGAAATTTGCGTCTCAAAATCGATTGGGCTAGCCTTATAGTTGAAGGTAAATTTACTGTTTTTGCTTTGTTTTACTTTGTATTTGATGGAAATATTCCAAGTACAAGCCCTCGGGGGGCTCATATTTGGAGGAGCGGGTTTAAGCAGAATTGAATTGCAATATTCTTTAAACAACTTTTAAGTTAATACACTCAATACAAGATGGAAAGCTGTAATGGTATTGCATTACAAAAAAAGTAATAACTTGACATATTTATACTCACTTACATGTACCGATCTACAACTTTTCCGAGATGGCACGTCTTGAAACATGAATTTACATGAAGGACCCAGATCTCTGCACAGTAAAATTCAAATGTCTGCAGTCTAGGACAAAATTTGTGGTGACAATCCCAAAATATGGGATAAAGGAAGTGTTCAAATGTTACACCCATGCCTGTACCCCTGTCTCCGTCTAAACATTGATACCTGCATAATTACCTAAAAAAAAATGATAATATGGACCCCCAGTTTTTAAAACTTCATGACATAAAAGTCTTATGTCTTACCTGCATTAGCTGATGAGTTGATTGTTCTCGTTCTAGAAAGTTTCCTTATCGAACCTTGTTCTTCTAAGTTGTGAGGAACTCCAGAGGAGTTTTCATGAGAAATACGCCTTGAAACCTCAGGAGTATTTACAGGGCTGTCATCTGTACTTGCATACTGCCACATCTCAGACGAACCATTCCCACCCACTTTTACAGCGACTTTATTTAATGCATGTATCCAGTCTGCTGTAGCTTCTTCATTGTCACAGCCCAGAGTAAAGGGTCCTTGTTTGCTACACACGACCATCAGTGGATGGCAGTGTGACTTAGAGCTTTGCGTTTCACCAATGTAAACAATGCTGTCTAAGTAGATGCAATGTTCAGCTGATTTATGAAATTCAAATGCCGACGCATCTTTGTAGTATTCAAGTCTTTGACAAGAATCTTGTGTTTTGTCACGCAAAACAAAGAATTTAGACTGCCATGCCTTAAAGAAAAAGAAAAAAAGACATTAACTTGTGATTACAGAAATATGTACAATAAGACCCTCTTCTTCAAAATACCAGTGGAAAAAAATTTGTGTCAGTTAAATTGACTGATCTAAGGGTTAAAGGGGTTTCATTAACGTTTGAACAGGAGGGCAAATGGATTTGACGCTTGGGCAAAGAATTGGCAAGACCTGTACGGTCCCCTGGAAAATTTTGAAATTCTATAGTTGCACAGATGTGTTTTTGTGTATTCTGAACCTGCAGACAATGTCTTTCAACTGCCAAAAAAGATAAATTTTCTAGACAATTTAATCATGATTTGATACCAACTATCCAACACACAAATTGGTTCTCTTTAATTAGTACCAACTTCAGACCCATTGACATGGATTTGCATCAGGGCAATCAGTATGTTTTTCTTTATCGTACTTTTTCATAATCTTTTTAACATATTGTTACATTTTAAATAGTATTTAGTGTCACACGAAACAAGAATGATTATAGACTTAGCTGTAACCTATCTAAGTCACTGTCAATTCATTCATATAATACACGTCAATCACAGATTGATAATCTGTTTGTTAAATCTGTTCATAGCACTCAATACAGCATTCGTTCTCTCAGTTACACTGGTCCAAAACTTTGGAATTCTTTATCTATTGATGTTAAGAAAATCAAGCCGTTTTCCAGTTTTCATCAACATATCAAGAATTCTTTGATTGATAGTTATAATACTATTATTGATTCCTAATGTTTTACGATTATATTATCTTAACTACTATTTAATTAATGAAGTAATACTTTTTATCTAAAACAACTATTTTGCATCTATAAATTATTCCTTCTACTCATATTCTTGTTTGGGTCACCTACTCGGTTAGTTCCCCGAACTATTTAGGTGTCCCAAACTCTGCACAAAGAACGTACAATTGAAATTTTCTTTCCCTTCACAATCTTTCAATTTTATATTTTAAAGCACTAATTTTTTTATTAATTATTATTATTCTGTGTGAGTTTAAATAAAAATTGACTTGACTTGACTTGACTGTCAGCATCTCAGCCACAATGTGGTATAAATTGGTATAATTTGGTTGAAAACGAAAAATACTCAGCGATCAAAATTCATGCGTTCGTTTCTGGGCTGCCTTGGCTCACACCTGTTCCCACAACACTGAGACATTTCAGATGGTCTTTCATGGAGCACAGTTCTTTTTGTGATGCATTATGGTGTGATTCTTGCTTTTAACACATAACAAACAAAGGGATTTGATGCCACATGTGATAAATTGGAAATTTGACGTTTATTGTTCCTTGTATTAAAAAGTTCTTTGAGATGTTAAGCAGCTGGGAAAAGTCACGTTTTGCCAGGTGCCCTTCCCTTTAAGAAACCCCTGCTAGTCAGGGCTCAAAATAACAGCTGGTCAATGGACAAATTATTGTGTCTGACCAAGACGACCATTTGTCCAGACAAACTTTCACTTTGCTCGTCATTTTGACCGGATCAGCACGTTTAGCGGCCCACATTTTCACACATTACATTTTAAGAGGACCAGCATCTTTTTTCAATCCGGTATGTCTTTGCTTGTTAGGCTAGCATGTTCAAATTATTATGGTGTTATTTTTAAAATTTTGACAGGTCAGAAGAGAGATCTGACTGAGCTCAAATTCCTTTGGCCAGTCAACACGACTGGTAACAGTCCCAAATTCATTTTGAGCCCTACTAGTGAATGACTAATTACATGTACATATACTTTTTTGTGTTTATTTGTTTCATAATTGCAAGTTATATTCATCCATTCAGTTTGGTTTTCAGTTCACTTCTAAAAATGAAAGTTCTGTTTTGAAATTTCTCCTCTAATTCTAGGAAAATTTCGAGGACAAAAGAATAGCTTTTATGAGCTACACATTGAAAGATCGTGAAACATTATTTAGTGTATTGTAATGTGTTAATTAAGAGTTCCAGTTACTGAGTGACTTCTTAAAACAGAGTTAAATTATCATGGAATAATTTACTCATGAAAATTGCAGTAAAAGGGAAGTTAAATACATTGAAATAAAGAGGGAAATCTGAGTTTAACAACTGAGTTCTAGTTAACTGATAAAGTAAATGTCTATGAGACAAAACCAAATCTCTCTCATTAGTGGGGAGTCTGAGTTACAAAACAGCAGGGCTGTCGCTAAGATTTCAAGTTGCTGTTTACATGTAATTAGGCCGAAGTTTACATGTAATTAAGCCGAAGGCGAGTGATTTACAAGCTTTTCGAGTGTTCTCCCAACATCCCAAGTGTGTTATCACGCTGGTAAACCCATGGAAAGTGTGGTCTCTTGCTTTTATAAAATAACTTTAAGTTGTCTATGAGTTTACCGGCACAATAAACCATAGGTTTTTAACCAATCAGAACGCACGCACTATCTTAGTTATTTTATAATATTTCATAGCAGTATATATTCTCTATATTCATGATTTTTCCTAATAAACTTGATGAAGACTGGTATTGGCGAGTCAAAATATTGTATACCTTAGGCTTAAAATCACATTGTTTGATCAGTCTTTGCAGTAGTAGTCTTTTTTACTTTAATTTTATTTTTATCTTTTTCGACTGATCACGATCTTGTTTGATCCAACGTTGAGCAACGGTTGTTCATGGTTTTTGCATTGGTTTTTCAAGCCTTTATTTACATTACCCTTAAGGTGTTCATGCATTCAACATAAGTCTGTCTGTATAACACAAATTATATTAAACACATGGGAATGTAAATCTTAAATTTCTCAACATTCCCGAGTCATAATTTATAATTTAATTTTCATGTTGAGCATGATTTTGTGTGTCTTCTTCCCAATACATGTAACTGCTTACGTGATAATTATGTGGTGAAAAAAACCAAACAATATTATCCATAACACAGCTGTGTCTAGACCTTTCTGCATTCATGTATAATGTACCCAAAAAAATTTGGTGAGGGAAGTCCTGGATGACTGTTTCGCTAATAAGGATGTTTGTACACTGTTATAGCACTAACAAAAACTTTTAATTTAGGAAACTTTTCATTTTCATGATGCAGCTCATCAGTGAGTGTAATGACTGTGGTATTATATGAACATCTGTTTTGCCATCCCTTTGACAGCCAATTACATGAGTAAGTGGATGGCGAAACATCGTTAACATAAAAGAGGCTGTCCTGTTTCTTAGCAATGAACTACAGTAGTACTGTAGGCTTGATGAAGTTGATCTGCGAGAATAGTACCAATGCCACCTCACAGATCAAGAAGATTAGATGTTAAAGAGCTTTGGACCATAAAAATTAGCCAAACTGCAACTTCCACATATACCTCATATCGATATTGCATGCAAAAACAAAATGGCAAATTTGTATCTAGAAGTTGTTAGAAGTCCACGTGATTGGACTTGTGACTTCACTAAACATATTACGTTAATTTCTACTAAAAATCAATTACCTTAATCCGAACTTTTGCATGGGTTGGAGGTCTCTTGATCATCATTTCACCATACTTGACTATATCTCCAGCTTCAAAGATTCCTGCCATGGCCGATGCTAACAAATTATCATATCACGATTTTCCAATTCCAAAACCTAGGATATTAACAATAAAATCGGTGAGAAATGAATCGAATACGAAGACTGTGATTGTAAGCGTTCGGTATTTGTTCCGCATGCGGAACCGAGAACAAGAGACGAAAAGAAAACACATTAGATGAAAAGGCGAGAAATAATAAATTACTTCACTTCCGAATAATAACTGTTTGAAGCTCATGATTAACTGAAGAAATAATATCGCGAGTGACATCCACAGACGACAATTGATGTGATCTAGAGAATCCTATTAAAACTTACGAAAATTCGGTCAGCTTGGGATTTTTTGGTCGGAAGGAAGGAAATTTCGCAGCAGTAGGCGTCGATCGTTCGAACAAAATTCTCCTTTATAAGGTGCTAGGATTATCACAAAGCGACATGCCACGGTCCGGCGGTTAACATTCGATCATAGTCGACGTGCAAAGAACATCTCACCCTGTGAAAGTCCGAATTATACGTTCTGTCATTAAGGGAAAATGTACTTCAGTTTTGAGTTTTTCTTCAAATTAACCAAACGTTTTTATTACACGAGTCTTTAATACCCATCCTCAAAGATTTCCAGTATACCGAAGGCTGTAAAACAGTAAATTAAAATTCTCGTCGATTTTATTTGCGCTAATGGCTGCTCTGTTGGCGATGAAGCGCATTTTAGTATTTCACAAAAGAGCTATTCTTAATTTCCACTTCCGCAAATGTAAAAAAATTGTGAACTAATCGCATGGCTTTGTGAGGTCCTTTGAGAAATCTGCCACGAGAATGTGAGAATTTTTAATACTCAGAAACAAAACTTTTTAATACGCATCACGTGAAAAGGACAACAGAGGAGTCATAAAGCCATATTTATGGTGCAAACATTTAAATTTTTCAGTGAATTATTATTATGCTACCGTTCTTTAAGTTATTCTGCTCACCCCCCGTTGAGCCAAATTCATTAGCAATCTACCCACAGCAAAATTTATGAAATTTACAACCTACCATCGTTGCTCGAAATATTGCAAACCAGCGTGAAATTTAAGTTATGAGAAGTCACCGCCCCACCACTATGTTATAAAAAACACCTGTAGTGAAAAGCAAAGCACAGTTAGGCTTTTACAGTCGACTTGCCTCTCATATTGTCGGTGTTACTGTCAGTTAGGAAAAGGATCCTTTCCCGCAAACCGTTGAAACCGCTGTTTTCTACTGTGTTGACAATAAAATGACAGAATATACTGTATCCGTTCAGATCAGGTGATTGGTCTTGCCACTTTTACGACGACCTCGCGCAGAAACGAAGAAAAATAATTCCCAACCGAGCAAACGAAGCAGTCATAATTCGTAGCATTTGCATTTGAAATCCAGAGTAGATGTCCTGAGGGCCAGATTATTAACGAAGGGGCAAGATATGAAATTGAAAGTAGTCGAACAGGAGATCGGCGATTGGAGACTTGAAGCGTGATGTCTCTAACCTTGACTCATTAGACTGGACACACAGACACAGCGTGCGAGTAGACAAGAACAAAGGTGCAATTTCTTGAGTAGCAGTCGCTAGCGGTATAGCATTAGGACAACTCTTCCTGATTCTCTGTAAATAACTAGCTGATTTCCTCAGCTGTCAAAACAATGCGTTTCATAATTTATTCTTCTGTGTTTTGTATTAGCTCGTTGCGTGTTGCCGTATCATTCCTCAGAAATATTTTGAGGTAATGGGCACCATGGGATAGCTTGGTAACCGCTAGTTTTAAGAGAAAACAAGATGTCGGAACGAAAAGTGCTCAACGTAAGTGATAAAAGCTTGATTTCATTTGTTTTTGGTTTTGTTTCTGATGCTTTAAATAGCCAGCGAGGTGATTTGAATTATTGCTAAGATTTCCAGACAGCTCCATACATTTATTAAGTATGCAGCGATCTCATACTATTTTTCAAACGTATGACGCTCGATGCATCGATTCCAAGCTTGCGATAGTACTCCACTGGCTTTAGTTACTTTAAGGGGACCGTAGCTTTATGGAGGAAAAAACTTAAAAATTGGACGTATTAATCGTTGTTTTGGTCCAGAAGCTACGAATCTTTTTTTACCTACCCATCTAATAAATGTCATAAATGTCATAAATGTTGGCAACACTAAAACATGGAATCCGGAAATGGGATCACGCGAACGGAAACAGAAAGGGAAATGGAATACGGAATCAAATATCAATGATACAAAAGTAAGGAATTTCACTTTGCATAATTAATACAATCCAAAGAGAATTTGTTGTAGTTTTCTTTGCAGTTTCCTTAAAATATATGCTTGTTAATGTGTCTTGATAAGGTTTGCCATAGCGTGATTTATTGCACTGCAAGGCCGATTAAAAGTAATTTTACAAATAATTTTTATTCACGAGTTTATGGCTTGAATAATACAGTTAAACCTTACGTTTTAAGCTACATGTCAAGAGTGGTAGTAGTTGGTCTCAGAGCACACCACTTGATTGTCCCCAAACTGAATAGTCAACCCATGATCAACCCGTGACGTGACCACACAGTGGCAGATCCAGGGGAGGGGCCTGGGGGGCCCGCCCCTTTATTGTTGAGACCGCCCCCCCTTATATCAGGGTCTGGATGATCTCCCCCCCCCCACCCATTATCAGAAGGTCTAGATCCGCCACTGCCACAGTTCCAGTGTTTTAGCAGTAAGTTCAACTTTTTTGCCAAGCTGAATGCTAATGGGATACTGGTATAATTATTGAGGCTTATTAAACATGGTGCATTATTTTGATGTAATCAGTTGCGGAATCAAGCAAACGCATGCACAATTCTCTCTTCTCTTTGGACTCCCAATGCCATGGTTCTCTTGAGTAAGTTATCTTGATAAATAAAACTGAACACTGATGAAGACAACCCAGAAAAGACACCCAGGAACAACTTGATGGCGACACCTTTCAGTTAAACTTACCTTTTTCTAAAGGAACTAGTTATTGTCAGTGACACTTCTCAGCTATAGTTTTTCTCCTTGCTTAGCCTGTTTCAGGCTCTCGGATCCAGTTTCCTCCCGTTTTTTTTTTCTTTTCCGCGCTTTCTCAACTACGCGGGCCCAACTATCTCGGAGCCAGGAACATCCTACTCCTTGCTTTGCTGTTCCGTAAGAATTTTCAATCATTGCTGGAAGTGGTATGAAGAGTCTTTTCACCAGAATTGACTCCTCTAATCATACAGCTGTCTCTTCTGCCCAGGTATTAAATTTATTCATTTATTTTTATTGTCATTGCTAATAATTTTTTTTTCAAATTGATCCCTTGGAACCATCTTTCACAGATTCCGTATTCTGTTTCTGTGATTCCATTTCGGGATTCCGGATTCTGTGTTTTAGTGCTGCCCTTTAAAATTGGCTGTTTAGCATATGTACTTTTTCCTTCTGCGCATGTGTTTGCTGTTCTCTGGAGAATGAGACTTCCACTCTTATCTATTACAATAGGGCTTTAGTTACATTATCCTTTATTCAAGTAACCTTAAAATCTTTTTCCAGGTTCATGAGAAGGAAAAGGATTTTGACTCTTTGTTTGTACATGTATTCCACAGAAATACTACCCTCCAGATTTCGATGCATCTAAGATCCCTAAGCTTGGACTTTCACGAGATCGTCAGTATGTGGTGCGACTCATGGCCCCTTTTAACATGAGGTTGGTTGTGAAATTGAGGCAATAGCTAGGTGAAGTAGATGCCAATGGATAACATTCACAAACTTCAAGTATAAAGATTATTATTATTATTATAGTAGTTTCGATCCTGCACCAAAGATCTTACTCATCTCAACATCTAGCTCCTTGGACCAACCCCCCCCCCGCCCCCCCCCAAAAAAAAGCAATGTCCATGATGAAGTTCAGCTGCAGGATCTTGTAGCCTGGGTAATGTTTGGTAAGCTCCCACTGCAGTGGTTGGTACTTCTCTTTCTTCTCAGAATCGGCTTCCTCGCACGATTGTCCTACCATGGACAGCTCATTTCCACAGCCAACACCCCAGAATTGCATTATCCATTGATTCAGTTTTTAATAATTTCTAATATTTTTAGGTGTACCACCTGTGGAGAATACATATACAAAGGAAAGAAATTCAATGCTAGGAAGGTGGGTAGTAACAGGGTTAACGTCATCCTCATCAGTATGATCATCATCTTTCGACTGTCATTGTGATACGCTGTAGACACCACACAGTTTTGTCGCAGGGTCTTAGTTCCCATATTTGCTCTTTCAAGTTTCTCTCCCTGGCCCCAGTACCTCATGATGAGATTGTGTTGGGATAGTTGAGGGGTCTACAGTGTACCTCAGTCTATTACACTTTAGTAAAATCCCACTAGTGGTCTATTATCAATTCTGTGCTTTGATTGGTTGAGCTGCTACCAGGCTATATGTTATAGCCCACTCATAAAGAAAAGCACTGGCTTCGAAAACCAAGACAATTGCAGCTGAATTGCGTTTTGCTAACTTAAGTTGGTTTTTCTCGATATTTTTGACCGACTAGTTGGATTTTACTAAATCAATTATTCCTCTCACCCTCATGGCCTCTGAGTCAATAGCTCATTCGGGCTCTAGGAATAATTGATAAGTATTTTGAGCCTACGTAGTTCCTCCAGAAGAATGTCCCAAGGCGATTAACATATACAGGTTGATAAGTGCTTGATCATATAATTTATGGTATGTGTACATTGGAAGGGATTCTTAAGTGGATGAAGGGACTCCTTTCTGACTCAAGGTTCTGCTCTAGCAACCCCTGGCCCAGTGGCCCCTGGTACCTAACTTTTGCTCTCATGCAACTAGAAAATCCAATTTCTGTCAACAACAGTAACAATAAAACAACAATAACACTGTTTGATCTAATCATCACTGACTGTTATCTTGGAAAAACTTTACCACTATTTTGATACCAGCTCTTTTAGTGTACCTGCTTGTTAAAAGCCTTCAGTAACCTTACAAACACACAATTTGTTTCCTTTGATTGGCTAAACTTAATAAATTCCTACAGTCACCAAGATGGTATAAACCTTTAAAATAATTAATTCCAGATGGCCACTGTTGAAATTGTTTACTTATTGGACACCAATAAAATTTCAACTGCATAATTTTCATACCTATAAACAATTAATTATCAGCAATCACATAGTAAACAAACACACTGTAGTTGAGATATTATACAAGATTATCTTACTTCTTTTTATTTATCAATTTGTTACCCCTACCCTGAATGCTATTATTTTTTTTGTTTCATAACAGGAAACTGTACAAAATGAAACATACCTTGGCCTTCTAAGATTCAGATTTTACATCAGATGCCCTAGATGTGTATCAGAGATAACATTCAAGGTATAATGAGTTATAGCCTGCGTCGGTTACTTTCTTGGCGGCAGAGCCGCCACGTGAAGCTGAGCAGGATTTTTGACTTGTACCCACTCTTCTTGCGGCTCTGCTGCAAAAACAATACTGCACTTCTGCGCAAATCCCGTCAGCTATGCAATCTAAATGAGTTAGTGCAAATCATTCTACCTACCCAGCAGTTTCATTCCCACCCAGCCTTCACATATGATTCTAAGAGTTGTCTGAGCTGTGAGCTGCTTGTAAAATTTTGGTTTTTTTCTTTGACAGAATTACTAAAAATTACTAGATATAATAACAAATTCGTCCAGCTCTTCTTGGAGTGGAGGACAGTTTCTTGAAACTTGACTCTAACTTATGGACCAGAGTCAGTGAACGAAATTCTACCTTTACATGTATATACTAGCCATGCTTTTAAATAGTGTACTGGTTTCCCCTCTGACAGTTAGGATTCTTAACATAGTTACAATGCATGTTTCATTATTGTGCTATAATACTGCCTAGGTTAAATAAAGTAAATAAATTTCCTATTGCAAAAAAACAATCAATAATAACAGAGTGCGACTGAAGTGACAGCATTTGAGAAAAAGAACACAACAACTTAACAATAGACCTGGCATGTGATGCATCAATCAAGTTACCCTTCGTTGATGTCAGCACATTTTCTCCACAATGTACTTCGTCAATATTTATTTACTGTAGTGGTACTTATGGTAATGAAAATAAGTTCATGTAAGACAAACCTTTGATGGTTGTTTCTTTCACTTGCTCCCTAAGAACCATAATATCAATTCAAAGAAACATTAATTGCCAACCATTGTTAAGACTTCATAGATAAATTTGAAGTAGTCTGTCTTCTTATCCTGGGCTAATGATAAGTCTTCCCTTCATAGACTGATCCTGAGAACACTGATTATGTTTGTGAAAATGGAGCAACAAGGAACTTTCAAGCACAGAAATTAATGGAAGATGAAGAGAACAGAAAACAGAAAGAAGAAGAAGAGGAAGAACAAAATAATCCCATGAAGGTACCGTAACAACAGCACTGTTCAAAGAAGAGCTGTAGCAGGGAACAGTTCCACATAACTGCGACCAAGTTAGCAGTATTACTGCAGTTTGCTCAACGTATTCATGTAACATTATTTTGCTTGTGAGATACATCTAGGTAAACAATAAATTTCGAATTGCACACCTTAATATAAACATGGCATTTTGATCAAATCAGTTTAGTTGATCTTAGTTAACTCCAGAGTTGCATGTTAAGCCTGTTTTTTATTTTTTTATTTTTTAGTGATTTGTATCTGGTATTTAACATATTTTTTTACAGTGTCCCCCATTAGCTTATAGCTAAATACGTAAACACTTAAATATTTAGTTTTCATTCATTCATTTATTCAGTAAGCTGTTTTCCAGGCGAAATACTGCAAGGACTCCAAGCTTGTGCGTTTGCTTCCATCACACATGAAAACCAGCCTTAAAGTAGCTTTGAGTTCAAAGAAGCAGTTAGCTGGGAATTATTAATAGTAATAATAAAATGACAAGCATTTTAACTAAATCAAGATCAAGACAACTGATTTAACTTATTGCCTGGGACTTATGTTCCAGTGAATAAAAAAATGATTTAAACTGAGCAAACTCTGTTGTAACAATATTTTCTTCTTTGCTTTCTTCAATTTAGGCTCTTGAAAAGAGGACAAAAGAATCCAAACAGGAGATGGATATTTTAGAGAAATTAGAGGAACTGAGAGATCTAAACACCAGACTGGCTAATGGTTTGTAACCTCAAGGAGGCTTGGGTAGTCCTTAACCCTTTAAGCCCCGATGTCCACTTACAAATTCTCCTAACTGATCTCCATACATTTCCTTTAAGAATTAGTTGAGAGAATTTGATAAAAGATCAAAGATTTTTCTCTTTAAGATCATTTTATTAATTCTCGTAGACTTTGCTCTTGACAATCTATGGATATCGTTGGGAGAAGATTGATTTTGGACACTATTGGGGCATAAAGGGTTAAGGGTACATCACTGTGGGAGAGATGTCAGCTGAAAGTTAACCTGAGCAAGACTAAACTCTGAGAAATGCCAAAATAATGAAATGATGACAACAGCCCCCCTCCCCCGAAAAATCCTAATCTTCGAGTTTTTCGTTGTAAGAAAAAGTGCTCTTCTTCATCTCTGATATTTCCCTGCCTCATCCCGATTGCTCCCCAATTGCTCACGACCACTTTTGGGGGGACATTTGAGTTAATTATGAAAGAAAGTAGGGGCAAAAGGAGCTGCCCGCCCTCTGCGCTCATTCTCGTCATCCCCCTCTCACACTTCTCGCTTGACTTCCGCCTCACATGGGAAGCCTGTGGAGGAGAGAGTATATTTCCTTTTTTTGGGGGGGTGGGGGGAGGGGGGGTTGGAGTCCCCCTACACCCCCTAGAGAAAGCAGTGTCCCATTATAAAGTGCTATTGACTACCTCTTAGTATCTGATCATGTTTACTTAGTGGAGGATGCTTTTTAAGGCACAAATCAAAAGGTGGAAGATTGCTTTAGTTTATGTCAGCAATATTCTAACCTATATGAAAGTGAACATGATCTTCACAGTAGAATGAACAACCTAAACAGTCAAAAAAGAACCTGAAAAATTCCAGGCTTGACTAGGCATTGAACTCTGACCAAGCGCAACCCTCTATCCATGGAGCTAACAAAACCACAAAACCACAAAACTGTAGCCTGCATACGCCTGCCACGCAGGCTAAACCAACTGGAGAACAAGCCATTGTGAGTTCATAATATACACGATGGTGGAAATGACATGAATTGAAATATATGAAATGAATCATGTTTTGAACTGCGGATAGAGATATAACAAATGTGAACATGATCTTCGCAGTACTATGAACAGCCTAAGCCACTGAAAAGAAAAAAAACTGAAAAAATTCAGGCTTGACCTAAATTAACTATAAATTAACACACCATGGCTGAATAATAATGCATATTGAGAGAAAAGATATTTATGTTAGTTTTTGAGGTCATTGCATGGAAACCACAAATCCAAACGTTATATTTTTTTTGTTGATAGAAGACTGTCCCAGGTGGCTTGCATTGTATGATAAGGGACTTGATGCCTGACATAATGTGCTGTTGGTTTTGGTTTGTTGTTGTAGTTGATTATGACACCCTTCTGGAGTTAAATGCTAAAGCAGAAGAGGAACTGCGAGCCAGAGAAGCAGAAGAAGATGAACAGGAAGTACAGTAAGCTCTCCCTTTGGATTATTTGTTAACAGTATGCTTATGTTGCAGTTCCTTTGGCCATGCTTAA
Organism: Porites lutea; assembly: GCF_958299795.1. Taxonomy (NCBI): domain Eukaryota; kingdom Metazoa; phylum Cnidaria; class Anthozoa; order Scleractinia; family Poritidae; genus Porites; species Porites lutea. Next base: position 10,654,502 of record NC_133204.1, read on the forward strand.
GATTATAATCATTTGATTTTGTGGTCTCATTGGCTGGATTGAAGGTGCTTTAATTTTTAAACTGCCCAATGCATACTGACAATGTAATTGATCAGCGGAGGCTCCGATTTTAATTTTAACTTTTTATTACATCAGTTAAATACTATACTTGAACTATATTTTACTTTCAAACATACTGCTAAAGGACAGATTTGCAAACATACATTAATTATGCAAACAACTGCAACATACATCTATAAACCATGTATTCTCTTTTTAGGAGTGTTATTTTTACTTAATTTTAGGACATATTTTGGTGCCCAGAGGATAGAGAAAAGATTGAGTGACAGTAGTGATAATGATGAAGATGAAGGGGACAAACTAACATCCCGAGTCAGTAAACCAACAAGAAGAAAAGCCACAGATATTCTGGCGGAGGTAAGCATTGAATCCAGGACTACTTTCAAAGAATTCTACTAGGTAGTGGTTAGAGTGGGACTTGAGCATGGCATTGTACTGCCCAGCCATCCTGCCTCCCTAATGCAAAAGAGGCTGTTTAAAAGAAGAGTAAATCAACGTCCTGACCATTAAAATCTAAAGTTGGAACGTTTGTTATCTTGTCATTTGTTTTAGGATGCAGACAGTCAACCATCCCAGAAGAAACAAAAGACATCAAGCAGTGTTAGTATTGGAAAACTTCAAAACAAGACACAACTAGCATCATTAGTTAAAGTTAACAAGGACAAAAACAGTGGACAAAAATCTGCTGTAAAAGCAGCTATAAAAACGGGCACTTCATCAAGTGGATCAAAAGAAAATTTATCAGATTCAAAGAAGGAAGCTGACAGTTCAAACAGCAAACCAGATCCCAGCTCAAGTGGACTAGGCTCGTTGGGCATGCTGGGAGATTATAGCAGCAGTGAGGATTCTGATGAATAGACTTCAAGGCAATATATAACGGTCAACATTTTAATAATTTTAGTCAGTGAGCTGATTGAGGACAGATTTAATTGGACCGAGTTACCGCTATTTACTATTAGAGAGCTTAAGCAACGACGACGGCGACGGCAACGAGAACGGCGAAAAAGCAATAGGTTTAGACAAGCAAAACAACTACTTTGCACGTGGATCATACTTTTATGCACATTTCTCTGCCGTCATTGCACGACTACAACGCGCAAGTGCCAAATTTCACGTTTTGTCAAGGACGGGAACACAAGACAAAACTTTCTTTTTCTTTTCCTGAACTTTGATACAGTCCTTTCGAATTCAACTCCAAAAATATTTGCCAAAATTTGAC
>NC_133204.1:10658280-10668280 GCF_958299795.1 Porites lutea
AATTTTGTACTATATTCTCGTTGGGTACCCCTGTTATATGTTTTTGTGGACCTGAAAGTGCACAACGTTCAAAAGAATTCCTATCATTTTGATTGTATTGACCAATAAAAACGTTGCATTAATTTATTCCGTAACAATTTGCCAACAGAAAACAAAGGATTGTGCACTTTCAGGGTGCTTCCAACATAAACTGCAGCACTGTTGTTTTTATCATTGATGTTTGCCGCTTTTCATAACCAGTCTCCTCTTATAACTATACAAAAAATAGAGCAAAATCGTATTTACCTGAGTAACATCTTTACATTAATGGCTATTCTTCTTGTATCAGCTCGGTTTATTCAAACATTTCAGTTAAATCCTAATCACTAACACAGAATTCTCAGTTGCAGCTACAGCAGCAGGTCGCTGTTGTTGCTGCTACGACCTCGGTGATGGCCTCGTCTATACGGGTATTGCGAAACTCCCTTTCCACTGTTAATTCCCCTCTGCCGCCTTCGTTTTTGTTTCCTTTTTGCTAAACCACAGAGCCATTTCTCGCACTCCGCGTTTAGAAAACACTGCTGTACTGTTTTGGAATTTTCCTTTCTTAGTTCATCTCGGAACCTCTTCATATCATATCGAAGACGCTTAGTAAGTTCATTGCAAGCTGAGATTCTAAAAATTCTCCTTTCGCAAATCTGTCTTAAGGCTGCAATTACCAAACGAATGGCTTTTTCTGTCGCTATAAGTTTCCTTTTTCCTACGTTGGCAAAAATATTACATTTAGCGTTGTGTAAACTTTGAAGTTCCTTTTCTCGGCAACAATGAATTAAGTCATGCAATATTCTCAAGACGCATTTTTCGAGACATTTGTGCTCCTCTTCCTTGTACCGCTCTTCATGACGGAGTACCAGTGTTTTGATAACATAAGAACTGATTTGAAAAGGGTTTCTGTCAAGATAAAACATATCTTTCAAATATTTCAGAACCCTGTTGCATCTCTTGTGAATATGCTGGTGACCCATTTCTTCGAACATTTGTTTTTCAATCAAAGAAAATGACCTTCTCCAACAGAGCGATATATTTTTGTGAACATGTTCTTGGCATTTATAACACCAAGCTGGAACTAAAAGATATAAACTATTGCTTGCACTTTCACGATCATTTTCCACTTCCACTTCAACGGCAAATGTTAAATCTACGTCTATGTTCAGAGGATTGTAACCGTCAGTAGAACTTGACCTCCATTTCAGTTGGAGACGACAACCCGGTCGAACTGGATTTGTTCCCCATTGTACCATTTTTAAAGTCCCTGCCGGGGTGGAAATCGTTGTCCCCCTAGAGCAAAGGCGTTCGTATGCATTCGTAACCATCTCCCCGAATGTCACTTGCACGGAGCCATACTGGTGGTAAGGAACTATATATAGATGACCATCCTCTCTCGAGTAAGTAATTCCTTTCCAGCGATCAGCAACAGATTTGTCCTCTGTGAGGACATGAGCAAATCCCGCTGCATCAGGGCATTCCCTGACTGCTGTACAGAGGCCAGGACGCGACAATTCTTCATTTACGGCCATCAAGTCGAATTCATTCGGTTCGCTTATTTTAGTTCCTTCGTAAAAACTTCCTGTCTTCAGTACACGAGATGTCTTAAATCGGTTGTCTAGTTCGTACACTTCTTCTAGAATTCGGTAACAAACCTGTACTACTGCGCTTTCGATATCTGCTACTTCGGAGGCAGAGGCATCAAATTTCGTTTCTGTTTCGTCCAAACCAGTGAGGTACCGATTGAGAGCCATTCTTCCACAACGCTGCAAGAAACCTTCGAAGTAAGACGGAGATGAAACAGTATCACATTAGGTCGCAGACCTTTCAGAGTAATATAACCTTCCGATAGGAAGTTCGTCACGCAAGAGTCAGTTGTAAGTTCAGTAGCACTGTCACCATTACAAAGTTACCATAAAAGGTACCGAAAAAAAGAGGATGGCCTTACGAAGTTTCAATACCGCTGCAGGTGTTCACACCAAAACCGGTTTCGAGCCGAGCTTATTGTTCCGCAAACTCCTGGTAATCCTATGATGATCGTTCAGTTGGGCTCGGCGGTATCCAAGACGGTCTCAGTGACGGAAATACCATGAGGCTATGGACAATTTCTCGTTATAGCATCGATAACTGTTTCTCTTATTTATTAAAACATGAACAAATACTCTGATACAGTGTGTCCACATTTCGAACAAACCTAGTTTTCATTTACATGTTAAAACAGTGATGGAAGTAAAACAGCTCTATTTCGTTGAAATCCATTCTACAAAACTAAAGTTTAAGGAAACAAGCTTTCATTGACTGTCCCCTACTTTGTCTTAAAGTTTCATTTTTTCAAAACTCTGACGATGGTCAAATCTCCGTGTGCGACTACCAACCTCGTTGCCAGGGTCCTCTCTTACCCGTCCCTGCGGAGCGAGAGACAGGGACGGGTAGCCGTGAGGACCCGGGGAACGAGGTCGGTTCGACCACCTCTCGTAATTAAGCGACCTCTTATCTGAAATATCTTTAGTGCTTTTCCCTGGGAAAATGTCACTGGCAGCCCTTGTAAGTAACCGCGAGCACTTTTTTGAGGCGACCTGAGTTAAAATTAAAGTTTACCGGCATCTTGTTTTTAGCCTCGCGTAAGCAACCGCTGAACACGTGGTCTAATCTCCCATGGCTGCAACTGAAGTTGGGTAATACAACTCCATATAACCCTGATAAAAACCACAAATTTGGTGCTGTTATTACCTCAATTTATGTTCGCTGTTTGTACAGAGCATTTTTACCGTCATTCAGCTGTGTCAGTTCTGTTCCAGGTATAGACTGCCATAAGCAACTAACGGTCTCTCAACATTTCATGTAGCAAGTAGCCTGTCCAGGCTTTCAGATGGTGGGCAAGAGGCAAAAGTGAATGGCACGCGAAAAGTTGACGGGGCGGGAAAAAGGTTATTTTCGTGTTCGCGCTTTCTCAATTCAGCGTACCCGACTATCTTGGAGCCTGGAACAGGCCATGTAGCAAGTTAATGGATGGCAGCCTGCAGAACAAGTGTTATATCTTTGCATTTTCAAGCGCGAGGCGGGCGTGGGGCACCCGACACGCGGGACAGCAGTTATCTCACGCCCTTCGTGTCATGCCTGTCTCGCACTCCGTCCACGCCCGTCTTGTGCTTGCCCTCTCTCGCCTGAAAAACGCAAAAATATAAGGCCTGTTCTGTAGACTGATTAACAGAAGCTCTTCTCAATCACCTCTCCCTTTGGACGCCTGCCAGGCAGGCTAGAGGCACACCCCGAAAAATGATTCCCTCAACGACAGTCTCCTTTATACAACAGAAAAAGAATAACCGCCTTGCAGGGAATCCAAACTTTACGTTGTACAGAAAAGGAGATTCTACTAGCAGGATACCCTTTAATTCAGTCGTCATCGTCTTTGCAATGACGTGTTACAAAAATATCTCATATCCATAATTGACATATTCTTTTGTCAGTTTGTTTTGATAAAACATCTTCATTATAATTGTTACAAAACATGCAAGGTTATGTTGTTAGTTACAGTCATACTGGTATACTTAGTTATGAAATCATTTCGCAGTTTCTATTTTATACAAAATAACAAGGAATTAAAAGCTGTTGCTTGTTGATAAATATCTCAAAGCAAAATCTCATATGATTCTGGGAAAACCTTTTCCAAAGGTTGTAAAGTGCCATCTCAGTGTCTCTAAAGGTAGATGAATGTCAAGTCTTGTCTCTTGCGAAACTTAAACTCTCCTACATGACAACATTTGTTTACCAAGGTCTTATAAATGTTTGATTTCTGACACCTAACTCTAACTTAAGTTTGCAATAAAGTATAGAAAGAAACATATCTACTGGGTATTTCTTGGTGTTGTGGAAACTGAGTGGTATGGCGGCGGATTTAGTTCAGTGTCTCTTCAATCTTACAACATCATTTGTTGATCGCACACATCCACGACACCAAGAAAATACCTTATCTATCTCTTGTATGGCTGAAAAGAATCATTCTAAGAAATAAATATCATAATATTCAGAAAGATGGTACAATGCTCTTGTCCCCAGTTGTTTATTTTACATAACCTTAACAATGAGCTTTTCACATGACGCCACGTCTGCCATGCTGGTGTCCCAAAACAGTTCTGCGGGATTTGAACTCTTTTCTTATGACAACGCTTTCTTTTGTCGTAATAAATTTGCATGGCTGTTGGCCAAGTGAGTGAAAATGCTCTTTTTTCTTAGCACAACCAATGAGGACCTGTTCTGTAGTATACAAACTAGGGAATTACAGAACTGCAGTATCCGATCAGAACATAGACAAATAACCTTCTACCTACACCAAAGGGTTCCATTTTAATAATATGGACAGACCAAAATGTTGGTTACTTTCTGGAGAAGTAAGACTACAAAGGGGAATTTCTGAAAATGAAGCGGTCAGAGGGGTGGAGGTTGAGGCTGAGGGGAGTGGGGCATTCAACATAGTTTTATATGGGGAGGCTCTTCTCTCAGGTCCAACACTTTGCCCTTTTTAATTTTTTTCAATTTTTGAAAGGAAATATACTGCTTTCACATATCTGGTGTAGTTTAACTGCTGTAAAAGCACTATCTTTTAAATAAGTCAATCAAATAGCAAGTTTTTTTCTTACTTTTTCACAGCCATCTGATAGCTTTTTGTGGTCCTTCTACAGACTGCAATGGCAAAGTCATGTAGTGAAATCGTTACCCTTTTATACAATGTATACCTAAAGTCTGAAAAAAAAAAACCTTTATAGGCAGGCCATTATAGGGTGTACCCTGCATTAAGGGGACAAGACTAACCAGTTAAGTAATGATCCTGGTAAAAAAAGAAGCAATTTCTTTTGTTATGGCACAATATGCTTTCCTCACATAGCAATGTTTTCATTTTTACATAGAGAATGCGTAAACTTACAAAAAGGTAGTCTACAAAATAACTCTATATTTAAAGGGCGTTTTTGTGTGTGTTGAGAGATTTCAACCACTCATAAGTGTTGAAAACAATAGCCAAGAAAAGTAGGATTTCTGTGTTACTTAGACTCACAAGAAATTTTGTTATGGGGAGGTTGGTTAGAAAACAAGGGATTCAGAAACATGCTACTTTGCGAAGATTTCGTAGAACTTTTGATGTTTTAACCAATCAGAAGTGTAGTAGAGACAATAATTAAGTTATCTCCTTTTTCGCATTCCGACGTGTTCATTGTGTTTGGCTCTTTCCTTCTTATCTGGACCACTACTTAAAACTAGAACTCATCCAACAGTTGAAACCTGATGTAATGGGAAAACACCTTGGGACCATGTTCATGCAAACACATACAAACTGATATACATTTAAACCTATTTACATGGCAATGTTTCCTTTTCTGAATGTCTCCACCCAGAATTTACAAATTATCCATTTTTATGTGTTCATGTGTGGACAGAAGCAGAGAATGCACAAGTTTGTATGTGTTTACAAACTGAATTGAACTTGCCCAAGAGTACTTGAAATAATCCTCTTATGATTAGAAGTAAATAATGTTAATTTGTTAAATAAGTTATCTATCATGAATTTGTTCCATCTGCTGCTACACCATTGTTAACTGCTCTCCAGAGTCCATAAGTCTTGCCAACAGTGTTTTGCCACAGGCGCAATGTGCCATCTTCAGAGCCAGAAGCATAAAGTTCTCCATCTGGCGAATATCTTACACAATGTACAGGACCAAAGTGTCCTTTGTACGATTCTGAAAAAAACAAGTGCAATAATTGTTTTATCATTCGATCACCAAGTTTGTTTTTTTAATGAATATCCTCGGGAAGTGAAGCGATCTGCCATTTCCTTTACACATGTGCAGAATATTATTTGCAGCCAAACACAGTTGGACGGCATTGCGCATGAGCAGACCATTATTTGTAGGCAGTTATTTGTAGGTCACGTGGTGGGCTCTCGGCCAATGAAAAGAAAGAAAAATTTGCTTTGAATGATAATATATTATAAAGAGTTGTCAAATGAGTGGCTTTGTTCAGAGAGTCAAACCTAAATTGAGACGTCACCCTCTGTAGCCTGTGCCACAGATAAAACTAAAGCTCAGGCCCCAGTTGTTTAAAGGTTGGATAGCACTATCCAGCAGATAAAACACTATACAGGGGATAAGTATTTAAGATTTATCAAGTGGAAAGAGCTATCCTTCTTTGGAACACCTGGGGCATGGTTAAGCCAAAATCCTTGTTCTCGGCCCCCAGTTGTGTAACAGGATTTGAGTACGTGCTATGATTGATCCTGTTAACAAAGACATTCTTTTAAATGGGAAATTCGTAATGCACAAAACACAGTGTAGTTTGTGGGGGGTTGAGAATGGTGCTGTTTCTCAGACGTTACTAGCTGGGATTACATTATGCGTGCAACACAGTCTATCCCTCGGTGGCTCAGAAATATTCCCCAGCAGTGCTCAAAGCTCAACTTTTACCAAAGTCACCTTATGTCAACCTTAAATATTATTTAATGGTCACCAGAAGTGCACAGAGGATATTACACAGTGGCACAAAGATATGAATTTTATTTTCGAGTGGCAAAAACAATATTTTACAAACGAGCGCAGCGAGTGAGTAAATTATTGTTTTTGCCACGAGACAAAAAGACATCGATAAAATAATAGATGGAAATGACTGAAATTACGTCATCGATAAACTCACGTGTGAGATTATGGAAAATAAACCACTCGGGTCCCAGATGTAGTTTTTATTAATTTTACGAGTGGTATATTTTCCAGTAAAACACTCGTGTCTATATAATAAAATACAGTATTGGTTAATAAGTGAATCGTTAAAAAAATATGATCAAAATGCCTAGCAAACTATTTCAGAACAAAGAAATGTATATTGTTATTTTGTCTCTTGATTGCCTTACCTAGTTCCTTTCCATCTTCATAATCAAACTTATAAAGCTTGAAGTCATCTCCTCCTGCTACAAAACAAGACTTACTGGGGTGGAGTGAGGCTGAAAATATTGCTGTAGGAGCCTCGAAAGACTTGATCTGTTCCATTCTAAACATGAAAAGTAGACATAAAAATAATTGAATAAATAAATATTAAAGAAATAAGTAATAGAGTACCATTGAATTGGAGCACGGACACCAGTCAGACGAAGAAAAAAATAATAAAATTGCTGTAGAGGATGCAGAATGATGTATTCACTAACAGAGCTTGAAAGAAGTCCCATCCGTTAGTCCAGGACTAGTAGATTTTCTTGCTGGGCAAGTAACTTTTAAAACTTTCTTGCCCATGAAGTGAGTGGCTCTGTGAGGCGGTAATGACTTCAAGAGCCAGAATGACATCTGAGCAGCTAGATTTAGTCCTGGGCTCTACAAACATTCTCTACTAGAGCTCAGTGTCATTTCTTCGTTTCATTTGAAAGTAGGCGGTGGTCAACTGGAAAGCTTTTGCTACTTTAATCTCCACACACATACAAATTTTTATAACCCCTACTGTGATTATTTTATTTTTGTAATCATCTATTGTACATAACATATTTTTCTTTCTATGTTATTCTCTGTAAATAGTGTGAAATTAAGGAACCACTGAACCCAGACAAGTCCTCCTGTGACAAAATAATTAACTACGGCGAGCAAGAAGCGGTCTAGGCCAGGCAAGCAAAATGTGACAGCTGCTTGCCCAAGAATATTAAGGTGTACATATTATAAAAGTGGGAATTGTATTGTTGTCTTAGAAGAGGCTTGAGGTCCTTTGTTTCACCTGCTTTTACCTCACCTTTCTGGATCCCAAAATGATATTGTTTTCCCATATGTGGCAATGAGTACATTGCCATCCTTTGATAAAACCATGCTTGTAACACTCTGTGGCAAATCAATGGTCTTAACCTCTTTCATACTTCTTGTATCCCAAAGCCTATACACAAGTTTAACAACAAGCATTAGTTGAAGAGTGACCATGGAACAGAAAGTGCAGTGATAAGAGACAGGTCTCGGGTCAATGACCTGATAAAGAAGGCTTCCTGACCCAACAGATGAAATACAAATGTTTAGTTATAACAAAGTACCAGAATGATGTCCTCATTGACTATAAGAGTGCTCAACAGTTGAACTAGAGCAGAATACAAGTAAACTGATGGAACTGGATTAGACCTTGAACATTTATTGCCACTCAGAGTTTCAAACATCTTGGGAAGTAATCATCAAGCAACCCGAAAAATAAATGTTAAGTTAAATACAATGAAAAAAATTAGCACATGGTCTGAGTGACCCCTCAAATGGTCTACATGACCCCCTGCTTGAAAGAATTAACTGGAACACTGAAGGTGTGACCCTCAATCAATTCAAAGAAGATGAAAATCTGTAATGTGGACTTGAAGTTGTAGAAGTGTCTTTCAAAACCATTCTCAAAGCCAGGGAGTTGTTTTTTGTTTTGTGTGTGTGTGTGTGTGTGTGTGTGTGTGTTGTATTACAAATTTATATTGTATATCACTAGCGGAGCACCCAATAAAGCTGTGAAAAAAAAAACAACAAAAGTTGCAGACACCAGTATATTGTAGACATGAACAGGGTGATGAATAGTGTATTTTACAGATTTCAAGAATCCTTGCACAGCAGAGCCTAATTAAATTTTGCAAGATGCCTTGATTCAATATTTTTTTGCATACAATATGCTTATTACCTCATTGCTTTATCTTCTCCTCCACTGATAATATACGTAGGGTTTTTACTCCATAGTGCAGCTCTAATATTCACTGTATAGCCTTTGAATAAGTCTGGTTCTGAAAAAAAAGAAACTTGATTATTGAATCATTTATTTCGAGCTCCCATAGTTAATCTATTAAATCATTAGCTTCCTTGAAGCTAGTACAAGAAATATTATTCATGGAGTACTCTTAAATCAATACTCCATTTTATTACATATGCTTGCAGAAATTGACAGTAAAATAATGTTCTTTTCTTTTTCTCCCATATAAAGGTAAATATGATGGGGGTGTTCACCACAAAATGTTTGGATTAATTTAATACTGTTTTAGGGTGGAAATGGATGATTCAAGATCGGTTGATGATCAATGATGATAAAACGGAGTTTTTGTTAGTCGGCACACCACAACAGCTTGATAAATTAGATTCGTGTTCCATAACTGTGGGCAATAATCGTATCAGTCCAAGCCCATGTGTTAGAAATCTTGGATCGTGGTTTGACAGCAACTTAAGCATGACTGATCATATAAACAAGGCTTGTAATGCCGCATTTTATCATTTACATAACTTGAGACGTATTAAGAAATATCTGTCGAGAGATTCTTTAATTACTTTGGTTCATGCTTTTATAACCAGCCGTCTTGGCTATTGTAATGGTTTATTGTTTGGCTTACCAAATGTGCAGATCGCTAAATTACAGCGTGTACAAAATGCAGCAGCAAGACTTATTCTTGGCATTGGAAAGTTTTCTCACATTACACCGGCGCTTTATGAGCTGCACTGGCTGCCAGTTTCTTTGCGTATTGACTATAAGATTTTCCTTTTGACTTTCAAATGTATTTATGGTCTAGCGCCAACTTATCTTAGCGATCTTATTAGTATAAAATCGAATTCATTATATAATCTTAGGTCTACTGGTAAGCTCTTATTGGACCATCCCAAGGGAAAGATGCTTACAACATTGGGAGCAAGATCATTCTTAGCAGCAGCTCTGAAACTCTGGAATGAGCTACCTGTGGAGCTTCGTCAAGCAACATCACTTAACAGTTTTAAATCTCGACTTAAAACCTATCTTTTTAAGAAGTATTTTTATAGTTTGTAACTTAGTTTATTTTATTCTCACGGTAATATATTTTCGTTTTCTTTCAAACATATGATTGTAAAGCGCTATTGATCAGCATATGTAAATACGCTCTATATAAATTGGTAAATTATTATTATTATTATTAGGGTGCTAAAAGCAAAATAAATATGACTGCCTGCTGGTAGAGTTGTCACTCTAGCTTTTGGAGTAACAA
>NC_133204.1:10673280-10733280 GCF_958299795.1 Porites lutea
CAAAGGAAGTATTAACCTGGTGCTTACCATTAAAGCTATTGACAAACTATTAAATCTGTCAACCCTTACAGGCCATGACCCATTTTTCCCTGGTAAATATCACCTATATAGATCTTCATGTAAATTCCTTTGGTGCTAACAACTTTGTCCTTAAAGCACAAAGCCATTAAAATACTAAGACATTTTTTGGTCTGATGAGAACATTTTATCAGGGTTTAGACCCCCTTGATCTGCCACTGAGAATACAGTCAACTTCTTCCTAATGGATAACTCCATAAGGTGGACACCTTGGTAAAACAGACACCTAGAGTTGGTTTCTGCTTCCTTCACTTCATTTATTAGACTCTCTATAAGCCCCACATCACTCTTAGAATAGATGGACCCTTAGTGCTGGTTCCTCAAGTCAAGGTGTCCATCTTTGAAATAGAGTGATCATGAGTTGAATGTTATATCTACTACATACGCTGTGAAGTCAGCAGCACCAGTGGCTGCCTTTGTGGCATCTTCAGTTAATGTAGCGCTCCATACTGCTCCTTTGTGTCCTTCATAAGTACCAATCCAGTCACCAGTGTGACCATATCTTAACATGGGTTTCCCATCTACAACAAATAAAATACATTATCACATGTAGCAATACCATAAACCCTCTATTAAGCGCCCCCGCCCCCCCCCCCCCCCTCCAAATAAGCTCCCTCTCTAATAAGCCCTCCCTTTTCAGGGAACAAAAGTTGATAACCTCCCCCACTCTCAGACATAGCCAACAAAAGGAAACTCTTTTGCAAAGTTAGAAATGATACAAAATTTTTTTAATCTCATTTTTGACTCTTATTTTAAAGCTGATTTTTCAAATTACTTCAAAGTTGTCTGTAAAAGACATCTACACCAAAAGCATTTCTTGATTGCCTAAAAATAACAACTGACAAAATTTGTGCTGAGTCACGTCATTGCAGACACCAACCTAGCCTTCATAGCAGTTGCTTGGAAGTAGTGGGTGCAAGAAAAAAACGGGAAGCACGAGGGAGACACACCAGGGGAGAGGAAGCACCTGTCCAAGAGGCCAATGAAAATCGTTTCTGCTCACTTTCTGAGGGTGTGGAATTTTCCTATTGGTTGAGAGGTTCCCGAGGGGATATGTTGTCCCATTAGGTGAGAAAATGGTCAACCAAAGAAAACACAAGATCATTTGTAAAAAACATGTAGTACATGGACAAGGCAGTGAAGGTCTTACATTACACCACTAACTGGTATAATTGAATTTCAGATCTTGGAGGTCACTCCAATCTGGTTAAATGGGACAATGTGGCTGAAATCTAAAAGAAAAGTTGGAGTGTTCAAATGTTATTCACAAAGGAATGATTTGACATCAAATACACATTGTCAGAAGTGGCAACAGACAAAAGTCTGTTGAATCGTTGAAATGAAGATTAGAGGAATTACTCTTTGCTAAAAAAGAACTCGGCAGCTTGCATTGTCAATGGAACGCATACCATCAAAACCTGGACAGGACTGATGAAATGAAACACTTACCAGAGGCATGAATTTGAAAAACCTTTCACTGCTGATATTATTAGTATTGCTTGAGTGTGACCTGATGTCTGATGTTTATGTCTTGTTACTGCACCCTATAAAAACGTCTCAGTACAGTTTGTGTTCTAAAGTTTAGGTCCACTTAGTAGGACATGTCTGCTCCAGAAATGGCTGCAACTTTGCGCAATAAAAGCAATGATCATTTTCCACGTATACTGTAATCTTCAGTGTCTGTCAGTTGTGACTTTGTAATCTCAGAGAACAATATTTAGCTTTTTTATAATACACAGCATGCATTCTTTGAGAAACACCCATTTTTGACTCGGTTCTTTCGTATTTATTGTCCCTTGGGTTAAAAACGATTTAAAACTGTGTGTTGCCCTTTGATTTATTTCTCCATCGCTCTATAATCAGATAACCTCACTGATCTTTATAACAGATACATTTAGACCAAGGGTACAAATGTACAACGCTTTGCCATGCTTCGTTTGTGCGAGGTCAATCGTTTTCTGTCAAAATTTTTGCCAGATCATGCAGCAGCTGCCAAGTTATTGGACTGGGGAGGGAAACGATTTTCATTGGCCTCTCGGACAGGTACTCCCCCTCCCCTTTATGTGTCTCCCTCTCTCACACCCATTCTTTCTTGAGCCCAAATACTTCCCAGCACTTGCTACACAAGCTAACACCAAACAGGGGTATCCGATTGTGTAGGTCATTAACATTCATGCTCAATCCATGTGCTGCGCACACGATGGATTAAATATTCTTGGTGCACTAATTTCATTCCCTTCCAGTATAGTTTCCGCGTCAACACGAAAAACAGTTTAGATGAATATTCTTCATTCTTTAAGCCAAGGACTTAAAACTTTTTACACTGAATAAACTTGTATCGAAACAACTTTGTATCAAAACAACCTGTAACACCATCATTTTGCTCACAACACAGGATATTCACAGCGGGTCACCGATCCTGTTCTTAACCCCACCCCCAGGGGCGGGACCCCACCGGTCATGGCTTAACTTGAGTGTTGCTATCCACACTGAGTTTCGCGAGGGTTTGCGAGACATGTATTTCTAGTTTACGGCATGTTAGTATAGGTAATAGCATGATTTGAAGTGATATTTGGCATAAATACCACGAGTGATATTTCGAAATTGTTATATGTAATTTCACGAGCCGTTAGGCGAGTGAAATTTGAGACAATTTTGAAATATCCCGAGTGGTATTTATGCCAAATATCACTACAAATCATGTTATTATTTGTTTATACCACTACCCGCAAAAAGGTTGTAATTTTCACATGTAGGTATTTCAAATTAAGCTGAGATACCACTGCTCTAAGCCAATCAAATTTCAGAAATTTCTCATGTAGTGGTATAAACAAAGAAACTACAACGGAACCGAGCGAGTTCACTTCCCCTGATCATGACTTCTCTTGCCTCACAACATTGCGCCATTTTTCTTTCCTCGACACCTAATGTATCTCATTTGCTTATCAGTTAGTCTATTTAAAATGTCTCCTCAAAAAAGGGCCACTAAATTCATATAATGGTGAATTTTTTGGGGACAAAAAGTCACTAGAGCGAAAGCCGGCCGGTGAAAAATACAGAAATATGGCGTCTTACCTTTGCACGCGCTAATAAGAAAGTATCCATAAGGCGTTATATCAGAGAAAGATAAATGTACAACCGGTCTTGTGTGCCCGCTACACGTCAGAGGAATTTGTCTTGCCATGTTTTCGTGATCTTAGATATGTTTTCTCCTCTGTAAAAATGAGATAATTCTGTGAGAATGTGAACCGGAAAAGTGAGGTTCGTCGTTTTTGATAAGAGGAACGCTGGTCCGACTTTCCGCTGTCACCGGTCCTTCCCAGGACTACGCAGACAATTCCTTGGGGTAGGTACCAGACTCTTTTTTTTTCACCTTGCCAAACGCCAATAGAATTTGGGTAAAAGCCAAGACACAAAGTGATCTTGCCGTCTGAAAATGTAAATTGTACTCAATGTACTCTCGTCTCTAAGGCTTTAGCCCCGCAACATGCCATTTTCTCACACTCCTGTTTTAAGACCTGGCCCGGGTTGTTCGAAAGATGGATAGAAGCGCTATCCACCGGAAAAATCCCTATCTTGTGGATAAGTATTTGGGAACGCTGTAGCAATATGGCCGGTAACCGGTCAAGTAGCCTGCGAAAACGTCCGTTTCTCCTCGCTCTTCGCCGCTGGGGACGTTTCGCGCGGAAACGTCGCGGGAAACGTCCCCAGCGGCGAAGAGCGAGGAGAAACGGATGTTTTCGCAGGCTACCGGTCAAGGTGTAAAAAATACTGAATGACCAGCCGCCCCATATGCTCGGTGAATTTCACAAATCGAAAGATTCTAGCTAATCTAAACTATCATATATCGATTAAGACAAGTCAAGCGATCCTGAAATGCCTTATAGAGTCTCAAGTCTAGTGTTTGGTTTGCGCTGGGCTCAGAAGACAAAACCCTTGTGACACTTAGGCCCAGTTCAGACGTCGTGCTTTTGCCGTGCCGAACTAAATTCAGGAATTAAGTTCGACAAAAGCACGGCAGAAGCACGGCGTCTGAATTAAACTTTTGAATTAAGTTCGGCAGCAATTAAGTTCGACAAGCGCTGCCGTGCTATACGGCTCTGGCACGGCAGCGATTCAAACGCCGTGCTTCTGCCGCGCTAAACAAAGTTCATAAATTTTATTAATGTATTTTGGTGAGATTGCGTTCCCAGGGGGCGAGTTGGGAGAAAAATTGTTACGAGGCATTAGTAAATCCTGAATTTGGTTCGACTCTGGCACGGCGTCTGAATCAAAGTTGTTTTCCTGCCGTGCTACAGTCGAACCAAATTACAATTAAGTTCGGCACGGCGGAAGCACGACGCCGTGAACTGGGCCTACTCGACTGCCGGTCAAGGTTTTCAAAACACTAAATGGCCGGCAGTCCTATATTCAGTACATTTCGCTGTACTTTTCTTAATCGACATATGATAGTTTGGTTTAGCTGGATTATTTCGATTTGTGAAATTTATCGAGAATATGGGACTGCCGGTCATTTAGAGCCAGTTTGAAAACCTTGACCGGCAGTCAAGCTGAAAAAAGTTCTAAGTGTCACGAACCATAGTTTTGTCTTCTGAGCCCAGCGTGAACTAAACGCTATTCTTGAGATCTATAAAGCATTTCAGGATCGCTTGACTTTTCTTACTGGACATATAATAGTTTGGTTAAGTTAGATTTTTTCGATTTGTGAAATTTACTGAAAAGATAGGACTGCCGGTCATTTAATATTTTAAACTGGCTGTAGCTATGTGGCCGGCAGTCTGGTATTTTCATTAAATTCGACTTATCTAAGAAATAAATAAATTCGACTTATCTACTTATCGACTTATCTAAGAATCTTATCTAAGAATCCCTACCAATCCAAACTATCATATGTCGATTATAAAAAAAGTCAAGCGATCCTGAAATGCTTTACAGATCTCAAGTCTAGCGTTTGATTTACCCTGGGCTCAGAAAACGACCATGTTTAATGACACTTGGAGCTTTTCTCAGCTTCCTCTTTCCTCTTTTCGCTTTCCTCTTTCCTCTTTCCTCTTTCCTTTTTCCTCTTTCCTCTTTCCTCTTTCCTCCTTCCTCTTTCCTCTTTCCTCTTTCCTCCTTCCTCTTTTCTCTTTCCTCTTTCCGCTTTCCTCTTCCCAGTTTCTCGACTTATCTAGGAAAGATCAAAGCGACTCTGCTAGCAGGGTAGACTGCCGTTCATTTAGTGTTTTAACAATCTTGACCGGCAGACGACCTGAAAAAAGTTCTAAGTGTCCCAAAATTCCTATTTTGGTGTCACGTACTGTGAAAACTCGGAAGTTCATATTGCTGTATTTTCGAAATGAAACATGCTACGGGAATGGAAACTTGTACAAAGATTTATTTTTTGCTTATCTTCAACCTAGCGTAAATAGAGATTACTTCATGGTTGGTTCGCTTGTACGATTTTTATTCATGAGTTGTGAAGAATCGCAAACTCACTCGTTCGCTGCATGCGCTCACTCGTTCGTTTGCTATTCTTCGCAACAAGTGAATAAAAATCGTACAAGCGAACCAACCATGAAGTTATTTGTTTATTTTATAAACAAATTATAAACGAATTCTATGGCTATCCTGCGTTTCAATTTCATTCTTCATTGTTTTGGGTATTGTAGTGTATGGTAATGAGTTTGAGAAAAAACAACGATGCCAACAATAAAATTGAACCGTGAAAGTAAAGACCTACAATTATCCGTGTAACGCTGGATTAGCATAAGCGCTATTGGCAATTACTTTGATTAAAGATAAAAGAATAGCATCTCATTACATGTATCTATATTTATGGTGCTAAACCGTGTCTTTAACTTTGGGGCCTAAGTGTAGGGGACTTGATCAAACTAAATGACCATAAATCATCGAGCAGTATCTCACTGGTCGTTTTCACTCTAAAGAGGGATTATCCGTCTGAGACGGATACATGTAATCCATCTTCAAAATCCGTCAAAATTGACGGATGAACAGATGGATAAACTTAGGTGGATTGTTCATCGAAAATTAAACATTAAAACCTTTTCATGTTCAAATTATTATCCGTCTGGCGCGAATTATCCAACGGATAACCCGTCTCAGACGGATAATCCGTCACTAGTGTGAAAACGGCCATTGATCAGGGGCACCCAACGAGAATATAGTTCAAAACCACTTTAACATAGCATTGCTAAACGTATTTTAGTATTTAAACGGTAGGCATATTTTTATCCCCTAAAAATTTTTCATCTGTTCGGATTTCCTAGCTGAAAGTCGAGTGATCCGAAAATTGTAGGGATCAAACTTACCTTTTCGAAAATTTCAGCAGAAAAAAGGGCTCCCGAAAATTCTAGGTGGCCTTTTTTGGGGGAAAAATCCGTCAAAAATGGTCAATTATACCATTTTTTAGGTGTTCGAAAATCCTAGGAGAGGCAGGCAAGCAAGAAATTTTACAAAAAAATGTTCCGAAAATTCTAGATCTCAAATCGTCTTCTGAACAAATATTTTCCGAAAATTGACGTTGGGTGCCCCTGATTGATAAACAAAAGGGTTGATTTATAGTTATAGACTACAAAATTTGCATTTGTCATATCATCGGAACTTTCTGTAGCCAGGGGTAAACAAATATCATTGCATTACATTCAGTTTAAAGTTGCTCAGTCACATTGCGGTTTTCACTTCGTTCTTCCCTGACGCAGTTACATCTACGTTTTTGCAAGTATGGGGCTTTCGCGCGAGTGATTTAACTTTGCTACTGTCTGCCAAAGGATTTTCTCTTCATTCTTGTGGGTGCCGAAAAGCAAACCGAGCAACGGGGGCAGTGTAAAATGCAGACTGCGGACTATTGTTTTTAGGGTATTATTGTTGTCATGTACTCATTTCCATGCTGAAATAGTCCGCAGTCTGCGGTTACACTGACCGCCGAGCAACTGAACAGCGAAGCATACGGAGGGCTTTTAGGCAGCCCTCAGGTTTGAAAATCACTGCCTAACTAATTTTAAATAGCGCCATGTAAATCAGAGGCTTTAACATGTAGTTGCATTTCAGTTTTGCAGGCTATGATGGCTCCGGAAGAGGAACAGGTGTCCATGCTAAAGGGCAGATTTTCTCCGAAGCATCGACAAAGCCGTCGCTTGCTACTGCTTGTGATGGTAGTCTTCTTTGTGGTTCTCTTGGTTATTGGCATAGTTATTGGTTACTTTGTTGGAAAAAATGCAAGCAAATGTGAAGACAATCAGAATCCGAAGCCAACCAGTCGATTAGACTTGGAGCGAATACATCAGGATGCTGTCGAGATGGTCTCCACCGAACATCTCAAAGATTTTCTTAAGTAAGTATTTTAAGTAAATATGTTAATGTAGAGACTAAGCCTGCAAAAACAGCTGTCTCTCCTCGTTCTTTGCCGCCAGTGATGGCTGTATTCGCAGGCTGTAAATGTATGGAAAATCACGAGCTTTTGCTATGCCTCAAACCAATTTAGCCTGCTCTCAGGCTACAGAAGCTACTGATTTAAGGTATCAGCCACCCTTAAAATTGCCATTTTTCCATATTTGAGGTTTCAACGTTTTCAAATAGATATGCTTGAGAGCTTTCTTTTAAAAAAAAAAAATCAGAAGAAAATATTATTTCTGTCGAAAGATATCGGGGGTAAAAGATTTTTCTCGTTAATTATCTTACTTGATCGTTAACAAGATCTGTCATACCCGTGTCATATATCAATTAACTTGCCTGTGAACTACAACACGTGCGAATTGTCTTCGCGTTGTTTATAGCCTTTAGTATTCTCCGTGGATATTTAGCGTTTGCTTCGGTGAAAATGCCGCCAAAAAAAAAGAAAAGGTCGTGTCCGTTTTCTTAATCGAAACCGAGAGCGAAAAAGAAATCGAAGAGCGAGTTTGACAAAGAATGGGCCGTAAAATTGGCAGAGAGCGACAAAGGCTCATTTTATCAGCAAGAGAAGTGGCTCGAGGAGTTGGATATTCAGAAAAGCGAAAATGCTGCAGTTGCTGAGAGTGCAAGCCGCTCCAAAATCCAGCTTGAAGAACCAGATGAAGACAGCCAATTAAGCTCATCGACCCCATCTGTTGATGGAACGTGGAAAACAATAAGCGGTCGAGCTATCGTATTGAGCGAAAAGCTGCTTGAGAAACTGGGCGAGTCTGTATCTTGTCGATTTGGCCAGGGAAGAGTCCAAGTCATGAAAAATGTAGCGACTAAGCATGGACTTGGTTCTACCTGGAGAATCCAGTGCGAGAATGAAAGCTGGCTGTCGCACAAGACAAATTCTGTTTTTAATTCTTCCGAGAAGAGCAGAGCGTCTGAAATAAACCGGGCCTCAGTTCTTAGCCTTCGAGCAATCGGTGGTGGGCATTCGGCGGCTTCAAAGTTTTTTAGTTTCCTTGGCCTGGCGCTCGAGAAAGAATTAAACCGTGATTCTCGTGGTGTAAAAGAGTGGAAGTTTTCCAACGGAGAATTAAACTGTTCACTTGAAGATGTTGATAGCAATAAAAAGTTTGTTCCTGTTACATGTTACCTGTCAAAGTCCTATTGTTAGAGAAAATTGATCCCTCTCTGATATCAATCAGAATAAACATTTAGGTGTTATAATCTCATTCCAGGTAGGATGCCGCCAAAAATGTATTTTCTATTTTATCTCCGAACGTAAATTTTGCTGATCGACTCGTACGTTTTGAACTCCAAGTCGGCAGCCTTTCAATCAATTTGGCTAAAATTTGGCCAGAGTGATGCCATATGTCTCTTCTACAAAACCGTGTCTGCGAATTGTAATACTCCTTTTCATTTTAAAGCTAGAGCTTTTTTTACACAGAGAGTGTTGACTAATTGCCTTCCCCAACTTCATTTGCTAATAAAAGAAAAACAAACGCACTTGTCAAAAAGCTGAGACACGGTTTTTTAGTGGAACGTGTTGAGAAGCGAATGCGGTGTTAATTGTTTTCTTCCGTTTATTTCCGGCGGGAGTGGAACATAATTTATAGAGACGTGTACTTTTACACAAAGCGTTCCAATTTCGAAACACATTTAAGTAAATCGTTTTTGTTAGTTCAAATCCATAATCTGGAATTATTAAGCTTTTAAAAAATATATGGTTTATAGGGGTTTTTATAAAAACAACTAACGCTACAGCGATCCGCGCGCGGACTGTCCTGAAGGGTGGCTGATACCTTAACTCAAGTTGAATTTTATAGACACAATGGTTCTGACAGAGCTGTCCGACTCAACTGACTCACTCGAGGACTAACGTAAATGTTAATTTTCTATTGTCCACTGTTCCTACTGTAAGTACATTATTATTCTGAATCACTTGCTTGGCTATACTCCAGTTTAAATTTGAACATTTATTCGCGTCATTTCTATAATCCGTCACAGCATCCCAGAGTTATTCTCTATCCTCTGTTTGAAATAACACGGAAACATTTGAACGCCTGATTCTGGCGATTGCTCTCAAAGGGTCACTTTAGGCCAGGTTCCGACGCCGCACTTCACATCACACATGAGCCGAATCGAATCGAGTTCGATCTTCACAAACCGAGCCAAATTTAGGCCTGCTGAATTGATTCAGACGCCGATCTCTAAGCTACGGTAAATTAGGCGACAAAAACGTGTAACTTGTTTTGCAAGATTGCTGCAAAACGAGTAGTCTGCTACACAGCCGTTCTTTAGTGTCGTCACGCAACGCTCCTTCCCACTTAGTGGGGAGGAGCGTTGCGTGACGAGACTAAAAACGGCTGTGTAGCAGACTACAAAACGAGTTGAAAAACAAAGTTGCGCGACGTACCACCCACGTCATCAAACCTGTCTTGCAACTTAATCAGGGTATTGCAATTCAAGTTGCGTGAATACTGACCTCTGACAGGAGCCCATTTCTACACGGGAGTTACGTCACCAGTTGCAGAACAAGTTTGCCTTGGACCAGTATAACGCGCAACACGAACAGATTTTGTTGCAAAAGGCAAAACTGCTCTCTACTTTTTGCAACAAGTTTTCGCAACCTGCAACAACCTGAGTGTTGTAAGACAGGTTCGATTCGTGGGTGGTAAAACTTCCAACATCGCTTATCAACTCGACTCGTTTTGCAGTAGTGTTGCAAAACAAGTTGCAGGTTTTTGCTTCCCGTTTTACCTACCTTAAATTCAAAAGAGGAAAATGCGCATTGCATTGAAAATAAGTTATGAAATACGTCGTACGGACAGGGCCTATAAAAAGTCAAGTATGAGCACAAGCCGGAATTTCTACCGTTGCCTCAATCAATGATCGAGATACGGAATGCAAATCAGCGATGCGTGCAGTTTTTCTTTCAAGGCAAATTTTTTTATACAGTATTTTGGTTCTGATTTATTGGTAATTATTGGTATCATTTTAACGCTTTGCGTTAAGCTGCCGTCACGTTTTTTTTCCCAAGAAACAATTAATTTCATTGGATTAAAGGTCAAAAACCTATCTGCTCCGTACAGACACTTGTCCCCTCTTTCACAAGGAACAATTTCGTTGAAGGGACCAGCCGCTAAATCGAGAGCCGCTTGCCCGCAAACTTCTGAGTTAATCAGAAGCATAGTGCATTGACGGGAAATACAAGGAGAGTCATGAAAAAGAGAACATGGTTCATTCCTTTCCATAATCCATATGGTCTGTTTACGCTGGAGACGTCTGCACGTGAGCTAATAACCAAGGGCCTAAATTTTCATTCAGCTGACGTGTGCATGTAACCAGTGGTCGGGGAATGGTGGCATGATTTTCATGATTTAAGCTGATTCAGTTTGACGGTACTTTTCGGAGGGGAAATGAAGAGGAACAGTGGGGAAGTTACATGAAGTCTATTTGTTCAACTCGAAAATTTTTCCTTATTCATTATTGCAGTGATAAACAATAAACAACAACAAAAACAAACAAAAAAACATTATTTCGTTCGAAGACATATGCATATCCGGACAAAGGAAATCGTTATTTCCTTGTTCCCCCTCCAAAAAAGGCATCACTCCACCATTCCAAAGACAAAATTTCTGCTATTCTTTAATTAATCCTCTTCAGGTCTTTGGATAACTTTATTGCCTGTAGCGGAATTTAGCTAGGTTCTTTATAACGTCAATGAAAGCGTATTTTTCGGGCGAGTGAGCGCCCAGTTACTTCATTTTTCCGCCCGCGAAATAAAGGTGCAAACAAATAGGGTAAACATAGGGCGAAAGGACGACTCGCGCGATAACCCGAACGAATTATAATACTTCCCTATACCCAGAAAATGCCTACACGCACAGAAGGCTACAATCGGGGACACTCAACTTGGGTCACACTCTGGTACCTCCCTTTCACCCTTTTTTCGTTTGATAATGTTTTTTCAGTAGAATCGTCTAATTTGTGGGCCAACAATGAAACGGAGAGGGAAAAGGACATCGAGCATGGCATGTCAGCTTAAGTAATTCAGTTGACCCAAGTTCTAATGTCACGAATTGTAGCTTCTTATTACGTTCACTATCTGCGTCATCTGGCAACAACGTAAAATGACCTATGGGCAAAACGTCTCCTATTTCCTTTGTATAGTAAAGGATACATGAGGCCACGCAAGCTACTCTGAGAGTAACCCTGACCCTGTTTAGGAAAAAAAATTCTTAAATACACACCCTGTTTAGGACAGTGCCCTCAATTTTATTACCCTGTTTAGGGCAAAGCACAAATACTCGCCGTCTTGTTTTTAAGTTATTTACTGGCAGTTGCAATAGCGTAAATTCACGTTATAGTGATTGTTTTTGAATGCAAGGCTTGGATTACAAACAAATTTCATCCTGTTTCGGTATATAATTAGGGCAGACTCGCACAAAATTATATACCCTGTTTAGGACAGACTCGTGCGAAATTACATACCCTGCTTAGAACAGAGAGGTCAAAAAGCATACCCCGTCTAGCGGCACATCCCCGTATAGGCCATATAAGGGAGTACCCCCCTCCCCCCAAACCACAAGAGGGAATATCAGGACCGGGTGGCATTTGTAGAGCTTGTTTTCGTTCTCGCCGAAGCAAGGCAAGCTAAGATGTTGACGTTGGAAGAAAAAGGTTCCTCGTACACCTCCATCACATCACCAAGGCGGCGTTACTTAATAATCGTGTTAGTTGTGGGTTTTCTTGTGATCATCGCAATCGGTATTGTGGCTGGTTACTTCATCGGACGCAGTTCGGTAAAAAGCTGCAAAGAGGGCGATCGGAAGCGCGATGATGATAAAAACGGCGATGGAAAATCAAACCAGCAACAGCTAGATGAGTTCCACAAAAATGCAGTTGAAATGGTCTCTACTAGGGAACTACGCGATAATTTGGAGTAAGTAGATTATTTGGAGTATTTTTTTTGGTAATTTTATCCACTCCGTTGTTGATAAACCATGGAACACAGAACAGTAAAAAGAAGCATCGGGAGATAGAAAGAGAGCTATTCCGACAGGAAGTTAGTTTTAAAAATTATGCTTAAAGATAAAGTTCGTTCGATGCAATGCCTCTTGAATAGTTTATTTCCTCTACATGAGCGAGTTTTAGCCGGTTTGAGACGTTCAGATTACTATCTGAATGCTCGAGTTTCAGTCACTGATAATCCCTGGGTTTAAATAGGAGGGTTCTTCCCAAATGCATCGTCGACGACAACTATAAAGGAATTCCATTTCCTGCTTTTTGTCAGTTGTAAACATAAATACATGATAACAAAAACCTATCTACTGTTCAGTATTCCTCAATAGCTAAAAAAGAGTCTTATGACTTTTATACACTACGTTTTGAAATTCGACACTTGTTACGGCACAAAGTCTTGAGAGACTCCAGGAGAGTCTCGCCTTTCTCGCGTGGGGTGATTTTCACGAGCGCTCGCGTTTCGCTCGCTCTACTATCCACGAGGACAAATGGGGGGCTACTCGTAGTCCAACAGTTTTGAAGCTGTTTGCTTTTTCAGTAAAGGTATTTTTAAAGTCTCCCCAAAACACTTTGTCTGGTGTTTTCCTTACTGGTAAAGTACATTTTGCTATTTTGAACATTGTTACTATATCACGTTAAAACAAAAAGACGCTAATATTTATTCATTGTGTTGGGAATCTGTTACACAATTGATCCATTAACGAACTGCTATTCAAATAATAAAAAATGGCACTTTAATGCATCTAATACATTTCATTATTTTTACCGTTGTAAGTGTTTCATATGAAAACAAAATAATACTGATATAAAATTGTTGGAAATTTACATTTTTTTATATGGTTGAGAAAATCTCTAATCTAGAATCTTAATCTTTAGGCAATGTTATATGCTACCTTTCCCCCCTTACTTTTCCCTTTAATGCTATGCATGTCATTTCCTCTGCATAATTTTTTTTTCGGTACTACCGCTTGCAGGAATTTCCTTTCAGGGAAGTTTCCCTCGCAGGAATTCTTTTCGAAATTGCCACCCCACTTCCGGTTATTTCTAATGATCCGCCCCTAAGAATTCGAAACTCGGTTAATGTTTTACGCGGAGATTTTCTTAAGTTTTGGGTAGCCCAATTTATACCCCTAAATACGTTTCTTTATTTACGTTATCGGGAGGTCATTTACGCGAAACTCTTGTTTTCATAAATTTGAGTTCACGTTGAGTGTCTTCACTAACGAGCTGAGTGCAAATACAGTCGAACTGTGGCCCCTTCGGTGTCCGTATTAACGGTGTTTGACTGTGCCAGTATAGACAATTTTTTGCATAAAAGTGAGACATAACTGAGAAAGCATTATGCGCAAAAAACTTCACTTTGTAAAACACACAAAATCACTTGAATAGTATTTAAAAGTCCATTCCCCATGCTATTAGTGGGAATAGTTGACTCTTGGCCAGTTTGAGGTTAGGAGTAGGAGAAGTTTGCAGTTTACAGGTCTTAAAGGCAAAAGTGGCTGATCAATGTTTCCGAGCAGTTTTCGTGGAGGAGAGAGTATGCGTAGGAAGTTAAAGACAGATTTGTCGTGACGTCAAAGAACTGACATGTTGTGGCGTACAAAAATTGACCTCTGCCTCTGACCTCTGCTGGTAACCGTTACCATGGTTACATTTTTTCCCTGCTTTGAGCGAATGTGCGAGATTCGTCACACGCGCGATTGGTATACGAATCGTCGCTTCCTGTCTTTGCGGATAATGGCTCGTTGCTTTTCGCACGCAGGTGCAAATTGCGAAATGCAGATTTCGAACTACTTGTACAGTGAGAATGGGTGTTGTCAGGAACCGATTTCAACTCCTACTATGATCATGACATGCTACTGGATAAACCTCATTCTTTTAAAACTGCTGACCTAGAGAATGCACCATTATATTTGACACACAGTAAACCAGATAATGGTCATGCTCCCTTCCGAATTGAAGGGGCTTAACGGCTGTTCAATTTATGTGAGCAGAAAGGCAAACTTTCTGAGTGCTTGGTTTTCCTGTGGTCAGGGCGTAGCTGCATTTGTCAGACGGAACACTTATTAAGATATTAAAGTTGAAATTTGACATGATTATAAAGCTGATGATTGACGGACCGCTAGAAAATATAAAAAGGCAACTAGAAGCTTTGAGGTTTCATTCTTGCTAAAGTGACTCAAGATGCACGAGAAAAGCCGCTCCTCGTATATGTTTTTACGATGTGTTTACCTAACAATCACCTTGATTGTGCTGGCTTTTGGATGCAATTCGGCCAAAAACTGCAAAGACGACGGAGACGACTCTGTTAATGGTAATAGAAAATTAAGTCAGAAACAGCTTGAGAAGTTCCATAGAAACGCTGTTAGAATGGTTTCCACTACGGAACTGCGCGATAACCTGGAGTAAGTAGAACATCGTATTTGCTTTGACATTTTACTGATAAAATTATGACGCAGGCAAAGTTAAAAATGACCAGAAAAAAAAATTGCGGCCTGTGATGGAACTATCTCAACATTAAAGCAGTACTGTCACTAGGTGGCTGTGGTCTGTCAAGAGGGTCTGAATGGGTACCTCGATAACACTAATCACTTCATTTTTTGGCTTTGTAACATGAAACAGTTAAATTTTAGGCATTTCAACAGTAACAGTAAAAAATTCTGTGAAACAGTAATTTTTTTTTACAGAAAGAAGGGAAAAGGGCTCCGGAAAGGCTAATATTGTCTTGTTTAGTATGCCAAGGCACTTTCGGCCATCATTATTACGACAATTTATTTCCGAAGATTTCCGAAGAACCCTCAAAACACTAGGCTCGATTACCAGCCGCTGTTCGGGAAAATGAGCCCCCCCCCCCCGCGACCCTAACCCGAACCCTCCCCCTTCGGGAAGGATCAAAGACCGGACCCGGGGGACGGCGGAAATCGAGCCTATCCAAACACTTTACAGTACTTTCTTCGGAATCAGTAAACATTTCAAAATTGGCCAATTTAACAGAAAACACTAAAAATTATGGGCAAATAACACTAAACATTAAACCCTATGTAGACCCTCTGTCAAGCACTTCCAAGTCAACCTTATGAGGATCTTATTTTGACTTTCATTATACGTGCCTACTTTACCGTGACTGACGACATGTTTCGAGTATTATACTTAAATGACCAAAATCACCACTTCACGTAAGCTTTACTGAACTGGCACTATTCAGCGCATACAAGATTCATAACATCAAGGTCATTAGGGATACAGAGCCAAGTCTCCGTATTGTGGAAGTGTCCGTATTATAGATTGATCCTTGAACCCCGTGGGGGACTCCTTTATTTAGCTTAAAAGAGTATCTGCTGCTGAACAGGGTATGGTTTTTTTTAGGGTTGTGAGTCTTAAACAGAATATACAACATGTACAATTTCACTATCTAGTGTCTTGAGCAGGGTGTCTTTTTGGTGCGGAAGTCTCTCAAAGATTGTGAAGGTTGGCGAAATGAAACGAATTTTGTCTTAAACACGGACTTATTTTAAAGACCACGGCGGCACACCTCTACCCAAGCGTCCCTTGTTGAGTGCCCCCCGGGCGTTAGGCCCAAAAAACTCACCCCATATAGAGGTGTCTGTTAGTGAAGTTTGACCCCACTATGAGAAAAAGAAAGGAACAGGGTGTAATAAAGCGAAGCAGAATAGCTTAAATGAAATGATTGGGGGAAACATCAAAGTAGCGAAGGCATTAGAGTTGGATTGATGAACAGTCCGAGCGGATACTGTACTGCCAAGGGCCTTTTCGCTCTAGAATGTCTGTCGCTAACAAATCATCACGAAATTTATAGTAAGGTCAGGCTTGTCTGAACAGTCTAACTGATTCAGTTAACATTTTTGTCATTTTTCTTGGGGTAGTGGGGGGGGGGGGGGTTGGTGGCTTTTCACAGTAACCTAATAGGGTACAACAACCGTCCAACGTTATATCGTTCATGTGCATTTCTTGAGCAAATCGTCATTTCCTGTATTTCATAAAGGCACGTTTCTCGGCTGGCATCATTCCAGTATGCGGAGGTCGGTTTCTTCTGGAGCGAAGTATTTGAGCTGATTGAAATAATGCTGCAGAATATCAACCAAAAATGGTTTTACATTCCACTTAGGGACAATAGATCGTTTTCACTGTCACGCAACAAAAAATTAAATTGGAAACCGTCCAGTGGAAGAAACCAAGAAAATGAAATGTTAGAAAAAGACTAATATATAAACAATTCGTCCAAGTCTCAGGTCTTTGTGGCCCATAGTTTCTGAGTTATTTGGCGAAACGTTTCACGCACCTTTGTAGAGCTTTGTACGGAGACGCCATATTGGTGCACCGTTTTGGTGCACCAATATGGCCGCCGGAAATCAACAAAACCATCTGGAGTTTACTTTTTCTATAAAAGCTCTTTCTTTTCACTCGAGAACTAGCGTACGTACGCATAAACATATCCTCTAATACTTGAATTGGTTATATTGCTGAAAATCAAGAGGAGAGAGTTTTTTTCAAGGAGACAGCATTCCTATTTTGGTGTCACGCACTGTGAATACTCGGAAGCTCAAATTGCTGTATTTTAGAAATGAAACATGCTACGGAAATGGAAACTGGTACAAAGATTTACTTCTTGTTTATCTTCAGCCTAGTGGAAATAAGAATTCGTAAAACCTCGATATTTTGACTTTACAATTTGATGACGTCACAGTGAAAACCATCTATAGAAAACCACAGGATTAGACATCAATATTTTAGGATTTCGTCTTGTGATTCCCCCTAGTTTCGGAGGGGGAGCTTTTTTAGCCCCTCCTCCGGAGCTCCCCAGAGAGCGTGTTCGCAAACAAAACTCGAAATAGCGGAAGACGAACTGGGATTGGCCAAACTCTCCGAATGGAAGTGGCTACTCTGTTGGGCAGACTTCCTTGGGGGAGGAACGCTCGACGGAGTTCTAAGGAGGTTTTTTTTACTGATAGCTTTCATTGACAGTGACCTATATGTATCAATTGCCCTGGAAAAGAAAGATGGTCCACCTAATTAATGTTAATTTAAATTGCAGGTACTTCACCAAAGTTCCTCACTTTCCTGGAGACCTCGTGAACCTTGACTTGGCAAAGCACATTCAGAAGAAATGGAAGGAATATGGCTTCGACAGCGCTACATTGAAGAAATACATTATAATGCTTTCACGCCCCACAAAGCCTGGTGTTGTAGCTTTGTACGACAGCTCTGGGCAGGAGATTTACCGGTCAGCTCCTCAAGAGACATTTCTTGTTCCATCAGAGAACAACAGCAACGTTGTGCCACCTTTTAATGCGTACTCTCCACCAGGAAGCGTCAAGGTAAAAAAATAAGATACTCAATTTCAAGTCTAGAGAATTTCAGACCTTTTTCCCTAAGAAAAGTTAACGTTGTAAAAAGTCTGGGGTTGCTAGAGTGGTAGCAGTCCTTTTTCAGACAAATCAGACTTATTCTAATTCTAATGCTAATTTTATAATCTGCAAAGGTCATAAGCTCATCAAAGCAGATGTGACCGGTAGCGGTCTATTAAATGGGGTTGTATCAAGGTAATCCTCGGTTTTAATTTAATGCTCCATTTTTCAAAATCGTTGTGAACGTCTACGCTAAGGTAACCTATCAGAAAAAAACGCCAGGTTAAAGCATGGATTAACTAACAATGACTGGAACTGAAAGAATCCATTGAGTAGGACTTCTTGTGGCTGGGCACATCAAATCGTTGTCCTGAGGAGCTGGAGTTGCTTTTTCGTTGTGATTCCTTCTGCCCGTTCCCGCTATTATTCACTGTCATGTCTCACAGGCGAGTGAAGCGATCAGCCAGGGAAAAGGGAACCCTTCCCATCAAATGATAAAACGTTTGACATGTTGGAGGGCAAACATTTCACTCGGACCCTGTAAAGAAATGCAATCAAAATTTGAACGGATGACCCAAGCCTTCTTATTGTTCCATTAATTTGCTTGCTCCTCAGCTTGGAATATTTCAAATATATGATGCTAGGCTGAAAAGAGCCCACTGATCCGGGATTAAAAAACACTCACTTTTTCATTTTGAAAGATTGAAGCTATTCTAATGGCTTATAGGCAATTCAATTTGCTCATCAATTTCATTGGGTTGATTAACGTAACCACACAGACATGGGTTTGTTCATTTTGCTGCTTGTTTTGTCTTTCAGGGGAAACTTCTGTACGCTAATTATGGGCGTGAAAAGGACTTTGAAGCTTTGAAGAAGAGTAATATTAGCTGCTCTGGAAAAATCGTGATCATGCGATACGGAAAAATTGGCCGTGCTACAAAGGTCAGGTAGACTGCGAATACAGGTGGCCTTTTTGCTCTGCCAAGGCCGGAAACGATGATAGCCGCTGCATTTGAAGGCAGCAGAATTGTAAAAAGGGATGATTTTAAATAACAGCGAATTCAACAGAGTCAGAGTATCTGGATAGCTTTATATTTCCTTTTTCTCTGTCTTCCGTTTTTTCTTTTTCTTCCTTCCTTGTTTCTGTGAGACGAAAAGGGTTTAAGGTCAGGGCTAAAACAACTTATGCTCATTAAGATAGGAAAAAGAAGATCATTTCTAGATAACAGTCATACTGTTGATGAGTTTCTTTAAAGTGACACTCGCTTACCGTATTTAAAAATGATTAGGTGTGATCACGAAACGAATGGGCGTCGCCTGCTAGTATTCACATACTTGGTGTGCTTAAGATTTCTGTATACTGTTATCTTCCAGAGCAAAAGAGCTCATGCGTTAGGTGCCATTGGAGCGATTTATTATATGGATCCCCAAGAGTACGCGAAGGAAGGTGTCGATAAGGTTTACCCAGAATACAACTGGATGCCTAGTACTGGAGTACAACGGGGTAATATCAAATCGTCCCCGATACGAGGAGATCCACAGACTCCTGGCTTTCCATCTGTCGGTACGAAAATACTCATACTTGCAATTAGTAAGAGGTCTACGTTTTGACTTACTTTGTATTGGGAAAGGGCAGTTAAATATTATTTTTGCAGAAAAAGGCCAGCCATTCGATCAAACGATTTTCCGAATAAACCGCGTCACTTTCCAACAAAATGCCTATCTTTTCCTGGAATGAACATTGTCTACGTTTTAAACAAAACGTTCTTGTTTAGGAACTGACCAGACCCGTCATTTTAACTCAAAAGGACTGTCTTAAACAGCCGATAGCAACGCAAATTTGATCAATGGTTAATTAACTCTTGGTTGGTGCCAGCTAACCTTGAAACAACTGGGTTATGAATAAAAACGCAGCGCGTTTACGAAACACACGTGTTCAAAAGCAAAGTTTATATACTATCTTAAGGTGGCCCAAATTTGGACCGATTGGTAAAGAAATCAGTTCTAATCGTTTTGGGCCAGTTTTCAAGTGCGACAGATGTCCTTTTTCCTGTACATTTTTTGTGTAGAAATAATCTGTTGTGCTATACCAGTGGAAGATTAAGAGGGCAATAATACCTTAAATACATTAGAAATTATCCCAGTCAAACTTCTTAATATCATGGTCAAAGGAATAAGGACAAGGACTATTTTTTGAGCCGCGAAATCTGTTAAAAGGAGATTTCATTACCTGTTGTAGAGGGTATGTATCGTTTACCTAAAGAAGAAGCCGAGAAGTTGCTCCCTCAGATCCCAACTCATCCTATATCATACAAGGATGCCGAGCCGCTGCTGCGGTAAGTTCTTGAGTAAGGTTTATGAGTAGTAAGTTGAAGCGCGATACACGTTACATCATACTAGTATTGTTTGGCCGGTGTCAAGCATACAACGGCGCTTCATAAAGAGTGATTGTCACTATCCACACAAGCTCAAGCAGAAGAAGGTTTACACTGAAAACCGTTAGTGTAAGGTAACATACGCACGCAGATAATTATATGTGGCGCTAACTTTGTTGGCTCCCGGGAGTAAATCTAGCATGGTGGGAAAACACGTGCCAGTCTCCGGCCGAAACGAGTCATCTCTTTGCCTTGGCTTAAGGTGATGTTACACGGAACGATTCGCATGAACGATTTTAGTACAACAGTCTTACAACAATGTTGAGACGTTGTTTCGAACAGTTGTAGCATTGTTCCAATATTGCAACTCAGTGTTGCCCTAAAAATCGCCCTTGCAAATCGTCTCGTGTAACATCAGCTTTACGGTCCTTACTGTTTATGCTTGTGTAACTAGTAAGGTCAGAGTTTAAAGCTCGCCAGCGGCTGACTTAAAGTATTTCATTTGAATTCAAAACAACCAGACCTACTTAGCCTCTTTATCGCCCGGAATTTCAAGTTTAAGTGAGGGTGCGATTTGCGGTGCAAACTTGGACCAGCATGTCTCCTTTATTCGAAGTGTCTCCCCAGAGAAGTTGACGAGCCCTGTCTTTTGATGCATGCCCTTCATTCCCTTTAGATTGAAACCACCGAAAACAAGTACTTTTAATTTCGTTTTCAACCTGATATCAAGGCGAACGCATAAACCAGAAGACGAATCTTAAATAGCACGAGGAATCACTGTCTGGTTTGGTTGAGCTGCTAATTTTAGAAGTGCATGACCTAGTTCCCCGATCTGTTGCAATGAGCGAGAAGAAAAGGATGAACGAGAAAATTAATGGGCTGAGACTGAAGAAGAAGAAGAAGAAGAAGACGAAGAGAGAAATGATGCTCTCTTTCCTTCCTTGACTCGTTAACTTTCGGGCTAATTTTCTTACTTCACACGTTAACAGTGGCCATCTCAGGTAGTTCTCCTACAAATGATTCTCTCCCCTGACGTATCATTCATTTCCGGTCTTCCAGACTGGAAATTACAGTTACTGAATTGTGCTTTATTAAAATTATTTTAGAACCTTAGTTGGTAGTCTTCCGGCCGAAGATTTCCAAGGAGGTCTGAACTTTTCTTATGGTATCCAGATGGCTGATAACGATACTAGGTGAGGGAATCGCAATGGAAACTCCTAATAACTTTAATTTTTGGATTTGAAGTTTATGGTATGCTGTTGGATTTCCCTTCTTGAGCCAATTTTTCGAATAATCTGCGTTTATACATAGCACCAAGCTGAATGTGGTTACTGATTGGCTCATCAGCGTCTTATCTGCAGCGTTGTGGTTAACAAGACTGTCGTTTTGCCTGAACGCACTCTACTTCACGAGAACGATGAATCAGGGGTTGGAATCGTAGCAGCCCCTTCCAATGAAGCTAATCAGGGTTCAAAAAGGATTTTATGAAGGAGGGGAGACAGAATTCTAGGGTAAGGTTGTCACGTCATCCCAAGAAACCGACGTTTCGTACAGAATTGATAAGGATGTGGCTTATCAATATGGGCGATCCAGTCTAGCCGCTCTTTATATTTTTTCAGGACTGACTCGTTAGCGCAAAATGAACGAGGGAACAAAATTTATTCGCTGATCATTTTTTCATTTGTATTGATTCCCTCAGAGAGGTCCTATTGAACGTCAGCAATGAAAACTATCCGGCAGATGTTTACAACGTCGTGGGCGTAATTAAAGGGTCCACACATCCAGGTTGGTATCTGAGATGCGTGCCGTGAACACCAATCATACGCATGGCTGATTGCTAATATCTCACTGTCATTTCAAGGTTCAAGTCCTCTGGGTCATTTCGTTGAAGTAGCCGAGACGATCGTTAAAAATTCGCTCTAACCACGTAGTCCAAGGCCTTAAAACCATTTCGACTTAGGGACTAGGCAAATTCGTTCAGATGACATTACGCTTGGGACCTTTGAGCTTGACACGTAATGGCCAAAGCCCTTGGACGTAATAACAAGCTTTCTGGAGAACTGGTTAAAGAATAGGAAATGACTCTCCATATGAACGCATTACAAGTTTACCAGCTGTTGTTGTTCTCATTTTTTAACAAGGCTGTGCTGATTCTTGAATCTCTAAGGGCTGTTTACCTTACTGCTGGGTACCCGGGTGATCATGAATAACTAGATTTCCCTCATAGTCTTGTTAGACACTAAGGAGTATGCAACACTCAGTGGTGTTAAAACCATTTAGGTTTCGAGAGTACGGTAATGCGATTCAACTTCCCACCCAACTGCAAGAGTAGTACTCTTGCACAACTGATACGTTTAGCTAATAGTTTCAACATTGCTTTCAAGACGAGCTGGTGATGTTAGGGAACCATCGTGATGCTTGGGTATTTGGTGCGGCAGATGCTTCCAGTGGAACAGCTGCTATGATGGAGCTGTCTAGAGTCCTCGGGGAGCAGTTGAAGAAAGGTATGCCATGGAGTGGTCAAAGCACTATGCGAACCAAAAAAGACTTTAAAAATATTACATTTCGCATGCTTTACATTGTCCAGATGTACGGCACTATGTCCCATGGTGATACAGGATCTTAGCTAACCAGTCAATCTATCTTTAGGATGGAGGCCAAAGCGTACCATAGTGTTGTTAAGCTGGGGAGCAGAGGAGCCTCAATATATGGGATCGGTTGAGTGGATAGAAGTAAGTACTGTAAAACAAGCAATTTTAATTGGACACTTTTGATTGGACACAACATAAGATCCAAAACCAAACTTTTAAGCCACGTATTCCACCGGAACTGGGTTGACTGCTATTTGATTGATTGATTGATTGATTGATTGATTGATTGATTGATTGACTGACTGACTGAAAGCAACTGCTAAATATAGCCCTTCTTTTTTCTCTCTTTATCCCTAGGAGTATTCTCGTTTGCTGTCTGCTCGTGGTGTAGCCTATCTCAATGTCGATATGGCAGTTGACGGTAAGGCTAAGACAAGAAATATAAATTACTCGTTAAGAGAAGTCTTTAACCTCAATATTTGCCTATAATTCATTTGAAAAATGCGAGGTTTTATTACCAGTTAATTGAGCAAATCGTGTTGCTTTTGATATGTTTTTCAAGGAAACTACTCTTTCCGCGCTAAGTCTGCGCCTCTTCTTGACTGGGTACTGGCCAGAGGAACGCAGAAGGTTAGTAAGGATATATTTTCCTCCATATTTTTTTCTGCAAAGCGTGTGCTAAAACCTGCTCACGTTAGTGGATTTAATTGGGAAGAATCCCTAAACTTGCTTTGGACGGCACAATATTGTTTGTTTTGATGCTTTCTAAGACAACACAATTTGGAATAGGACAGCCACTCTTTAAAACAAAAATTATTTACCATCTCCAATATATTTTTTCTATCTTTGTTCACATTTGGTAGGTGCGTAGTCCGTTAGGAAACGAGACCGCTTTTGAAGAATGGAAAAGGAAAATCCCATCAATAATGGGTTTCAACTATTTACCCAGGTATCAGTGTTGCCAAAATACTTTTTTTATATATTTTAGGTGGTTTAGCTAGCTCTTTATCCAGTGCTAAGTGGTCAGAGGATCCTGTCAGTTCCCAGGGCGCATTCCATTTGTTTGATGAGCATTTCATCTTTTTCAAGCGGTTGTGTCATTATTTCCTTTGTTTCGTGAGTCTTAAAGCATAGCTTAGTACTTCCATTTGGCTTTAACACGACGCCCACCACTGTTACACCCCGCGGGTATCTGGAAAATCCATCTCATCTCTATTGTAGTTAAGTGAATTCCTGCAGCCCCTAACAGCCGCTAGTGTGCAATGCTGTGACGAACAATATTTGAAGCTGGATGCTCTCTTTACCTCTTTTAGGCTTCAACAACCAAGAGCAGGCAGTGATTATGTCAACTTTATCCAGCGTCTTGGAATCCCTATTGTAGATATTCGCTACACATACGACTCTGTAAGTTGACATTTCTATGATTCGTGTAAGCCGTAGTAACTTCGTTGTTATCCAGTTGAATTAAATCTGACCCTGAGTTTTCGTACACAGAAAACGAGCGGCAATCCCTTATACCATACAGTTCACGACAACTTTTGGTGGATGACAAATTTGATTGATCCTGAGTTCAAATACCATCAAGTGACCACAAGGGTATGGACCGAAATAACAATGACCTTGGCGGATGACGATATTCTACCATT
This sequence comes from Porites lutea, assembly GCF_958299795.1. NCBI lineage: Eukaryota > Metazoa > Cnidaria > Anthozoa > Scleractinia > Poritidae > Porites > Porites lutea. Next base: position 10,697,745 of record NC_133204.1, read on the forward strand.
TAACGTAACACACTATGGTGTTAATATGAAGGAATACAACAGACGTATCAGGAAGGATTTTGGGAGTGATTTCAGCAAATACAACGCCACTAAGGAGTTGGGTTAGTTCTTGTTTTTTTTTCTCAGCTAACCCTTTCGCTCCTTGGTATTTTGGCCGAAAATCGCCTTTTGAAGCTAGTCGAACTATTTTCTGGCTATAAAGAGCCATTAAAATGCCATTTATACTTCGGACACTCAGTTCATGGCCTTCCGTTTCAGAATCAAAATATTAGCTTCCAACGTTCGGGAATGCACAGAAAGCAAAATTTAAAGATAGTTTTTGGGCTTAAAAGTGTCGCAGCAGTCATGACTTTGCTAGGCTTCATTTCGGTGGATAAAGTTTTCTGAAAAGCTTTTAGGATCTTAGGATTTGATTGAATAAAATGTAGGTGGATAGTGGAACAAGATGTTGCTGTGAATTGTCGGGTCAAAGTTACATGTTTTTTGTCTTTTTTTTCCAACCTTGTTGGCTGAATCAGGCTCATTCTGGTATGTTTACAATGGACATTGATACGCACGGGCGGTTAAAATAATTTTTAATCTTAACCAGATTCTAAAACGATTTGCGTATAAAACTTTGGGATTTAAACTGTTATTATTGTTTTTCGTCTGTAGCTACAGGGGAAAACGTGGAGAGTATTGAGAAATGGTTGCATTCGCAGGCTAACCGGACACCAAATAGTCATGAAGAGTTCATAGTAATATTGTTCAGAATAATATTTTTCTATAGAACTGTTATAACTGGCTTTTTCGCATCATATTGCAGACTATCTTGACCAAGCTGTCGAAAAATTCCAAGAAACTGCTAAGAACTTTGATGAGTTCGTGAAGAAAGCAGACAGAAAAGAGTAAGTAGGTCCCTTTTTAAATGGAGCCGAGTATATTATAATTTTGCTCAGATTCCAGCAACTTATTTAATAACGTAATCCCCAATAAACGCCACCCTGCCTAATAAGCAGTTTCCTTCTCCTTAAAGCGCAAAGCCCGGCAGCCCATCAAGACTAGCGCTGAAAATACTTTTGTCAGGTTCAAAGGAAATATATATCCTCAACATGAGAACAGCTCATGGGTTCATTGGAACACAGGGAAATCTTCCTAGAGTTTTTTCAGAAGATCGCGAGTTGGACACTTGAGCTATTTTTGTCACCTTTCCGCTGCCGCCTTTTTGCAGTTTTAGGTAATACCGTCTATCCGGCTCATAAATCCCCTGATAAATCCACTTTTTGAGGCACAACGATTCAAGGAATTAGAGTACACATTTCCTCCATTCTTATACCTACTTTTTGTTGTTAAATTGTCGTTTGCCAGTGATGCAGTGTTACGTACAATCAACAACCGATTGCTCAACGTTGAACGAGCTTTTATCAACCTTGAACCCATTCTACAAGACAACCCATTGCAGCGGTAAGTGAATTGAGAATAATGTGTGATTTTCGTTTGTTCAATGCGCAAACTGTATCAAAATGCCCATGTTTGGAAGGCTATTTGGAGAAAAAAAGTCCACAGACTGAATTGAATTTATCCCTGGCCGTCCCTATTTGAACACGTTTGTTTTTCACAAAAGGGATTTTGTCATCAATGTTTTTGTTCTGTAGTCAATCTCAACAATTTCTTGAAGGTGACACTTTTTGACACTATTTGAAACGTTCCATTATAGGCATGTGGTTTTGACACACAGCCCGAGCATACGGTATAACTGGTACGGTGGAGTCGTTGACGCCATTTATCGTGCTCAGAAAGGTTTAGTTTCCCCAGAGGAAGTCAAGAAGCAAATAGCGATCGTGGCGTATGGAATAAACTCAGCTACACACGTCCTTGAGCTGGACCCGATTATATAATCTATAGATATGCTTTGCAATGCGAACGTTGGCTCTCAATGTGGTAGACCAATATAATACTCCTCAAAACTAGAGCTTCCTGACGCCGTAGGTATCAGTGGCAGGTACACATAGGTTTTAAACCATTCTTCGTAGTTTGTTGTAACCATCACCGCATGTATGCTTTAAGCGTTCTTTAGTCCGGTGAACGTTTGTTTTTGTTTTTTCTATGAAAATGGGTGAAACTGTTCATGTCAACACAGCCATTTAAGAAGTGTTTCACCTTACCATGTATGTGTAAAAATGGCTCATGTTTGTCAGTTGTGTTATCTTCATACACTGGGCTAATAAACTATTACTATACGCCAGCATATGCTTTTGTTTTATCAGATCTACACAGTTTGGATTCCTTTTAAGATAAACTGACAATGTGAGGATTGTTAATCCGTCCTCTTTGTTTTTATTTCCTAAAATTGTTCCCAATAATGTTTTACTGGAGAGAATCTTTTTGGAAAACCTGACAAAGGTACTCTTTTCATTGTCCAAGCCAGCGAAATTGGCAGCGTTGGTTAAAGGCTCACATTCAATTTAATAGGCCATTTCCGAGTTGCCCAAGTCTCTGTTTCAAGGCGAGACTAAGTGCGAACTAGCGAACTATTGATATGAAAATGATTTCTTATTCTCGTGCAAAAAAAAAAAAAACAACTCATCGTTGCACGTAGCCTCGTTTTGAAAGTGAGAGGTTTTGGAACTACGAAATGACTGATTACACCTTGCCTTTCCTCCAATGTTTGTTTTTCTTCTATCAACGAAGAAAGCTGTGTCTCCAACTCATCTAATACTAATCTTTGCTCCTTTTTCATCTCAAGAACGCTATCCTGTAATGTTTGATTCAGCTGCTGCGAGTCTTCGAGTTGTGATTGTATCGCTTTCCTCTCGTCTTCTTTTCTTTTGCATTCCTTCTAAAGAATTTGCGAAAAACATTTTATTTCCGAGACCATTTAAAATATTAAGATCAAACTGTCTTCTCAAATGTCAGCAATAAATTGTTTCTGACCGCATTCAAACGTAGCATTTCTTCTGTATTCTGTATTTGGATCTACTGTGATGTGATGACACTTTCCTGCTTCTTTACCGTGTCTTGAAAAGATTCTGTAATATAATGTACAGAATTTTATCTCAGAACAAGGGTTATAATTTGTCAAATACGGCTTTCCAGCTGGCAGCAATGGTATCCCTTCACGAAAACGTGTTTTGCTTTGTCACGATTACTATTTAATTACTTAGCTCCTCATTGCTGTTCTCAAGAACTGCTTCTATGGTAGCAATGTGACTCTCCTTTGCCTTTTTCTCGTTATCGAGTAAACAAATCTGCATGATAAAGAACAAGCTTTAGAACCTTTTCTCGAAAAAGTGTCTGTTATAACCGCAGCAGGAGGAGCGCTTGGTGGGAGGTTCTACAGTGGCGTAAGAGAACTGAAGAAGGACCTGATCTCCGCTTTATCCATTTTTTTGGAAGATTCCAAGACATATTGTTTCGGGTCCTTTATCTGTTCCTCAACTGAAAAGCAAAAAGATATCAATATAGTTAATGTCCTTAGTCTGTTTACGGCTGAAATTCCGAACGTTACAGACGCAAGTGACTTACGTGTAACTTTTATTTCATTATATTTTGCTGGGTGTTGAATTTCAAGGTCTTGAAATTTGACTACCAGTTCCTATTAAACAAAATAATAACAAATAAATAATTTGGAATCATTATGCCTGTCATAGAGAGACGTGCTCATAAAGATAAGAATTTTGTATTTTATAATGGTAAATAAAATGAATCCTCGCCTGAAATTGTCCCAGACGTTTTTTCGCTTCGAATCGAATTTCTTCCCGGTCACTCTCTCCAGCAAAATAAATCAGACAAAGAGAATAAAAAGATCTTTACTTCCCAACTTCGTTTAACATTGCATACTGATTTGTCGCCAACTTACCTGAATATTTATCTAGGAATCCCTTCCATGCCCACGTGACAAGACTTAAGTAGAATGTAGATTTGTCCGCCTATGCATAGAAGAATGACAAGAGTGGTTGTCAAGGTTGGTTGTACACCATAAATTAGTAGAGGAATATGTATAAAATCATAATATTTACCCTTTGTAGGTTTTCCTCCACCTTGGCAACATCGTCCTTCAGGGCGTTGCACATATCACGAGTGGAAGTGATTCTAAATGAAAGAAACCGTTTCCTATGAGCTATGAGGATATTTTCTAATAGAAAAATTGCGGTCATTTTAGTAATTTAAGTACCTTCAACTTCTCTTTTTAAACTTACTTATGTTCGACCTCTTCCCTGTTTGCAAGCTCTTCTTGTGGCCTTGTGCTAAGGCTTTTATTCTGAAACTGAAAAGTTAACAACAAAAACAGCATGGAGCTTTTCTAAGCATTTTAACACAAGAGGAAGCATACACCTATTTCAATAAAGGTTGCTTTGGGAACCGTCCTTTGGTCTTTGAAAGCCATGTTCGGTGGTCACTCAAGCAAAGCATTGCATTGAATTGTATTCTGCGTTTCAATGACCAAATCCCAAAGCAACCTTTATTGGAAATAGGTGTATAAAGTCGAGTCTTTGTTTATCTTTTGTTTAAGTTGCCTACTAACAAATCGCTCGCAATCCTTCCATTGTGTTAGACGTTTTAAATGAACCGCTGTGACCAAACTGATGCAGCGTATCGCGCCCAAACAAACATCCCTGTGCGGGGCAGGGTTGTTGTTTTGAACTGCCAACGGTCGCGATATGCTGATTGGTGGATTTGAATCGACGCGCATACCTCAAATGCCTTTGGTTGAGATTTTTGCACCGGTCATGTTGAGAAAGCTGGTCTTGTAACCTCAGGATCGCTTTTCTCGAGAAGTTTTGGGAGGATTGAGCTCTCATTCGGATGGGGCATGTATACATATCTAGTGGATCGGGAGCCGGTATTTTTGAGGTAAGAAATTAAATAGTTTGGCGTCGGTTCCAGCTTAAATTGGACTGGCTCACGCGCCGGCTGCTGATTGCTGCCTGCCTTCTTTAGTTTTAACCTCCGCGGTCAAATATTCATCTGCCAAAATAGCGCTTAAAACAGCACGGGACGGTGAAAAAAAACATGACACATGACTCAGTTAACATTTTCTTCAAACTTTTATTGAAAAATTTGCTGTTAATTCTGCATCTTGGAACAAAGCCACCGTATTGTTCATATGTATCAGATTCAATCAACAACGGACCCCACTAACAGAGGGTGGTCTGCCTGTGATTAAAGTTGAAATTTGACATGATTACACCGTGGGGAGCCCGAACGCTGTTTTAGCTAATAGAAGAAATTCGATGTATTTACGTTGTATTACCTAAGAAAATAGTAAGATGCATTTTGCTTTGTTCCTGTCACTATTTTAAAAGTCGTTTTGGAAGGGATCTGAATCCGATCAGAGACGGTTATTAAATAACATTGCTGGTTATCAAATGCGTTTGCTTGTCTGGCGCGTCGTAAATAAGGGACGGACCATTAGAAAACTTATGGGGCGGGGGGGGGGCGAAGTACAAAAAAAATATTCGCGCAAGGGAAAATTAAATGAAAAAAAATTCATGCACGCCAATTAATCCTAAAAAATATTCATCCTATGGCCTAAAAAAAATTCACACAAGGAATTTGATAACGAAAACAAATTCCTGCGGCTCGAAAATTCCCCTCCCCCCCATAACTTTTCTAATGGTCCGTCCCTAAGACGCTCAAGTTTCGTCTCACGTTTCTAATATTGTCAACTATTAACTTTCCTCTGACGGCCGTTAAAATTGGAACCGAGATCTTCTCCCTAGGAGATCGAGAGTTAATAGTTAACATGACAATATTAGAAACGTGAGACGAAACTTGAGCGTCTTATTTACGACACGCTAGACAATCAAACGCATTTGATAACCAGCAATGTTATCTAATAACCGTCTCTGATCGGATTCAAATCCCTTCCAAGACGACTTATAAAGACAGTGACAGGAACAAAGGAAAATGCATCTTATTATTTTATTAACTAATACAGCGTAAATATATCTAATTTTTTCTATTAGCTAAAACAGCGTTCGGGCTCCCTGTGATGATTATAAAGCTGGTGATTGACGGACAGCTAGAAAATAAGAAAAGGCAACTAGAAGCTTTGAGGTTTCATTCTTGTTAAAGTGACTCAAGATGCACGAGAAAAGCCGCTCTTCGTACACGTCTCTAAGATGTGTTTACCTAACAGTCACCTTGATTGTGCTGGCTTTTGGATGGAATTCAGCCAAAAACTGCAAAGATGACGGCGACGATTCTGTTAATGGTAATAGAAAATTTAATCAGAAACAGCTTGAGAAGTTCCATAGAAACGCTGTTAGAATGGTTTCCACCACGGAACTGCGCGATAACCTGGAGTAAGTAGAATACCGTATTTGCTTTGAAATTTTACACAAATAGTTATGACGAAATGATCTTGAACATTTGCAGGCAATCTTAAAAATGACCGGACAAAAAATTGCGGCCTGTGATGCAACTATTACAACATTCTGTCGAAATTCAGCTTTTCTTATATGCCTTCTTAAAATACCTTTCTGCCATTATAATAATGCTGATCTCATGTAGATGTCCAGTAAGAAATTATTTAACTTTGAGTGTTATAGTTATAAACTACTAAAATACCATTAAACTGCGGTTAGTAATATATCGAGATAAAAAATTATACTTAACACTTATGTCACTGTCTCTTAAATACTTCAGTTAAGATTTAAAATAACTTAGTAGTCATTTCCCTAAGGTTCGCCAACTCCGGCTTGATTTTGCACGGCCTTTCTTCCGGCAGAATTTTGGGTTGGTGAATGACGAAAGTGCCTTTGCTTCAAAACAATGAAAATTTTCCTGCGAGTAGTAACAAATTCAAGGAATACAATCGTTATAAACAGCATCTTTTCGTTACTATACATGCATGCACTATTTAACAATTATTCCTCGAGCCCGAATGGGCGAATGGGCTATTGACTCAGAGGCCATTAGGGCGAGAGGAATAATTGTTTTCGTAAAATCCAAATAGTTGGTCAAAAATATCGCGAATAAAAAATTTTTAGCTAGTTAAAGCTAGACTTTAATCCTTTTTTGTCGCCAAAAAGCGCTCGCTTTTCAGAGGTTTCTCCTTGCTCCTCGCCGAAAGGTTCCTAGCGGCGAGGAGCAAGGAGAAACGGCTGTATTCGCAGGCTATTGAAAAATTGGAAACAGTGGCAAATGGTACAGGAATTTCCCCGAAAGTTTCCTGAAATTCTGGAAACTATTGAATTTCCGAAATGCGAACCTTTCAACTGAAAATTCTGGCAATTCCAGGGGCAAAGTGGAATGGAAAGAAAACTTCCGGGAAAATTCTTTCGAAAATTTGGGTATACCTTTCGCGGTTGACCTCTGTTTTAGAAATTTTGGAAAATGCTGTTCCATTCGCTACTGGAAGTTGTCGCAAATTCAAAGCCGACGTTTTGGTTAATTTTCTGAAGGAGCTTCACCCATAACAACACCCATTACGTGTTTCACAATAGAGCAGTTACTGTCACTGGGTGGCTGTGGTCTGTCAAGCACCTCCAATTCAACCTTATGAGGATCTTATTTTGACTTTCATTATATGTGCCCACTTTACCTTGACTGACTACATGTTTCAAGCATGACCAAAATCACCACTTCACGTGAGCTTTACTGAACTGGCACTATTCAGCGCCTACAAGATTTATAGGCGAATCTTTGCTGACGTCATTGTTTACATTTTTCCTCATTAGCATACGACTTAACTCAAAGAAGCCGTGGCTGTATATATAAACTAAATGCAAAAGATGAAAGATCTGATTAAATTGAGCAATTTGTGCAATTTTTAGCTCTATACAAGCAATATTGAAGGAAATATCAGCCATCAAAAACTGTGAAATTTCTGTGTGGCAAAAAAGGTTAATGAGCCATACATTCTCTGTAAAATTTTGAGTTTTTAGAAGAGAATTTCTCCGAAACTATTCGGTGTACTGGGCTCAAAATTTTCAGAGATAACTGAAACTGTTATGCCCTTTCAATATTCAGAGTTTTTATTTTATTAGCATCATCAGATAGTGATAAGCATATGTTAACGAGGCTAAAAGTTTAAAAAAGATTCGCCTATAAGATCAAGGTCATTAAGGGTAAAGAGCCAAGTGTCAGTAATATGGAGGTGTCCGTACTGTAGATTGATCCTTGGAGCCCGTGGTGCACTCCTTTATTTAGCTTAAAAGAATATGTGCTGATGAACAGGGTATGGTTTTCAGGGTCGTGAGTCTCAAACAGAATACCGTAAAATTCCGAAAATAAGCCCCGGGGCTTACATTTTTCAAAGGCCCTTTTTGAGGGGCTTATTTTTGGAGGCGCTTATCTACGGAGGGAAATTTGCGTTTCAAAATCGAATGGGCTAGCCTTATAGTTGGAAGAAAATTTACCGTTTTGGCTCTGTTTTACTTTGTTTTTGAGGGCAATTTTCCAAGTACAAGCACCCAGGGGGCTTATATTTGGGGGGGCGATTTAACGGAGGGTTTTTTTGGGGGGCTTATGTTTGGATTCGCTTATACATGGAGGGGCTTATTCTCGGAATTTTACGGTATACAATTTCACTATCTAGTGTCTTGAGCAGGTTGTCTTTTTGTTGTGGACGTCTTTTAAAGAGTGTGAAAGTTGGCGAAGACTTAATTCTGTGTGCGAAATGAAACGACTTTTGTCTTAAACAGGGACCTATTTCAAAGGCCACGACGGCACACCTCTACCCAAGCGTCCCTTGTTAAGTGCTTCCGGGCTTTAGGCAAAAAAAACACACCCCATATAGAGGTGTCCGTTAGTGAAGTATGACTCCACTATGAGAAAAAGAAAAGAGGGGTGTGCAATAAAGCGAAGCAAAATTGCTTGAATGAAATGACTGAAACGTAACAGCGAAGTAGCGAAAGCATTAGAGTTGGAGTTTGTTTATATACTTAACCGAGCGGTACTGTACTGCCAAGGGCCTTTCCGGTCTAGAAGGTCTGTCGCTAACAAATCATCACCATATTTAACAGAAAGGTCAGGCTCGTCTGAACAGTCCAACTAGTTCTGAAGCCGATGAGCAGCACAGATAACTCACACATTTAGTTAACATCTTTGTCATTTTTTTCTTGGCGGGGGGCGGAGGGGGAAGGGGGCAGTTTGATGGCATCTCACTTTATCCTAATAGCGTACAGCACCCGTCCAACGTTATATCGTTCAGGTGCGATTCTTGAGCAAATCGTCATTTCCTATATTTCATATAGGTACGTTTCTCGGCTGGCATCATTCCGGTATGCGGCAGTCGGTTTCTTCTGGGGCGAAGTATTTGAGCTGTTTGAAATAATGCTGCAGGATATCACGCAAAAATGGTTTTACACCCACTTAGGGACAATTTTATACCACAGGATTAGACATCAAAATTTTTAGGATTTCGTTGTGCGACTCACCCTAGTCTCAGAGGGGGACCTTTTGTTGTCCCCTCCTCCAGAGCTCCCCAGACAGCTTGTTCGCAAATACAAACTCGAAAAAAGCGGAAAAGGAACTGGGATTGGCCAAACTCTGCGAAAGGACGTGGCTTTTCCTTTGGGCAGACGTCTTGGGGAGGAACGCTTGATGAAGTTCTAAGGAGGGTTTTTCCTGATAGCTTTCATTGACATGGACCTATCAATTGCCCTGGAAAAGAAAGACGACCCACGTAAAAATGTCAATTTAAATTGCAGGTACTTCACCAAAGTTCCTCACTTTCCTGGAGACCTCGTGAACCTTGACTTGGCAAAGCACATTCAGAAGAAATGGAAGGAATATGGCTTCGACAGCGCTACATTGAAGAAATACATTATAATGCTTTCACGCCCCACAAAGCCTGGTGTTGTAGCTTTGTACGACAGCTCTGGGCATGAGATTTACCGGTCAGCTCCTCAAGAGACATTTCTTGTTCCATCAGAGAACAACAGCAACGTTGTGCCACCTTTTAATGCGTACTCTCCACCAGGAAGCGTCAAGGTAAAAAAATAAGATACTCAATTTCAAGTCTAAGGAATTTCAGACCTTTTTCCCTAAGAAAAGTTAACGTTGTAAAAAGTATGGGGTTGCTAGAGTGGTAGCAGTCCTTTTTTAGACAAATCAGACTTATTCTAATTCTGATGCTAATTTTATAATCTGCAAAGGTCATAAGCTCATCAAAGCAGATGTGACCGCTAGCGGTCTATAAGATGGGATTGCATCAAGGTAATCCTCGGTTTTAATTTAATGTTCCATTATTTCAAAATCGTTACCACACATCTACGCTGAGTTAACCTATCAGAGAAGAACGCCAGATTAAAGCATGGATTAACTAACAATGACTGGAACTGAAGTAACCCATTAAGTACGACTTCTTGTGGCTGGGCATGTTAAATCGTTGTCCCGAGGAGCTGGACGGTTGCTTTTTCGTTGTGATTCCTTCTGCCCGTTCCCGCTATTATTCACTGTCATGTCTCACAGGCGAGTAAAGCGATCAGCCAGGGAAAAGGGAACCCTTCCCATCAAATGATAAAACGTTTGTCATGTTGGAGGGCAAACATTTCACTCAGACCTTGTAAAGAAAGGCAATCAAAATTTGAACGGATGACCCATTAATTGTTCCATTAATTTGCTTGCTCCTCAGCGTGGAATATTTCAAATATATGATACTAGGCTGAAAAGAGCCCACTGATCCGGGATTAAAAAACAGTCTTTTTTTCATTTTGAAAGATTGAAGCTATTCTTATGGCTTATAGGCAATTCAATTTGCTCATCAATTTAATTGGGTTGAATAACGTAACCACACAGACATGGGTTTGTTCATTTTGTTGCTTGTTTTGTCTTTCAGGGGAAACTTCTGTACGCTAATTATGGGCGTGAAAAGGACTTTGAAGCTTTGAAGAAGAGTAATATTAGCTGCTCTGGAAAAATCGTGATCATGCGATACGAAAACATTGGCCGCCCTGCAAAGGTCAGGTAGACTGCGAATACAGGTGGCCTTTTTGCTCTGCCGAGGCCGGAAGAGATCAAAGCCGTTGCATTTGAAGGCAGCAGAATTGTAAAAAGGGAAGATTTTAAGTAACTGCGAATTCAATAGGGTCAGAGTTTCTGGATAGCAGCACTATATTTCCTTTCTCCTCTGTCTTCCGTTTTTTCTTTTTCTTTCCTCCTTGTTTCTGAGACGAAAGGGTTTAAGGAGAAGGCTAAACTTAACTAGGTCACTTCTAGATAACAGTCAAAACTGTTGATGAGTTTCTTTAATGTGACACTCGCCTATTTAAAAACTTCTACTTAATTTTTTTTGCCCTATTGTAACACAACCCAGAGCATATAGTACATCAGCTATGATTAGGTGTGATCACCAAAAGAAATGGGCGTCGCCTGCTGGTATTCGCACACTTGATGTGCTTAAGATTTCTGTATATTGTTATCTTTCAGAACAAAAGAGCTCAGGCGTTAGGTGCCATTGGAGCGATTTTTTATATGGATCCCCAAGAGTACGCGAAGGAAGGTGTCGATAAGGTTTACCCAGAATATAACTGGATGCCGAGTACTGGAGTGCAACGGGGTAGTATCAAATCAACCCCGATACATGGAGATCCACAGACTCCCGGCTTCCCATCTGTCGGTACGACAATACTCATACTTGTAATTAGTAAGAGGTCTACTTTTTGACTTACTTTGTATTAGGAAAGGGCAGTTAATTATTGTTTTTGAAGAAAAAGGCCAGCCATTCGATAGAACGATTTTCCGAATAAACCGCGTCACTTTGAATGAACATTGCCCACATTTCAAACAAAACCTTTTTGTCTAGGAACTGATCAGACCAAAAGGACTCAAAAGGACCTGATTAAACTGCCAATGGCAACGCAAATTTGAACGATGGTTAATGATTCACTCAGGGTTAGTGCCAGCTGACCTTGAAACAACTGGGTTAGGAAAGAGAGCGCGGCGCTTTTACAAAACACACGTGTTCAAAAACAAGTTTACATACTATCTTAAGGTGGCCCAAATTTGGACCGATTGGTAAAGAAATCAGATGTAATAGCCGACGTTTAGGGCCAGTTTTCAAGTGCGACAGATGTCCTTTTTGCTCTACATTCTTTGTGTATAAATCTGTTGTGTTATACCAGTGGAAGATTAAGAGGGCAATAGTACCTTAAATGCATTAGAAATTATCCCAGTCAAACTTGTTAATATCATGGCCAAAGGAATAAGGACAAGGACTATTTTTTGAACCCAGAAATCTGTTAAAAGGAGATTCATTGCCTGTTGTAGAGGGTATGTATCGTTTACCTAAAGAAGAAGCCGAGAAGTTGCTCCCTCAGATCCCAACTCATCCTATATCATACAAGGATGCCGAGCCGCTGCTGCGGTAAGTTCTTGAGTAAGGTTTATGAGTAGTAAGTTGAAGAGTGATACACGTTACATCATACTAGTATTGTTTGGCCGGTGTCAAGCATACAACGGCGCCTCATAAAGCGTGATTGTCACTATCCACACAAGCTCAAGCAGAAGAAGGTTTACACAGAAAACCGTTAGTGTAAGGTGACGTATAAAGGCAGATAATTATATGTGGCGCTACCTTTGTTGGCTCCGGGGAATCAATCTAGCATGGTGGGAAAACATGTGCCAGTCTCCAGCCGAAAGGAATAATCTCTTTGCCTTGGCTTAAGGTGATGTTACATGGAACGATTCGCAACGACGATTTTAGCGCAACACAGTCTTATAACAATGTTGCGACGTTGTTTCGAACAGTTGCAGCAATGTTCCAATATTGTAACTCAGTGTTGCGCTCAAAATCGTCGTTGCGAATCGTCTCGCGTAACATCAGCTTCTTTATCGCCGGGAATTTCAAGTTTTGGTGAGCGTGCGATTTGCGGTGCAAACTTGGACCAACATGTCTCCTTTATTCGAAGTGTCTCCCCAGAGAAGTTGACGAGTCCTGTCTTTTGATGCATGCCCTTCATTCCCTTTAGATTGAAACCACCGAAATCAAGTACTTTTAATTTCGTTTTCAACCTGATATCAAAGCGAACACATAAACCAGAAGACGAATCTTAAATAGCACGAGGAATCACTGTCTCGTTTGGTTGAGCTGCTGATTTTAGAGGTGCATGACCTAGTTCCCCGATCAGTTGCACTGAGCGAAAAGAAAAGGATGAACGAGAAAATTAATGTGCTGAGACTGAAGAAAAAGAAGAAGAAGAGAGAAATGATGCTCTCTTTCCTTCCTTGACTCGTAAATTTTCGCGCTAATTTTCTTACTTCACCCGTTAACAGTGGCCACCTCAAGTAGCTCTCCTACAATCTGTTCTCTCCATGACGTATCATTCATTTTCGGTCTTCCATACTGGAAATTACAGGTACTGAATTGTGCTTTATTAAAATTATTTTAGAACCTTAGTTGGTGGCCTTCCGGCCGAAGATTTCCAAGGAGGTCTGAACTTTACTTATGGTATCCAGATGGCTGATAACGACACTAGGTGAGGGAATCGCAATAGACACTCCTAATAACTTTAATTTTTTGTTTTGACGTTTTTGGTATGCTGTTGGATTTCACTTCTTGAGTCAATTTTTCAAATGGTCCGCGTTTATACATAGCACCAAGCTGAATGTGGTTACTGATTGGCTCATCAGCTTCTTATCTACAGCGTTGAGGATAACAAGATTAACTCCTGTCGTTTTGCCTAACGCTCAACTGAACGCATTGTACTTCACGAGAACGATGAATCGGCGGTTGGAATCGTAGCAGCCCCTTCCAATGAAGCTAATCAGGGCTCAAAAAGGATTTTATGAAGGAGGAGAGACAGTAGTCTAGGTTAAGGTAGTCACAACATCCCAAGAAACCGACGTTTCATAGAGCAGTGATAAGAAGGTGGCTTATCAATATGGGCGATCCGGTCTAGCCGCTCTTTATACTTGTTTTGGGACTGACTCGTTGGCGCAAAACGAACGAGGGATCAAAATTTATTCTCTGATCATTTTTTCATTTGTATTGATTCTTTCAGAGAGGTCCTCTTGAACGTCAGCAATGAAAACTATCCGGCAGATGTTTACAACGTCGTGGGCGTAATTAAAGGCTCCACACATCCAGGTTGGTATCTGAGATGCGTGCCGTGAACACCAATCATACGCATGGCTGATTGCTAATATCTCACTGTTATTCAAGTTCCTTTCGGTCATTTCGTTGAAGTAGCCGAGACGATCGTTACAAATTCGCTCTAACCACGTGGTCCAAGGCCTTAAAACCCTTTCGGCTTAGGGACTAGGCAAATTCGTTCAGATGACATTACGCTGGGGACCTTTAAGCTTGACACGTAATGGCAAAAGCCCTAGGGGGTAATAACAAACTTTCGGGAGAACTGGTTCAAGGAAAGGAAATGACTCTCCATATGAACGCATTACAAGTTTACCAGCTGTTGTTGTTCTCATTTTTTAACAAGGCTGTGCTGATTCTCGAATATCTAAGGGCTGTTTATCTTCCCGTTGGGTACTCGGGTGAACAACTAGGTTTCCCTCATAGTCTTGTTAGACACTAAGGAGTATGCAACACTCAGTGGTGTTAAAACTACTTAGACTGCGAGAGTACGGTAATGTGAGTCATCTTCTCACTCAACTGCAATAGTAGTACTCTTGCACAATTGATACGTTTAGCTAATAGTTTCAACATTGCTTTCAAGACGAGCTGGTGATGTTAGGGAACCATCGTGATGCTTGGGTATTTGGTGCAGCAGATGCTTCCAGTGGAACAGCTGCTATGATGGAGCTGTCTAGAGTCCTCGGGGAGCAGTTGAAGAAAGGTATGCCATGCAGTGGTCAAAGCACAATGCTAACCAAAAACGACTTTAAAAATATTACATTTCGCATGCTTTACATTGTCCAGATGTACGGCACTATGTCCCATAGTGATACAGGATCTTAGCTAACCAGTCAATCTATCTTTAGGATGGAGGCCAAAGCGCACCATAGTGTTGTTAAGCTGGGGAGCAGAGGAGCCTCAATATATGGGATCGGTTGAGTGGATAGAAGTAAGTACTGTAAAACAAGCAATTTTAATTGGACACTTTTGATTGGACACAAGATAAGAGCGAAAACCAAACTTAAGCCATGTATGCCACCGGAATTGGGTTGACTGCTATTTGATTGATTGAATGACTGACTGACTGAAAGCAACTGATAAATATAGCCCTTCTTTTTTCTCTCTTTATCTCTAGGAGTATTCTCGTTTGCTGTCCGCTCGTGGTGTAGCCTATCTCAATGTCGATATGGCAGTTGACGGTAAGGCTAAGACAAGAAATATAAATTACTCGTTAAGAGAAGTCTTTAACCTCAATATTTGCCTATTATCCATTTGAAAAATGCGAGGTTTTATTACCAGTTAATTAAGCAAATCGTTTTGCTTTTGATGTTTTTTCAAGGAAACTACTCTTTCCATGCTAAATCTACGCCTCTTCTTGACTGGGTACTGGCCAGAGGAGCGCGGAAGGTCAGTAGGGATTATTTTTCTCGACACTTTTTTTCTGCATAGCGTGGGCTAAAACATTATTAACCATCTCCAATATATATTTCTCTATCTTTGCTCACATTTGGTAGGTTCGTAGTCCCTTAGGAAACGAGACCGCTTTTGAAGAATGGAAAAGGAAAATCCCATCAATAATGGGTTTCAACTATTTACCCAGGTGTCAGTGTTGCCAAAATACTTTTTTTATATTTTAGGTGGTCTAGCTAGCTCTTTATCCAGAGCTAAGTGGTTAGAGGATCCTGTCAAGTGGTTGTGTCGTTATTTCGTTTGTTTCGTGAACCTTAAAGCATAGCTTAGTACTTCCATTTGGCTTTAACACGACGCCCACCACTGTTACACCACGCGGGTATCTGGAAAATCTATCTCATTTCTATTGTAGTTAAGTGAATTCCTGCAGCCCCTAACAGCCACTAATGTGCAATGTTGTGACCAACAATATTTGAAGCTGGATGCTCTCTTCACTTATTTTAGGCTTCAACAACCAAGAGCAGGCAGTGATTATGTCAACTTTATCCAGCGTCTTGGAATCCCTATCGTGGATATTCGCTACACATACGACTCTGTAAGTTGACATTTCCATGTTTCGTGTGACTCTTGGGAAATTCGTTGTTATTCAGTTGAATTGAATCTGACCCTGAGTTTTCGTACACAGAAAACGAGCGGCAATCCCTTATACCATACAGTTCACGACAACTTTTGGTGGATGACAAATTTGATTGATCCTGAGTTCAAATACCATCAAGTGACCACAAGGGTATGGACCGAAATAACAATGACCTTGGCGGATGACGATATTCTACCATTTAACGTGACACACTATGGTGTCAATATGAAGGAATACAACAGACGTATCAGGAAGGACTTTGGGAGTGATTTCAGCAATTACAACGCCACTAGGGAGTTGGGTTAGTTCTTGTATTTTTTTTCTAAGTCAACCCTTTCGCTCCTTGGCATTTTGCCGAAAATCGTCTTTTGAAGCTAGTCGAGCAGGTTTCTGGTTATAATGAGCCAAAACCGCCAAAAATGCCATTTATAGTTCGGGCACTCAGTTCATGGCCTTCTGTTTCAGAATCAAAATATCAGCTTCCAAAGTTCGGCAATGCACAGAAAGCAAAATTTAAAGACAGTTTTTCGGCATAAAAGTGCCTCTGCAATCTTGACTTTCACTTTGTGATTTCTCGCCTAGCTTGGGCGTTGCTAGGCTTCATTTGGTGGGAAAAGTTGTCTGAAAAGCTTTTAGGATCTTAGGATTAGATTGAATAAAATGTAGGTGGATTGTGGCACAAGATGTTAATGTGAATTTTCGGGTAAAAGTTACATGTTTTTTTTCTTTTTCTCCGGCCTTCTCGGCTGAATCGTGCTCATTCTGGTATGGTTATAAGGGACATTATTCGCACGGGCGGTTAAAACAATCATTAATCCTAACCAGATTCTAAAAGGATTTGCGTATGGAACTTTGGGATTTAAATTGTATTTTTTTTCGTCTGTAGCGGCAGGGAAAAACGCGGAGAGTATTGAGAAACGGTTGCATTCGCAGGCTAACCGGATACCAAATATTCATGAAGAGTTCATAGTAATATTGTTCAGAATAATAGTTTTCTATAGAACTGTTATAACTGGCGTTTTCACATCATATTGCAGACTATCTTGACCAAGCTGTCGAAAAATTCCAAGAAACTGCTAAGAACTTTGATGAGTTCGTGAAGAAAGCAGACAGAAAAGAGTAAGTAGGTCCCTTTTTAAATGCAGCCGAGTATATTATAATTTTGCTCCGATTCCAGCAACTTATTTAATAACGTAATTCCCAATAAACGCCACCCTGCCTAATAAGCACTATCCTTCTCCTTAAAGGGCAAAGCCCCGCAGCCCATCAAGGCTAGCGCTGAAAATACTTTTGTCAGGTTCAACGGAAATATATATATATACTGAGAACAGGTCACGGGTTCATTACAGCACAGAGAACTCTTGTTAGAGTTAATTCTTTTAGAAGATCGTGAGTTGGACACTTGAGTTTGTCTTTTTTTACCTTTCCGCTGCCCGCGTTTTTGCAGTTCAACGTAATACCGTCCATTCGGCTCACAAATCGCTTGATAAATCCACTTTTTGAGGCACAACCATTAAGCGAATTAGAGTATTCCGCTCATCCATTCTTATATGTATTTTTTGTTGTTAAATTGTTGTTTGCCAGTGATGCAGTGTTACGTACAATCAACAACCGTTTGCTCAACGTCGAACGAGCTTTTATCAACCTCGAACCTATTCTACCAGACAACCCATTGCAGCGGTAAGTGAATAATATGTGATTTTCGTTTGTTCAATGCGTTACCTGTGTCAAAATGCCCGTGTTTGGAAGGCTATTTGAAGAAGAAATTCTACCGACTGAATTGAATTTATCCGTGAGCGTCCTTATTTGAACATGCACATTTTTTTCATGAAAAGAAATTTTGTCATCAACGCCTTTTTGTTCTTTTGTCAATCTCTACGCATTTTTACAGGTGACACTTATTGACACTATTTGAAATGTTCCATTACAGGCATGTGGTTTTGACACACAGCCCGACCATTAGGTACAAGTGGTACGGCGGAGTCGTGGACGCCATTTATCGTGCCCGGAAAGGTTTAGGTTCCCCAGAGGAAGTCAAGAAGCAAGTATCGATCGTGGCATATGGAATAAACTCAGCTACACACGTGCTTGAGCTGGACCCGATTATATAATCCATAGATATGCTTTGCAATGCGCGCGTTGACTCTCAGTGTTGTAGACCAATATAATACTCCTCAAAACTAGAGCTGCCTGAGGTTTATTCAGTAAAGAATGAAAATGGCAGTGTAGGGTAAGCGAAAGTGAAGGGATCTCCTTTATAAGTAAACGCCGTAGTTATCAGTAGAAGGTACACATAGGTTCTAGACCGTTATTCGTAGTTTGTTTTAAACCATTACCGTGTATGCTTTAATCTACGAAAATGGGTGGAAGTGTTACAATATATGTGTAAAAATGGCTCATGTTTGTAAGTTGTGTTATAATCTTAATACGCTGGGCTAAAAACTATTACTATACGCCAGCATATGCTTTTGTTTTATCACATCTACACAGTTTGGATTCTTTTTAAAAATAAACTGACAATGTGAGGAGTGTTAAACCGTCCTCTTTGTTTGTATTTCCTGAAATAGTTCCCAAAAATGTTTTACTGAAAGAGAATGTTTTGGCAAACCTTGCAAAACATACTCTTTTCATTGCCCAAGCCAGCGTTGGTTAAAGGCTCACATTCCATTGTCTTGCTAGAATATTCTTTTTTATTAGTTATAAACGCATCAATCACATGGTAGACTTATACACATTCAAGTTTTAATTCCCTGCTGTTTATCGCATAATCCGAAGGCCAAGTAGATACAAATATCTTCTAACCACAATAGATGCACACCAACTGCACCAGGATCAACTAACTGGAGACAAGTGTACCAGCTGGTGACAAGTGCATAACTCATGAGTTGTTCCGTTCAGTTTGCGTCTTTGTTTCGGATTAGTGATAAAGAGCATCATTTGACTTGCTGAAACTAGTGGCCCAAAGAAACAAGGAAACCAAACCAAAGTAACTGGTACGCGGAAATTTTATTCGCCCTCCATTCCAAATCCAAAGAGTGAATCAGAGTCAAACCAAGAAGTGCTCTCTTGATTGTCTTTCTTTCTTGATATTGGTTTAATCTTTGTTATTTTACTCTTGAATGGTGGTCTAGTAGTTTGGCGTAAACCACGCCCTTTGCCCTGTAAGGCAAAATAAAAGTTACAACATATCCCGTTTTATGTACAGTTATTAAATGCCGGTGCAGGTATAGTTTTTTTTAAAAAACCTTCATATCCATCAATATAGTCATCAGAACTAAACCGGCAATACTCGTGTCATACCCGTCAATAAAGTCCTCAGAACCAAACCGACAAAATTATTCTGCTCACAAATATGGTCTTTCCAAAGTAATCTTGCTATGGCGAGGTGTTTTTTGCTTAGGAATTGAACAACATTCGACCCGACTCGAGACGGTTTAAAATTCCAAATAATAATAATAATGGTGATGATGATGATAATGATAATGATAATCGTATTACTTTACCGGAGATTTGTCATATAGAGAATCAGGACTGCTCATATCCGGAAACAACTCCTTAAACTTGGCCATTTCCTCAGTTTCTTCGCTTTGGATTTTCATCTAATTGAAGAAAACACAATAGATGAAATAAGGAATCCTAGGTACCGGTAAACTTGAAATCAGTTTTAAAGTGACAATCATTTGGAATTAGGAAAGAAGTTTTTTTTTATCATGACCACAAGTTCATTATCTAAGAGAAATGTAGAGGGCGGTCGAAGACTGAGTTCAAAGTAACTTTTAATGTGGTTTTACAAGCCATGTTTTTCTGAAATGTTTTAAGTATAAATACTAGTTAATCTTACTGTGTACCAGAAAAATAATATGTACTTCTTAGCACCTTCTTCTGTTTTTGTTGAGCGATAGGCTTTCCACGAGGAATTTGTTTTAGTTTCTGCACTTCTGTAAATGGAGACTTTGATTCCCCAGAGAGTTCATTTTTCCAAGGTGACGGCTTTGGAGAAAATCGAACATTAGCTCGTGGAGTGGTCTTCTTATTTTCCTTTTCGCTGGTTTCTTTTGTATCAGACTTAGAGCCTTTGGTTCCAATCTATGAAGGGAAAAAGCAACACTGAAAGAGATTTGTCTATCAGTTTAATTAAAAATATACAGTCATAGCTCAAAGTAAAAAAGAAATAACCTTTGTTAGGCTTAACTCGTTCTCTTCTTCTTCTGATGAAGAGAAATGTAGTTCATCTGAGCCAGCAAACACCACTCTCCTCTTCTTTTGACTGACCTCCTTTTGTTTCAGAATGCTTCGAGGCTGTTTTGGGGTTTCGGGAACCACTGCAGGTGGTTGTGGAGTGATTACTTTTGGTGTCGCTAGTTTTTTTTCAGAGAAGGACTCACGAGCGGTTTTGGATGGCTAAAGATGCAATTTAACATGAGTGAAATGAGCATCAACATAATACTCGTGAAAATTGATCTCGTCAGTTCAATCAAATGGAGAGGGAAGACATGAAATGCTCCATTTACCTTGTCTTGCTTTTCAATTTTTCCTTGTAGGAGCTTGATGTCTTCATTCTAAGAATTGGTATTGTCGTGGAATTATATTCATTTAATGTACTACGAGAGTAACTAGGGCTTAGTGTTTTCCCTTGAATAGAGAATTTTAGATTTTTGGCTATCGATGATTTGGATAGTTAATGAGAGTGAGCGAGCGTATAAACTGTATTTGTTATTGAGTATATGTTTGTTGGCCTACCTTCTCTTCCAACTGCTTTTTCAGCAAAGCTACAGTCTCGGAGATTTCAATTTGAGATCGTTGATCATCTTTTTGCTAGAGCAGAATACCAAAAAGGATTTAAAACGTTGTGTCATTGGGATAAACGACAATGCATATGTTAGATAATCGTAGTTCGACCATACTGTCAGGCATTTTAACGGTCGGCCGTCTTGCCGGAGTCTCGCGTCTAGAAAACATGTTCTTTTACTCTTTCATACATGTATTGATAGCTTTACCTGCATTACTCTCAAAAGTCTCACTTCTTTCTCCAGTCTATCGATTTGCTCATTGGCTTCCCTGAGTTGCTTACTCTGAAGCAAGGAATTCGAAAAAACCGTTTGTAAGGAAGAAATTAGCAACAGCTTTATAGCATCTTACGGTTTATCTGGTCCACAGCCGGAATGGTAGTATAGATGCTATCAGAAGCGGTATTAGGGCAATTAAGCTGTGTTTTACTACTTTCCATAAATAAATAAATAAATAGAACAACTGCAATAGCGAGATAGCGTATTTAGAATACGATTTATTTTAATAAACTCACATGTTGGTCTTGAGACTCCCTTTCTGCATTAGCACGTAAGAGTTCCAGCTCTCGCTCCTTTTGGGCCACTATTTTTTCGTTTTCCAGCTACGGCAGAGACGAGACAAACTTTTGTGAGTAACACATATTAGATAGCTTTTAGCTGTCTATTAGTAAAATGATTTACATTATTCAGGGTTTGGATTTAAAAAAAAAGCCGAGAGCGCCCGTCTCTTCTAATAAAAAGAACTGAGTTTGCCTAAGGTGAATATATATTTCAAACTAGTTAAACTGTTTACCTTGTATTTTTCCAGCGTTGCGCACAGTTCGTTCATCTGGTTTTCACATTTCTGTTGAGTGCTTTCTTTTTCTTTCATGGCTTCTTCTGTTTCTTCTTTAAATCTTTTAACCTGTTAAATTTACCATTTTTGCTGTGTAAACTCTAAATTAGAGAAACACCCGAGAAAGGCTCGATGACGCGTGTACCTTTATATTAGTATTTATTTATAAATGTAACAATTTTATGAATTATAATTTCTAATCCAGCCACTTACCTCTTCTTCGCGTTTCTCCAATTCTTTTGACTTCATTGAAAGTTCCTCCTTTAGAGTTTCCATCTGAAGGGAATTAATCAGGAAAATTTAGCCTCTGTGCTAATGGTATAGCAATTTTTGTTTGTTACACAACATTTAACATTTTATGGCCCTTTTCTGCGTGTGCACTTTTTTCTTTTGGCCAATTTAAGGATCCCGAAGCAATAGATGAACCACAGACATTCTTCGAGGCAGTGACGATGTGTGTCGGTAGACGATATAAAAAACCGATGTATAGTACCTTTGCATTGACGTTTGCTGAGTGGTTTCTTGCTGCCTCTTCTTCTTTGTTACTTTGTTTTAACTGTAAAGATTTTAGTGAAAAAAGCGAAGAAATAAAACAGCATATGGATAATGTTGGTATGGACAACAACCACCTAACGTTTCTATTCTAGTCACAGCTTAGTGATCCAGTCCCACCTTGTGTGTTAGGTCCTTAATCTGTTCTTTACAGGCGCTCAGCTCATTGGATAACTTTGTTTTCTAACGTTATAAAAAATGTAAAAGTTATACTAGATACCACTAGAGTATTTTTGGGAGCACACTAACATAAACTAAATAAGAATCAATTGTTTCTCTTCGATTAGATGATTAAAAAGGAATAAGGCAATAACGCAATCCCAGACACTGTTCCGGATTTAGTATTTATTTTTATTTAAACACATTTTATTGACGAAGTTTGTCCCAACATTAACAAAAAAAGAACTCATCGAGAGGGCTCACTTCGAAGTTCCGGATTTTTTCGGGTTCTTGCAAACTCCATTGCTTATACAACCCAAGCAACTACCCTATGAAAATACCCAGCCTATCTCCAGCAATGTTCCACTTAGAGTACATTTGCGATAGAAACAGGTGTAAAATAGTTTCGCCTCTGCTGTGTTTAAAAGCTTAATCTGTTTACTCTTTTTACTAATTGATGTTAGGTTTCTAAAATCACGAATTACCTGATTTTCAGATTTGTCTGCGTTTTTAGTTTGAGTGGTAACTTTGCTTTTCAGTGTCTTGTTCTAAAACAAAGCAAGATCTCCATCCAATTAGTTTAGAGTTGATGTGGAAAAAAAAGATCGTTATCTTCAGATTTCAAGGAAAAGCTTCAACCTTACCTCTTGTTGCACTTCTTTCGTTTGTTTTGTTTTGGCTGCAAGCTGCTCCTGGAGACTTTTTATCTAACAGAACACAGCTTCTATCAGAGGTATCGCCTACCATGCTGATACAATGTTAAAATTTATATTACATTTTATCTTTATCTAAAGCTAGTGCGTGAAGTAATCATATGTAAAATTGTCGTGATCTTATAAAAGATAATATGATACGCAAGCTAAGCAGTAGTAAGTAACACACGAAGACTAAAAATTGTTTACTTGAATTCATTGGTTAGTTGTAGTGTGTTTTTTATATTCATTAAGATTGAATTCAGTGCCAAGTCGTGAACAGTGGCTATTTAATGGCCAAGAGGCTAATTTTTGTTACCTTGGCGTCAAGACTTTCTATTTGCTTTGTTCTTTCCTTCAGATCGTCCTTTAAATTCTGAGTCTGTTAAAAGGGCAGTTACGATAGATTTTAGTACTTCTACACGGAGACATTTGATTATGATCAACGACTGTTTCTGTGTGAAACATTTATGAGTTGAATAAACGTTCTTACGTTTTCTCTTTCTTTTTCTAAAATCAACGTCCGTTCTTCATCCTGCATCATAATATCTTCTTTCATTTTGTCATACTGTTCTCTGAAGCAAAAGCGTTCAAAATATTTTTGTTAAGTTCAGGTTATTCTTTAGACTACAGCAAAACAAATTCTCCCATTTTAAACGCAAAACTCAAACACGAACCCCTTACTCGCTTCAGCGCCTTAGGGTGCTTCGGCGCTTTCTATTGTCTTTGGTAGGGACTAATGGTAGATCGTTAGTCATTGCCTACAGTACCTTAGATTTTGATGCTCTTCTTGGAGTCTCTCTATGACCTTTTCAGACCCTTTCCTGTCTTCCGAAGAACTCTGATGACGAAAAGCCAGAATTGGTTTTTAAGAATTTACAGTCTGGCTTTCGACATAAAAACGTCGATATATGTCAGTGAATATGTTTAAATAATTGTCCCAATCAACATGGCGCGCCGCATTCTACAAGATTTTGAAGATGGAATGCTTTCTTCCGTAAATCAAATTGACGTTGCTAGATGGAGTAAGCTACCTTCGAAACTGCAACATTGCGATTCTTTATATTGCGCGCAATGATGGACCATGTACCCGTATAGTTTTTTATACATATATACCTAGTTGAAATGAAAGCGGCCTAATTAAAGAATTACCATCAATTTCTTTTCCAGCACTGATGCGTTTTCTTCCAAGGAAGATATTTTCTCGTTCAGTTTTCTTTCGGACGCCTTAAAAGAGATAAGCAAGTAACAAAACACATTTACAGAAACCATAGCTGAGGAAATTCAGAATGACAAAACAAGAAACGATTTCCCGCATAGCCAAGGGTTTTACCGATGACGCTTTAAAGCCTGGAAAACTATAATACAAAGTGACCTTTATTTCTGTTGCAGAGACATAGAGAGAAAACTTACCTCAAGGTCTGCTATTGATTTTTGCAGTTCGTCTTTTTCCTTTCTAAAAGAGACATATTCGGTCAAATTTTGGAATGGTCGGAATGAAGTTATACTTTTGACGTAACAAGAGTTAGACGATGAGATGAGACTAGTCAATAGCGCTTAATACCATTTTTTGTATTACCTTTCTTCGCTGATTTTTTCTTGAAGACCTTTTACATTCTCTGATAGATATTTCTGATTGTAATTGGCATTATATAATTTTCCTTCCAGATCACTGATAGTTCTCTGCAAATTGGAAATCAGATAGTGTAGCTTTCATACCGAAAAACGCCCTGAACGTCTACTTAGCTAACAATTTAAGCAGTTATGTATTGCATTTATTGGTAAGTTCACCTGTTTTTCCTCTGAAGCAAGCGTTAATAGTCGTATCTTTTCCTTAAGCTCTTCTCTCTCTTTGTGAGCCTGATCAAGGCTATTCTTCATTGAGGAATTTTTTTCCTTAGGAAAAGAGAATAAATTCAAATTATACATAAACATTTTTAACTCCCATCAGCGGTGCAAGCTGAAAACCAACAACAGGCAAAAGAAAACCGTGGGGTACGGTATGCATTGACACAAACGTTAGTTGATACATAAATTTTCTTGAAAACAAAAGGTCTGCACCTCAAGGATCAAACTACGTTCTTATTCTGTTGCTTGTAAAATTATATGGATTTCTTTATGCTCAGGTCAACATATGCCTGAGACATGCTCACTAAATACTAACTTGGAGCTGGGCCAGGTTTTCTTTCGATTGCCGGATTATTTCAGCCTTAGAGGCCGTTCTCTCCAACTCTTTTGCAAGGTTTGTCTGTAGGTCTGCACATGCTTTCTCCAATTCACCCTGAAAACACAAAAAGTAAGTTGCAAATCTGTTTGAAAAAAAAAAATAATAATGCAAACCAAAAACTCAAGAACCAAGCACCAGTAACTTAGCTTGGTAAAGATGAACGAATATGTAAATTTGGAGACGTTTTAAAATCACTTTTGATTTTTCTCGATGAACGAACACTACCATATTGTCCCAACCACTTTGCAAATCAATCTAGTTTATTTTCATGGATGCAGGCATACCTTTTCTTTTAGAATGTGGCTGTTTAAAGTGTTGACTTTTTCCTTTTCTCTTGTAACGGTCTCTATTAAAGTAAGCAGAAAATTTTGGGGGGTCAGAATAACGACACAATAATTATTTTATTTAGGTTCTTTTCTTGTGAGCAAAACAAAATTGGAAACACTTCACTCACCCAGCTCAACCTGTAGGCCTTTCATCTTTTCTGTAGCAGTCGCATTGGCAACGTTTAGATCTTGTAAACTACAACGAAAGCACAACTATAAGAACATTATCATTTGGCTTAGTAGAGCCATTAAAAAAAGGGAAACTGACGAACATTATCAGTCATTATATTTCCAATACTGCCGCACTGTTACGGACCGTTGAGAGCAATTGACGGAACGCACGCTCCGTACAAACCGTCAGCATTGCTAGCAGTCCGTATTCTGAGCACCTATGCGAAGAGTGCAGGTCGACAAACCTTTTATTGCCTCGAAAATATCCTAAGTCCCACTAATGAGATGAAGTTTACAGACCGTCAACAGCTCTTCACGGACCGTACGCGAGTTTTGTAATCCGCAGGATCCGTATGAATCGTAACATTCCGGTTTATATGGACCGTTATACAGTGCTAGTATATTGGTCAACCCTCAACGTTATTGTACAGTTACAGTGCTTAAATTGCTGCCAATTTATAATACACTGTTATTTTGACTTTTTTTATGAAAATGACTCGAACGTTTCAAGTAATGAGGATTCATCTTTGTCGGAATAGGTGCATGTTCAGATCAGACTGATGATAATAAAGTTTTAATAAGGCCATTTCCGAGTGGCCCAAGCCTCTGTTTCAAGGCGAAACTATGTGCAAACTAGCGAACTATTGATACGAAAATTATTTCTCATTCTCATCCAAAAAAAACCTCATTTTCACAAGAAAGGTTTTGCACTTAGCCTCGTTTTGAAAGTGAGAGGTTTTGGAACTAGGGAATGGCCTATTACACCTTGCCTTTCCTCCAATGTTTGTTTTTCTTCTATCAACGAAGAAAGCTGTGTCTCCAACTCATCTAATACTAATCTTTGCTCCTTTTTCATCTCAAGAACGCTATCCTTTAATGTTTGATTCAGCTGCTGCGAGTCTTCGAGTTGTGATTGTATCGCTTTCCTCTCGTCTTCTTTTCTTTTGCATTCCCCCTTAAGAATTTGCGAAAAACATTTCATTTCCGAGACCATTTAAAATATTAAGATCAAACTGTCTTCTCCAATGTACACAATAAATTGTTTCTCACCGCATTCAAACGTAGCATTTCTTCTGTATTCTGAATTTGGACCTGCTGTGATGTGATGACACTTTCCTGCTTCTTTACCTTGTCTTGAAAAGATTCTGTAATATAATGTACAGAATTTTATCTCAGAACAAGGTTTATAATTTATCAAATACTGCTTTCCAGCACTAGAGCAGGTAGCCATGGTATCCCTTCACGAAAACGTGTTTTGTTTTGTCAGTACTACTATTTAATTACCTAGCTGGTTCTCTAGGAAAGTTAACTCCTCTTTGCTGTTCTCGAGAACTGCTTCTATTGTGGCAATGTGACCCTCCTTTGCCTTTTTCTCGTTCTCGAGTAAACAAATCTGCATTATAAAGAACAAGCTTTAGAACCTTTTCTCGAAAAGGTGTCTGTTATAACCGCAGCAGGAGGAGCGCTTGGTGGGAGGTTCCACAGTTGCGTAAGAGAATTGAAGAAGTACCTGACTCTCCGCTTTATCCATTTTTTCGGAAGATTCTAAGACATATTGTTTGTGGTCCTTTATCTGTTCCTCAACTGAAAAACAAAAAAAGATCAATATAGCTAATGTCCTTAGTCTGTTTATGGCTGAAATTCCGAACGTTACAGACGCAAGTGACTTACGTGTAACTTTTATTTCATTATATTTTGCTGTGTGTTGAATTTCCAGGTCTTGAAATTTGACCACCAGTTCCTATTAAACAAAATAATAACAAATAAATAATTTGGAATCATTATGTCTGTCATAGAAAGACGTCCGCGTAAAGACAAGAATTTTGTATTTTATAATGGTAAACTATAAAATGAATCCTGGCCTGAAACTGTTCCAGACGTTTTTTCTCTTCGAATCGAAGTTCGTCCCGGTCACTCTCTCCTGAGAAAAAAATCAGACAAAAAGAATAAAAAGATCTTTACTTCCCAACTTGGTTCAACACCACATAATGATTTGTCGCAAGCTTAACTGAATATCCATCTAGGAATCCCTTCCATGCCCACGTGACAAGGCTTAGTTAGAATGTAGATTTGTCCCGCCCATACGGCATAGAAGAAAGAAAAGAGTGGTTGGCAAGGTTGGTTGTACACCATAAATTAGTAAAGGAATTTAAGTATAAAATCATAATACTTACCCCTTTGTAGGTTTTCCCCCACCTTGGCAACATGGTCCTTCAGGGCGTTGCACATATCACGCGTGGAAGTGATTCTAAATGAAAGAAACCGTTTCCTATGAGCTATCAGGATATTTTCTAATAGAAAAATTCCAGTCATTTTAGTAATTGAAGTACCTTCAACTTCTCTTTTTTAAACTTACTTATGTTCGACCTCTTCTCTGTTTGCAAGCTCTTCTTGTAGCCTTGTGCTAAGGCTTTCATTCTGAAACTGTAAAGTTAACAACAAAAACAGCATGGAGCTTTTCTAAGAATTTTAAAAAGAGGAAACATACACCTATTTCAATAAAGGTTGCTTTGGGAATCGTGCTTTGGTCTTTGAAAGCCATTGTTTGGTGGTCACTCAAGCAAAGCATTGCATTGTATTCTGCGTTTCAATGAGTTGACTAAATCCCAAAGCAACCTTTATTGAAAATAGGTGTATAAAGTTGAGTCTTTGTCTATCTTTTGTTTAAGTGGCCTTCTAACAAATCGCTCGAAATCCTTCCACTGTGTTAGACGCTTTAAATGAACTGTGACCAAACTGATGCGTTCCCCCGTTAGAACATTTTCATAAAGTATCAATTTTTCCATTTCCTAACTGACCCATGCATCTTGTTTTAGAAGAGAATCCTAAGATCGATAGTATAATAGTACCACAACAAAACTTGTCTCGAAATATATGACTAGAAAAATGATTATTCCTTCAAAAGGCACGGGTTTGACTAAATTAAAAGTGAACCATTTTGTCTTGCTCATTCGGATTTCCATTCAATTTTACAAAATGGACATGGGAAGCAAAAACGGCACAACTACCTGTGGGATGACCTCAAACTAAAATAATTCGAGAGAGCCTAAATAATTTGTCAGTTATAAGTATCTCATCTGGTATTTTTTCCCGCTTGGGGTTTAAAGTAATTTTTTGTTTTTTTACACTCGTGTGAGTGACGATAATTCCTGAGACTTTTTTTGTTGAGGAGCCTGCTGTGCTAAATCCCAGGACTTAATTAAGTATTAGTACGTAAACTCTATACTATTTGTTTTAACGCCATACTTGCAACTCAATTATGGACTTTCTCTGCGAATCAATCGTTTGTACTGCTTCTTGAAGCTTTTTCTCCTGTCAAAACAGAAGTACTTATTACTCACATCTTTGGTAAAGTGCACTTACTTCAAATTAAATTGTTAATCAGTTTTAAAAATAGTTACGTTGATGACTGAGGGTTATAAATAGCTATTACAAACAACCTAAAAACTCTAACTAAAAACTGTAACGTATTGTAAGGACCACTTGAAAAAAGAGTAGGTATTTGCCTTGAAGGTGACATTACAGACCTTAGGCTCCATCAACTGACTTTGCCCTCTTCGAGCTTTTTTGCATTTTGTCAGAATTTTTCAGTATGTTAAAAGTTGGGAACTAAGGTTGGAACTTAAGTGGGTACAAGTCTGAGCTCAGATAGATACAGAAAAAATTATCCCCTGTAGAAGTAACCGGATGAAATTCAGGCTATAGCTCATGTTCTGAACTTAAAAACTGAATGGTCATATCAGGTGGTGGTTGTGAAAGGACGGCGAATGCTGCCTCCTAAGGTCCTAACCTAATAAATTGCGATGCAATGCGAGTCAATTATTAGTTGAGAAACAGTTGTAACAGTGGGCATGAGATTGGATCTAGCTCTAATAAAAAATCCCTTGATTCGCCCCTGCTTATAGAGAGGTAAAGAAAATGACGAAAGAACAGCAGGGACCAACCAGTCTAAGTAAGAGAGACAGTTCATTTTATATAAAAAGAAGAGGTTGTGAATCATTCCTGGTTTCCGTGTACGATTTTGTGGCGATTACGATTGCTTATAGCTTATGGCTCAATCAATTCCAAGCATGCCTATCCCCCGTGGGCAATTTGTCCGGCATATGTCATTTCTTCTTAAGAAAGCTGCAAATGCCCCACAGTGGGACCAGCAGATTCCTGCAAGTAACCCCACCATGCCGCTTAAAAATGCGTGCAAATACCCCACCCTGGAGACGAGGCTCAAGGTATGATTTTTGAAAGAGTTCAAAATCTCAAATTCATTTGATGCGTAATTGGAAGAAATAATATTTACTTTACGGGTGAAACTGAAAAACAAGTGAGCAAAGTGCTTACTAAAAATCAATTACGATGTAGAATATAAGCTTAGTGCTACCTGAGAGTTTTCCTAATACTCTTCGGACGGTCTTGACCTTTCTTACAACGACGAGAAAATGTAAGCTTACTTTTCTTTCAAAAGCGTCACTTTATGGGTTAAACCTTACAGTGGTAATCTTTGCAAACAAAGATTATATCTCTTCAAATTCTTTGCAAAGCTTCCCAAAGCTCTCCGTTGTCTTTGTCCAAAATAAGGAGCTCCCCTCTTTAAAATCACTTTCTTATCCAGGGGTTAGTGTTCGGTAAAGGCAAAAATTCATAACTGGCAAATTCTCAACTCCCGAGCAGACCACCGTAGGAGCACAGCACTTGATATATAAATGAACGGGGGATAAGTACGCTAGGGATTAAGCTTATATTGACTGAATTGTTTTTTGAGGATACGTCTAAACTCGCGAACATGTTCTGCGTAAGAGACAGAATTAGGAATTACAAGGTATTCGTACCTTGTCTTTTATTTCTATCTCTGTCGACGTTTTCCATTTCCGTATTTTCTCTGCTTCTTGATGTAGACGAGTGTGCAAGGTCTGGATTCTTTCTGCAGATTGCGCTCTTTCCTTTTCCACTTTCTCTGTTTCTAGAAGTATAAAAGGTAGGTTTATAAATTTCGTTCCTCGCAGTATATTAGAAAAATTGTATTTGATCACCTCTTTCTTTCTGCCTCGGAGTGTTGGGACGAAAGTAGTTACTGGAAGGTGAATTGACAGGTCGTATATTCAACTGATGCCCGTGAGACACAGATTTGATCGGACTTGCAAAATACGAGCTTGAAGTTAGAGGAGAAGGAGCAGAGCTTGTCGTTAGCTTGAATAATGGCTGCTGAATGTGATGCTTCAATTGGTTGTGAGCGTGGGATTGCATCTTGTGACTGTCACCTCCTTTGCCCAAGGCCAAAAAGCATGGTCTTGTAGTTTTAATCCGCAAGAGATACTCCAAGGAAACACAAAACGAAAAGTCTTTGATTTGATGGCGTATTTCTTTCAAAGTCTAACGGTAGTCTAACAAAATTTTTGTCCGATTTCATTTTCCCGCCTCTTTGGCGGGCAACAACAGCCTCGTTTCCACGTTTAACTAGTGTCAACCCTCTCTCTGCCTATGGCCTATCTTATCACGTGATTAAGTTAGTGATGACGTTTCCAAACTTCTCTCGGAAGAAGAAAATGGCGGATCCGGCAGTGGGTCCGAAAGATATCGCTGCTATCTTCAAGCGTTTAAAATCTCAGCCAGAAAACAAGGTAAATATTTCATTAGTGAAAATTTGATTGTCTTGTCCTCTCGTGTATGGCTTGAAGTTTCCAATTTGTTTTCAGACTTGCTTTGATTGCGGACACAACAATCCAACGTGGGCATCAGTAACCTACGGGGTATTTCTGTGCATTGACTGTTCGGCTGTTCATCGATCCCTTGGTGTTCACTTAACGTTCATAAGGTAGAGGAAACAATATTAAGTTTGTGTTTTATTGTCCCTTCTCATTCTATTGGTCGTTTTGTGAGAAAAAAGCACATCGATTCCATGATCATTCGTACTTGGGATAAAGCTTGATCGATCATAAGTTCCTTAAGCTCATGTTTTTTTAAAAGTTTACGTGATCTCTTAATGGATGATATTTAACTTTGTTTTATTCAATTTTTGAAGATCAACACAACTGGATACAAACTGGACATGGCTACAGCTGAGGGCAATGCAAGTTGGTGGCAACGCGAAAGCGGTGAGAGCTTATGAATTGTTGAGAAAACAAGATTTTAAAAATTCTTGTGGAGTTCGTTCACGGAACAAAATCGGTTGTTAACCAATTTAGCCTTTATTTCGACTGGCCTTAAGATTAGTTATAAAAGAATTCTTAGGGGTTATTCTGTGGAATCTTTCATTTCAAGTCATTTTGTACTCTCGAGAGGGCCATTACGTGATGCTGATTTTTGTTAGCGAAATCTTGATTTCTTGGTTAAATCAAGCATAATGATTTAGTTTTCTTATTATTGTTCAAGAGTCACTGTTTTGTTTTCTTTTCTTGAAAAACTGGCCGTAAATTCATTATTTCATTCATGGTAAGCGACATCTTGATCGTTAAATCAGCTGTTCTGTTTTTATTCCATTTTGATAACGAAATTGGTTCTTTTCTTCAAATGACCTGTTGACCAGTGAAAAAAAAAATGAAATATTAATTTAGGTGGAATCACTTCCACTGAGTTTTCTTTAAAGCTGGGTGATCAATAGCTTCGTTGCTCTGATATCAGACCTGATATAACACAGTATTTTTTGTTTGGTTACCATAATCTGCTCAAAGTCTTGACTTTGATTTGAAATAGGGGGACCTTTAAATAAGTTAAGAGGTTTTTGTATTTTGGAATGAATCAAGGGGTTACTTTCAAATGATTCTGATGAGCAAAAAAGTTGACAAACTATAATGTCCAGGGTGAAAACTTCGAAAACTGATATCTTAATTAAGCCACAGCCCCTCACTATGATGAAAATATTGCTCAAAACATCGGGTTTGTAAATCTCTTTACAGCAGAAAATGTACTTTATGAGTTGGTAGCACCAAGTTTCATTTTTCCTTGAGTGTTCCAAAGAAATCATGAAAATTGAAAGTAACCCAAAAGTACTACTGAGGCTCCCTCCACCTGTATCCAGGTATTTTTATAACTGCAACTTCAGGAATGTCACTATGATTTCAAGTTGCTGGGTAAATACAACAAGTAGGTGGGGAATAAAACAGCTAGAGTTTTCTTTTGGTTCAATTTTTCTTCTATTTTTCTATATATGGTTGTCCAAAGGGCGACCTACTATTTCGAATCCTGAATGTTTCATTTAAATTGTGATACCATAAGATTTCATCCACATACTCAAAAGTTAGAAGTGCATGCTAGTAGATAAATAGTATCTTGTGAAAGGTCTGTTGAAAAGGTTCATTTTACAGAAGTAATGGCCATACCATAGTATTTAATGCACAAAATTTTTAGTTAGAACAACTATACAACTGCATAGTAGGCATTTCAATAAAAATTGAAGTAGCCAGCAAGTTTGAATAGGGTAACCGACTGTGTCAAAAAAGGGCTGCCAGCCCTCTTCTTCTCTTCTTCTCCGCCAGAAAATTTTATATTCTTTAGAAGCCGTAAAATGCAATTTTCATCATTCTGGGTACTAAATTTAGTAAAAGAAAGATATACATTAGCAAGACTTTTATCAACAGTACTGTAGTAATTTTCCTTTTGTCAGTGCTGATCAGTAGTTTAATTAGAGTTTTGTCTGAATTGTTCTTTAACACTTCATTCCCAGCCTCAATTACGGGGTGGAAAGTAACCAACTTCTCTGAGCAAAGTAGCTGACACGTTTCGTCGGTCGTCGGTGCTTATTGAAACCCCTGAATTTAGAAAAGGCTGATTGCCCAATTTTCTCCTTGTTACATTTATGTGTGAAAATCAAAAAGTTGTGGAAATAGTATAGGCTCTTACAGTGACCTGTTGTTGTCCTATTTCCTTACTTTGTCTTTCTTCCCTTTTTGAATGTACATGTAGTGTTAAACTGGCCTGAAAATTTTTGTAGTGAATTAAACAGAGTCCATTATAAGTATTTCCGTGTGTTTTTATTTTTCTTAGAATGCCTTCTTTAGGCAGCATAACCTTTCAACTGAGGACTCCTCCGCCAAATACAGAAGGTAAGTGATGCAGTTAGAATTATCATTTTTATTGTTTGGTTTTACAGAATGACGATAGGAACCAAAGCACATTACGGATATCAGCATGGTCTTCAGAGGCTGTTCATAAACTGGACGAATTTTTGTTAAAAAAGTGAAGTAAACATAACGTCAAACAAACATTTATTTGTGTACCAAGAGTTAGTTTCTTTGATTATGCTTAACTTGTTATAGTCGGAATTTGTTTTGAAGGCGATAAATTTTGATTATTCTTCTCCTCATTATTAATTATTTTCACAGCCGTGTGGCACAAATGTATAGAGAGAAGTTGGCCACCCTAGCAGCGAGAGCACTACAGCAATATGGGACACAGGTATTTTGACATTTGTCATTTACACGAACATGTATACTTCACTATGAATAAATGCTAGACAGGGCTGTCATTAATGGATGGGGGCAAGGCATTTCCACCAGCTACTATACTCTGTATAAGGATGATCCCTGGCTACTTTCATTTGAAAGAAAAGAAGATAGAACGAGAATAACTTCCTAGCTGTTCAATTCCTCATCCACTAATTGCATATCTTTCGTGACATCGTTGGCTTGAAGGTTCAAGTGTACTTCTTGCTGACAACAACAACAACAATAATGTTTATTTTCCTTTTTTAATTTTCACAAAAGTGAACTGACCCGCAGGTTGCTAGAGCTTATCTTGGCAGGCCAGTCAATTTACATGTAGGGAATAATTTTTATTCTTTTATGTACATGTTTGTCTATAAGTTGGTTTTCAAATATAATTCTTTAAACATTTCAGCTTCATTTAGATGGACATCATGGACCACAGTCTCCAAACTCTCCTGATCACAAGGAGCATGATTTTTTCAAGGAAGTAGAAAGTCAGTCTTTTGCACAAACTGTCACCATACCAACTAATGGTACCAATGGAAAGAATGGGAATGGCTCTGGTAAGTGTCAGTACATAGTATGTATAGCAGTCAGGGGCGTAGCCAGCTTTCTGACTATTTGTAGACCTGGCTGACTTTCATTTCCGCATATCCTGAAAATTGCATGCATGACTAGTCTGACCTCACCAACCTGACTTTGACCTCTTAAACTTTTTTGCTCACCCCAACAATGCATAATCAAACCAAAAATTTGTCAGCCCGGGCCTACAGGTCTATGAGCTGGCTACGCCCCTGGCGGTAAAGTTGCCTGTTTAGCTAAAGTGTGAGAATTAGATTGAATGAATGATTGCTTCAGCAAGGTGAAAGAAAATATTGTATAATTTTATACAAGGTTCTTTTTTCAGCTCTCTCATAGGGCAGGAAAAAACCCAGGTCTGATTGCCCAGGGCAAGTAAAACTAGAAGTTTGGTAGCCCAGTGGGCAAGTGAAATCAGCCTCAGGGGTCCTGTGAGTCTGTCTGTCAGCTTGGTAAATGATTCCTTTCAGACACAAACTATTTTAAAACTAAATGTATTTCAAAACTAAAGACTGCAAGATGAGTGACTCAATTACATGTGGCTGAAAGCATGAATCAATTTAAAATCACAGTGCATG
The DNA here is from genome assembly GCF_958299795.1 of Porites lutea. Classification (NCBI taxonomy): domain Eukaryota; kingdom Metazoa; phylum Cnidaria; class Anthozoa; order Scleractinia; family Poritidae; genus Porites; species Porites lutea. The sequence continues at coordinate 10,733,114 of NC_133204.1, forward strand.
TTTGCTTGCTTGTGTTACTCCTCCAATCATGGTACTTGTCAAACCCGGTAGTTACTCTGAATTTAGCACATTATTTAAAGTACATGTACTAGTAATTTTATACACTTTGTCAAATACCATAACTTACAGCTGTTTTGTAGACACTACCTGTGAACTATAGATGATAT